>NC_064580.1:72097431-72412931 GCF_937001465.1 Orcinus orca
TGACCACATCAAGAAGGGATTTACCTTCTTCCTGTAGATAGTTTTACCCTATTAGTAAAATACAAGTACCACATCTACAGAATGCTGCCAGTGCTCAAGAAAACACTTACATTTTCAGTAGATTAACAAATATTTTAAACTAAAGTATTAAAAACTGATGTCAATAAATAAATTCCTCAACTTCACTCTGAATCTTTCAGATTGTTGCAATTATATAAAATTAAAAGTTCAGATGTTGTACTTACATATATATTCACTTATATTTGATAGTGTTAAATGTATACTATTTAATGCTATCAACAACTCTAAAGATTGGGGGAGAAAGAGTATAAGAATATATTATTCTTTAATGAATAATTATGAAGTAATCCATTGATAGTGAGGAAAAACCAAGAAAGGTTAAATAAAAATGGCAGTACCTGCAGTCTTTCTCAGAGTAGTGTCCTGCAGCTTGGAAGCATTGTTCTTGGGGTGTAAGATTTGATTTTCTGACCTGGGCATTAAATATTCACTTCTAATTGTAGTCTTATGTGATACAAAAATTAATTTGCATTATTAATGATGCACAAAATGTGATGTTTATTCTCTTAAGATTGGTAACAAAGAGAAAAGATTTGTTTTTCTCCTTTGAAAGTAAGTTAGAATAATAAAACTTATTGAATTAACTTCTCAGTAATTACATGTTTCTGACAAGTAGAATATACAAGGTTGTATTGTCTGAAATGGAACTAGGACTACAAAGTTTTCATTTTCAGTCTCAGAGTCTCCAGGGGGAAATCAAAAGGTTTCTGTCTTTCAACAGTTTGGGTGAGATGATATTTTGAGATGTTGAGAGCTGCCAAACTACAAAAACAGTAAAGGAACTCCCCCAAAGAAATTTGTTTTTATCTACACAAGTGTTTCTGCTTGTTTGTTCCTTTATTCTCTTATTGAGTTACAAAAAAAAAAAAAAAAAGTGGAGGAGGGTCTAAGAATATTTGCCATTCTTCTCAGCCAGAAAGGAACAAACTAGTGTTTGTAGTAATCATTCACCAAGCCATGCCTTCCCCAAACTTCTCTTCACATATAGTTTTACCTGCTTGATGATAGACAACCCAATATGAACCAACCTGAAAACCTAACTTTCATGCAAATAAAAGGGAGATTACTAGAGGACTCACTACTTTAATCTGATGGAATTAATCGCTTCTCCTACCATTCTTTATCTTAAAACTGTTCCTTAGCTCCTTTGAACTGAAAACTGTGGGAAGACATATTTGAGGTGAAAAGAGGTAATATGATTTGGACAGTGATGTCCCATATAAATCCGGTCTATGAGAGGTGAGGTGATTTTTGGTCTTGTTTCCTGAAATGTTAAGTGTAGGAAAGCATTCTGTCCAGCTAATCTTGGGAAATAGGTGCTTTATATGTCCCTTTGAGGAAAAGGCTTAACATGGAAAGAAGGCAGATGTGAGAGGTTCGTTTAAACATTAGCCAAAATCTGGAAAATAGAAGTGAGATAACAGAATAATGAAGTCCTCAAGGAGGCTTGGGATTCCAAGCCTTTGGAGAGCCTAGCCATGAAAATTAGCAACTTGTATTCATTCACTTGTCCTGACTCTAAAATGTTTGTGAGGAAGGTTCCCTTTATTTTTATTTTTTAACTGCTGATTTTGAAATAATTTCAGACTTACACAAAAAAATACAAAAGTAGTACTACAAAGAATTCCTGTATATCCTTGACCCAGATTCCCCAAAAGTTAGCAAATTACATAACCACATTACAATTATCAAAATCAGGAAATTAACATTGATACAGCATTCTCATCTACAGACTTTATTGAAATGTTTCTAAGTGTCCCAATAATCTCCTTTTTCTGCTTGAGGAGCTTAGATCACATGATGCACTAATTATCATGTCTGTTCAGTATTCTTTAATCTAGAATAGTTTCTCAGTATGTCTTCATCTTTCATGATCTTGACATGTTTGAAGAGTAAAGGCTATGGAATTCCCCTCATTTTGCATTTGACTAATGTTTCCTAAAAACAAAAGTTAGGTTATCCATTTTTGACAAAGATATCACAAAATAATGTTTATTATTTTCTTATTGCATCATATTAGGAGGTCCATGATGTTGGTATGCCTCATTATTGATGGTTAGCTTTCATCATTGAGTTCAGGTGATATCTGCCAAGTTTCTAAAGTGTAAAGTTAATATTTTCTCCTTTGTAATTAATAAGTATTTTTAAAGAGATATTTTGAGGCTATACAAATAACCTGTTTCTCATAGTACATTTACTCACTAATTTTATCACCCGTTGTTAGTTAGCGACTGAAACAATTACTGTGGTGTTTAGCAATGGTACTTTTCTATTTCCATAATTTTCTACAATTGTTTGAATTACATTTTCCCTTATTAATGTATTTATTCAATTGTTTGTTTGTGTTAGTATGGATTCATTTATTCTTATTTTACTCTGTAGATTGTAGTCCATTACTATCATTATATATTTTTGCTAAAGTTTTCCTTTTGGTGGTTGGGAGCTGCTTCAAATTAGATCCTATAAACAGGTCTTAATTTTAGTCATCATATTTTTAGAAAACAAAAAGCTGTTTCATTAAACAATATATACATGGTGGAACTTAGTTTTATTTGGGCTATTTTTAAGTGCCACAAATGAGGAGATGTGATAATCTTAACTTTGAACAAAGCAATTAGATTTCTTGTCTCAGTTTAGCCAGAACCAGTTGTCAGTAAGTTATTTCTCATTCCTTCATCTCAGTGATGTTTTATCAGTAGCAAGAGCATAGGGTAGTTTTAACAGTAAGGGATATTTTGAATATAAAAATCTTTGACTCTTATCTGACAGAAAGAGGTGCTGGTAGTTAGTTGACAGATTTTTTTTCAGTAACTTGATGGGGATGGGAGGCACTTAAAAAGAGTGAGGAAAGGTATTCTTGGAAATTCCTAAGGGAAACAAAGTTGACCAAGAAGTGCACAAGCAAAGCAAGAGGACTTCCAAAAGAAGATTTGTTGTATATCTCTAAAGAAGTGATGGGGTTCTTGGCCTTCTATGGCATGTACATTTCTCTAAATGTTATATCACCTCAAAAAGACAGCATTGATGAAATTCTACTGTTCAAATCAAGAAATGGCTGTAATACTACAAATATACCAACTATTGCTTCACATGCAGAATCAAAGGAAAAGCAACTCTTGGATTCAGGAAAAAAGTATTGATGAATTGCAAAAGTGAGAAAAAACTGAACACTCCTCTACAGGCAAATAAGATTTAAGGCTGGTAGATATAAAGTGAATAGGACTTAAGGTCGACAGATATAAAAATCTCCTTTAAGTAATGCTTTGCCAGATTTTTTATGGTGGAATAATTTTACTTACAAATCCTTGTTATATGCACTTCAGTATTTTTCACTCTCACTGCATATATTTCTATCTTACACACAAAGTACATTTTCAGAAAAAGTTAAACATACATGAAACATCTGGTATCTTGTGGGAGGAAAACATCATATTATTTGAAGAATTATGTTTTTATTCCAACCAAGATAGTATTGTTTTAATTTATGATTTCTCAACTTTACTTATAACAAAAACAGTCTTTCAAAATATATTTTCTAGGACCTTAATATGAAGACCAGAGTAGATTATTTCTAGAATAAAAATGTTTGAGACAGTCCAAATCCTACTTACCCTTCAAAACCAGTTCCAATTCCTTCTCCCTCAAGAAAGACTTTTCCAGGGCACTTTAACCCAAATGCATATGCCTTCTTCTGAACTTCTCTGGAGCCTATTTCCTTTATTACTCATTGTGATACAAGTGATTAATCACATTGCCTTATAGCAATTCACCTTTTCCTAGATTTCTGTTCTTTTGTATTATTTTAGCTTTTCACATGTTTACATATTTTATAGCTCTAGATGATAAGCTCCTTGAGTCTATAGACTTTATCATGCTTCTTAGCATCTCTCCTGATACTTCCCAAATGCCTTTCATATACAGAAGCTCTTAGTATAAGTGTGTTAAGTAATTGGGGATAATCAGGAATTAAGAAAAATGGAAACCACTAAGGAGAAAAATTCCACTGGGAATTCTAAACACTCCATTAATTGATTATAAACTCTATTTTAATCATCCTAATGCTTTTCTTTTCCCCAAATCATATCAATGTCTTAAATATTTACTCTTTGCAATTTAAATGAACTGTTTTATCTCCTAAATGCATTATTACCTGTGTGTGGAGACTGCGGTTATTATTTGGAAAATCCTTAATTCTTTAGGTAGAGAAAATTCTCTAGTCCAAAGCAAAATGTGGGTTTCCCTGGTGGCACAGTGGTTGAGAGTCTGCCAGCCGATGCGGGGGACACGGTTTCGTGCCCCAGTCCGGGAAGATCCCACATGCCGCGGAGCGGCTGAGCCCGAGAGCCATGGCCGCTGAGCCTGTGCGTCCGGAGCCTGTGCTCCGCAGCGGGAGGGGCCACAACAGTGAGAGGCCCGCGTACCACAGAAAAAAAAAAAAAAAAAAGCAAAATGTATTTTTTGTTTTTAAATAAATTTCTCTTTTCCACAGACAGCTTCATTTGTTAGACCAAGAATATTAAAGACAGAACACAATCCGATGGAGTTCAATGTTCAATAAAAACACTGAACTTGAGTTTAATATTATCCAGCACTTTTAAACTCTTGCTATATGCCAAGTTTGTGTATGCTAAATACTTTACATGTAAAATTCTTTTCATTCTCATTATATCATTGTGAAGATAATTACTGTTATTAATCTCATTTTATAAATTAAAAACTGTGCAAGATTATACAGCTAGAAAATCCTAGAGCTAAGATTTGAATTTCAGTCTGTCTAACCAGAGATACCAAACCCTTAGCTATGTTATCATTCTAGAAAGACAAAACGGAGATCATGTTCATATGTCAGAACATAGCTATCCATGGCCTGATTGAATGAATGATTTTGGACAAGCTCAGAGCAGCAAAGACATGAAGCTAGACCAACCACTAATGGGACACATGGTAGTTGAGGGATTGGGACAGAGGAGACAGACTCACTTATAAGTGTTAAGAAAATCTAGTGTAGAAACAGAATGTGTACCCAAAGGATATGGTCATAGACAACAGGAAGTTCAGGCAAAATAACATTACTTATCTCAGGCTTGCTGTGAGGTATATATAATTTAATACTTTGAAAGTACATAGGCTAGACATTAGAAAATAGTTAGCACTCAATAAATGTTATCCATTTTTATTAGTATTATTATTTAAATCCAACCAATACAGCTAGCAGAGCAGAAAAGGGAATCCAATTTGTTGTGAATTCTAAAGTCCAGGTAATAAAATCAAGAAAATTCTGTGAGTAGCTAGCAAGGTCTCAACTAGTATTCATATGGGATCCAGGGACAAGAACCATAGACTTGAAAGAAGTCTAGAAGAAGTGAATCAGGATTCCAGTTCTAAAAGAACAGGGGCATTAAAACAAGGGTTCACACATAGGAAATGAAAACAAGAGCCCAGGCAATAGTTCAGTTAACAAAACTGGGGCCCAAAAATTGGGATCAGATAAATAGCAAATGATACACGATGAAGCTTTATAGTTCCCTCCTGTCTCTGCCCATGATTGCAATTAGGGATTAGGGCAGGTATGAGTCCATGGGCCAAGCGATTCCTGCTATTAAGAGCAAGGAGATGTAAGGGCTAGGATTCAGACTAACAGCGATAACTTACTTATGGAATTTTTTTCTCCAGTCGGCATTTTTGGACTAACTAGTCCCTATGGTCTACCATAGTTTAAACTGAAAATATAAACCTGACACATGTCAGAGGCTGAGTTGACAGAACTACAGTTATTATTCAAGACTACAAAGTGAACACTGGTAATTACAGGGAAGTTCATTGAAGAGCCTGAGAGGGAAGTCCAAGCAGTAGACCAGAAAACTAGCCAAGTATAATGTGTTGGGAGGTCAGGCTGAAGCAGACCAAGGAAGCCAGTCCAACTAGGAGCTAAAAATGTAAGCCAAGCTTGGAGAGTCTTAGGAGACCAGTTCAAACAGGGACTGGAAGATTTGAACCCATACCTGGAGGTAATCGTGTGGGCTTGAAATTTCTAGAGTCAGATTCCATCAAATGGAGCTCAAGTTAGCCAAGAAAGCAGAAAACTTAGTCACAGACTGGTAACAAATTTTACTGATCAAACAAAAACTAAATTCAGAAAGTCAATTTTACCCCCTGAAGTGTTGGACATAGAAGATGCTATTATAAAAATAAAGATCTTGTATCTGACAGATTAAATGATTTTTCTCCAAGGAGCAATGAGAGTTTTCATAAATTTATAAAGAGGCAATCAGCCTTCTTTTCTTTGAGGAGAGAAGCTATCTGATTTAAAAAAAAAAAATGAAGAGAAAGAGAAATGGAATCAAGAGCCTGTAGTTCTAATAATTTAATTTTTGCTATAATGCTATGACCTTATGCAAGTCATTTAACCTCTGCTTCCCTGCTATGGAATAAGAATAATAAAACCTGAACACTCACTTCTATTGAAGGATATTATTTAAAATGAAAGAATCTAATATAAGTATCTGATTTTTTAAAAAGTCTAACCATAAATGAAATAAAATATCAGAATGTTGATAATGTTTCAAGCTTTGTGATGAGTATATGAGGAAGGGGTTATTATATCTCTTCTATTTTACAATTATCTATGATACAAGTTTAAACACAAAAGTTCAATTCTCACAGAAAAAAAGAAGGATCATTTCTCCAGTGGCAAAAGATTAACTGAAGTTATGGATATTCTGGAAGAAGTAAGTCAGTGGGAAATAGCCAACCATTCAAAGAGCATCCAATTCCATCTTTCTCAGGGCAGGAGATTTTCCTGCCAAGAACTGCTAAGAGAAGTAAATCCTTTCAACTACAAGGTATCAGTATGACTGAGGTGCATTTCAAAAATTATTAGGGGGAAAATGAAGATGAGCTATGAGCTTCCTTCCATAATTGGATATGCATAACAGTTTTGTCTTAGGCTCAATAGGGAGAGTTCAACTCAGTAACTCTCAATTACAAATCTTTGATTCTAGAATGACATGTAGCTCTCTAGAGACTCATATGCAGCCCTTAAAGAAAGACAGACAATAAAAACTGGATTTTATTATAATTTGTATTGATGCTTTGAATGAGTAATACCATGTCCTTTGGAAATCCCAAAGCACTATTATAAAGTGGAGTAAAATATTTTAAATGCAGATAAACAAATAATGTAGATATCTTTCATTTCTTTTCAGTATATGGTAATGGTTTTCACCTTGAGAAACTCATTGTGTTCAATTTGGGATTCAGATATACATCAATGGGAGACTTATGGCTAAGACTGACATTCTGTCTGCTTTCATAAAGTACTGAAGGTTCTACTGGGAAAAAAGGCTTATCTCAAGGAAAGAGATAGAAAAGGCATAAAATTTTGACTAAGGACAATGAACCAGCATAGGATGAGAGAGACGATTTTATATGCAACAGGTGACTTGTTCAGATTTTCCTCCAGTTAGTCTAAGATGAGGAGTATCTCTGAAGTGTTCTTCCTCACCCACCACCTCCACTTCCTTTGACTTCATATCGCTTCCTCAAGGAAGATTTTTCTGATTTCCTTTCCACTGGTAATGAGGGGGCTATGTTCTACTTTGGTGGGAATAGGACTGAGTTGACGCCCTGCATTCAATTTGTGCTTTTCCTGGAGTTTCTTTTCTGTTCTTTCCGGAGGAGAAGGGCCGAAAAAGGACCATTCCAGGGCGCGGCGCTGGGCTTGCCACATTTGGGAGCGCCGCCTGAAGTTGGGCGCACAGCCTCCCGCCGCCCTGCCGTTGGGCTGGCGGAGGCCGCAGCACTGCTAGGGTTGCATCAGTCCTCCTGTTTGCACTATTTCTTTTTGCGACCATGGCCCCGCCTTAAGTATTTCCAATTGAGAAACAAAACCTCAGGAAACCGAAACTTAACCAGCCGCTCTCGCTTCTGTAATTACGCTTGCTGACCCCCCCCCCCGCAACCGTCCAACCAATCAGACGGCGACTAGTGTCTCTGTTTAAAAGTCAACCAATCGGCGACTATGTTTGTACCGGTCTATAAAAGAGCTGTACTAAACTCCGCCAGGACCTCTTAGCGTCACCGGCAACGAGTGCGCGGAGGTCCAGGTTCGAACCTGCAATAAATGACCCTTGCCGTTTGGCTTTGACTCTCGACTCTGGTGGTCTTGTGGAGGGGCCTCGCGACCTTGGGCATTTCAGTATCACTCTCATAGCACCAGTCTTCTCCACAGTCTTTGTCATACTGGTAATATGGAATTTATTTGTGTATTTCGTTTATTAATGTCTGTCTCCCCCGCTAGTATGTTGCTCCATGAGGGCAGAAACTATGTTAGATACTGTGTCTCCAGTATCTAAAGTAGTGCCTGGTACTTCTCAACATTCATTTAATTAATAAATATGTCAATAAATTTTAGAAGGTAAAAGTTAAAGAAGTAATTTCATTAAAATCCCACTATGTCATTAGAAACTGTAAGGTAATGGCAGTGTATTCAGTAGTAGGGGTAATACTACTGAATTGGCAACATAACCTGAAAACAACATTCAGCATCTTTGACTTCCAGATATCAGCAGACTTAATAAAACCTGGGAAATTAACACCTTGGATGGAGACACTGGTGCCTTAGGCAGTAGACATAATGAACATGAAGTAAATCAAGAGAGAATAAAATTTGAATTCTACGTGGAATCAAGTAAACTAAGTTCATGGATACCAGCATGTCATTCTTCACGTTGTCCATAAGTAGCTGGGAAACAACATTAAAAGTTGAGTTTGTGCTCCTGAAATTGCAGGTGGAGTCATATTCAGAGAATTACAGCTTTATTACCTTTATTATGGCCCTATTTTTTGCCTCCCAACTGGTGGTGTTTTGGAAGCTTGAGTTACAAGTATAAGAAACGTAGTTAGCTATGAAAATGATCAACAGAAATTTGACTGCACTCCTTTAAAAGCAATACTAGTGAATTTAGTTAATTCCTTGACCATATTGTCTTTATTAAGTATTCTGTCTTTATTGACAGAAGTGACATATGTGTTCGTAAGTACTGTGAACCCATAAATATACATGATGTATATGATTGAGTTCACCAGATATTACCAGGATTAATTTGGTACTTGATGTCTGTATGTAGCTCTGGATAGCACATATTTTCTCTGAGCACTCTATTAAGTTTTCTGTGTTACACACTCTTATTTTCAACTAAGAAGCCTAAATCCCATGTTTAAGTCTTATATCCAAGGATTTTGAAGAAAGGAAATAAAGATTTTGTGCTTTTTCTAAAAATATATTACACTGATACCAACAGGTTAAACATAAGAAGTATAGTGTAACCAATAGGAGGAGCCTGAATTTATGGGATCAGAAAATGGGCAGAAGACCTAAACAGATATTTCTCCAAAGAAGACATACAGATGGATAACAGGCACATGAAAAGATGCTCAACTTCGCTAATGATTAGAGAAATGCAAATCAAAACCACAATGAGGTATCACCTCACGCAGGTCAGAATGGCTATCATCAAAAAGTCTACAAATAATAAATGCTGGAGAGGGTGTGGAGAAAAGGGAACCCTCTTACACTGTTGGTGTGACTGTAAATTGGTGCAGCCACTATGGAAAACAGTATAGAGTTTCCTTAAAAAAACTAAAAATAGAGCTCCCATATGATCCAGCAATCCCAACCCTGGTCATATATGTGGAATAGATGAAAACTCTAATTCGAAAAGATGCATGCACCCCAATGTTCATAGCAGCACTACTTACAATAGCCAAGACATGGAAGCAACTCAAGTGCCCATTAACAGACAACTGGCTTAAGAAGATGTGGTATATATACAATGGAACATTACTCAGCCTTATAAAATAATGAAATATTGCCATTTGCACCAACATGGATGGACCTAGAGAATATTATACTAAGTGAATGAAGTAAGTCAGACAGAGAAATACAAATATTATGTGACATCACTTATATGTGGAATCTAAGAAATAATACAAATTAATCTATATACAAAACAGAAACAGACTCGCAGACATAGAAAAAATCTTATGGTTACCAAAGGAGAAAAGGAGGGGGGGAAGATAAATTAGGAATATGGGATTAACAGATACACACCACTATACATAAAATAGATAAGCAACAAAGATTTACTGTATACCACAGGGAACTATATTTGATATCTTGTAATAACTTATAATGGAAAATAACCTGAATATATATACATATAAATAATCTGAATATATATATATATATCATATATAAATCACTTGCTGTACACCTGAAACTAACAGAGTATTGTAAATCAACTATACTACATTTTAAAAAGTGTTATTGGAAACTGGTCTAATTAATTTTTATTCAGTGATTGTGATTCTAAACTGAACTGACTTATCTTTGTTTCTTTTTCCACAAACTATTTATTTGTGTTGAAAGTTTTAAAAAATTGAGTGTCTTTTATCCTTCAGTGGCTTTATGCTTACTTTTCAAGAATGCTTAGTTGCTTTCAAAGGGCCCAGGGAAAATTTGTAAACTACTTTCTGGGCGACTCATTGTCTTTTATGTTTTAAGGTAAAATTTTAAATTCCTGCTGAATATTTAGCCATCAACAATTTGAGACAGAAATTTACAATAAAACTGATATCTAATTTTAGTGGAGTGATGATCTTTTCCTGAATATTAGATGGAATAATTTTCCCTTCATTTACATTTTAGAAATATAAGATCCAACTTTACAAATTTTTCTGTCTTTGTCTCCAAATTAATAGATGATTGACTAGGAAGTTTCTGGGGAAAACCTAAATAATTTCTTTCAGAGTCATATAACAAATGAAACAACAGCTATCATTCCATTCTGGATTAGAAAATTAATGAGTTTTGAAAATTAATGAGATTAATGAGTAATACTTGTACTTTAAGAATGTCAAAAGGAATTTCATGGTCTCCATTACATTGGAGGTGCCTAATGAGTGAAAACTTCCAAAAGGTATAAGTTCTGTTATTTCAAAATAAGATGAAAAAATGTTTGGTGATGCCTTGGTGTAAGATGTATCAGTAACTCATGCTTTTTAATGTCTATATAGAGAGATGTATACAGAGATAAACATAGATGTGTGTATTTACATACATGTTAGTAAGCACACCTATATTTCCTAGCTCTGTCCACTGAGAGGGTCTAGAAGCAATGGCACTCAAAGTAGTAATAAGCATATTAAGCACCCAGATCTTGGTTTCCAAACATTCCCCAATAAAAGGAGCCAAGGCTTCTTGATGATGTGGTTGATTTCAGGACTGAGGGTAAGGAAAATACAAGATGAGCCTGGAGCATCTTGTGGTCTCATATAGTAAGGAAATGCTCATCAAGTATAATAATAACAACAAAAATGAAGGGCCATGTTAAAAAGACAAGCTGATCTAAAGAGCTCCCAATGACCAAAGCTGGAAGAGTTTGAACAACAAAATAAATAGTGATAACATTAGATTATAACCCAAAGAATAAATATCTATTAAATTCATAGTGATATAAACAAATGATTAGATAAATAAAGGAATGAGGGAAAGATACAACCTTTTTTAAAGAAGTACTTCAATTTTTTTATTGGAGTATAATTGCTTTACAATGGTGTGTTAGTTTCTGCTTTATAACAAAGTGAATCAGCTATACATATACATATATCCCCATATCTCTTCCCTCTTGTGTCTCCCTCCCTCCAAAATGAGAAACACAAAATCACCATCAGAAAATCTGAGTAGGAAATATTGTAAATAAGTATTAAAGTTAGTGAGGAAACATTTAAAAGAAACAAGATATTAGCATAACCTCAAAATATTTCTCCAAACATATTTACTAATTACAAAAGGGGAAATAGTCACTTTACAGTGGAGAAACCTGGCTGACATCAACTTAATCATGTGATTAAATTTAACATCACCACTAATAAGACATAGTAACTTCATATACCTACTGATATCATGCACTGAGAATGGCACAATATCATTTCTGTGGCATTCTTGCCCAAAATACATAACCTCAATCTAGTTATAAGAAAACATAACACAATCCCAGATTGAGGAATATTCTTCAAAATATGTGATTAGTACTTCTAGTGATCATCAAGTTTATGAAAAATAAGAAAAGAATGACAAATTATCACAGACCAGAGGAGACTAAGGAGACATGATAATTAAGTACATTATGGAAAGAATCCTGGAACAGATAAATGGAAAAACTGGAAAATCCTAATAAAGTCTGTAATTTAGTAATTTAGTTAAATTACTAATGTTAATTTCTTAGATTTGATGGTTGTAGCAGGGTTATGTAAGATGTCATCATCAGGAGAAGCTGAGTGAAAGATATGCAGCAACTCTCTATAAGCCTAACATTATTTAAATTATTTTTTGAAATGTGAACTACATTTCATTAAAAAAAATATTTTCTCATATCAATAGAATTTTCTCAAGTATTGAAGACTTTGTTGCATTACATTCCTAAAGATAATTTTCTTTTAAAAAATCACAAAGTACATTTTTTGAAAGTCAAAATAAGATTTCCTCTTTTATCATATTTTTTTAAGTATTGCAAAAAAAATTTGTTTTTGTAAAATTAAGAAGAAAACCTGTTCAAGGCTTTCAAAAACTCTAAACTCAGTACAAATGGAAGGAATAAGTATTCTTTTATGTATCTTATCTCTAATGAGAAATGGAAATATGTCTACCAGCACCACTATGGGCACCACTATGACAAAATAAGCACAGGCTGATTTGTGGCACATTGTATGCTGTGTCATTTTTGCTGCTAGTTTCTACCATTGAAGGCAGATGTTATATGTTCTTAAATTAACCATGCAGGATTCATTGACATGAACAATGGGGGAGGTCCACACCAAAGAAACACACCAAAGAATCACTATTTGGGCCTGAGCAGTTCTCTAACATCTGTGAAGTACTATCTGAAAGCAAACAGTCCAAATTCTTATTGATTTATCAATTTGATTACTGCCCATCAATCACACTGAAGCTGAAGATTTGTAAGCAGTGGGCACAGGCTATATGTTTTGGGTACATGAAGTTCAATATTAAGATTCCTTTTGCACACAAATTCTCCTCCAGCCTGGATCTATTGCCTGAACTTCCCACCATCACTGGATGATTACTTATTGACATAAAAGTCATGGAATTTTATTTAGGTTAATGTTGTCTGTGATATATATATATAACATATATATAAACATATATATACATGCATATATACATGTATGCATTTACTATGGTAATATATATGGCAAAGATTTTATAGTTTATAAAAGTATATATAAAGCCTATATAAAAATAAAGAATTTACAAATGTCCCAAAGCATATATTTGAATGATTGATCTTCACAAAAATCGGGTATTATTATCTAGGTTTCACAGATAATGAAGCAAAAGATTAAGGAGGTAAGGTGAATTGCTTAAAGCCACATTGTATGAAATTTAACTGGGACAAATGTTCAGGTATTTGGATGACAAGCTTATTACAATGGAACAGAATATGAGAAAATATTTTCAGAGCCCCAACCTTGTACTTTTCCATCTTGAAGTGAACTCAGTTCCTCAAGCAAAGCATGTGAAGAATGACTGATATATGAAGGTAATTTCTCTGAACCAGTGTTAGATAGTTACCAAGTTTAATATCCAGGACTACTTCTTTCCTTCTCTCCTCACTGCCAAAGATATTCTTCACAAGTGACAGAACAAAAGGAAAAAGAGGACTAGGCAAGAAGCTCCTGATCATGCTATTTTTCTTGTCCAAGCTAAAGATAAAAATGCTTTTCCCACAATGCATTTCCTCAACTGAATGCTCATTAGTATTTGTACTATAATTCAAAAAATAATGAGTTATACTGACTTCTGGGAATTCACTGGGAATCCTAAATGTGACCTAAATTTACATTCAATAAAATAATGTACTCTAGAACTCAAACAATTGTCCAGTGAACAAGGTTTTATAGGAAAGCCCTTTGGCACATTGGAGATAATTTATATGTATTTAAATAGCATGTTTTCTTACTACTTACATCATCTACATTATTATTATCCACACATATATTTAGTTCTCAGTAATATAGTTATTTTGTCATTGAACAAGTTTGTAATTGCAAATGCCCAACTAAATCCAAAATGATACTTTTTTCCAGGTAGCTTTGGTTCTGTCCAAATCAAATGTGCTCTGGTTTTACTTTTGAACATATTCAAAAATAGGTTAATCAAATAATAACAACTACCATTTATTAAAAGTTTACTATGTGCTAGGAACTTTATAAATTCTGGTTCAATTGATCTGAGTTGGGGCCTAATTATTTTCAAAACTCCTTAGCTGATTCAGCTGCTTACTGAATGGCTGAGAACCAAGGACCTAATTTATTTAAGGCATGCCTTATTCATGAAGTTTTCTTTAATTATTTTAATTCATATGGCTCAATCTCTTTAGAAATAATGGTTTCTTATAGTTGTCCCCATACAATAATGAACTATATTTTAATTGTCTCATGTATATTGATGTGTTCATCCTACCTAGAATATAAGCTTTCTGTGAATAAGAATATTGGCTTACTTTTTTTTCTCTCTCCACCATAGGACTTAGATAACTTACATGCATTAACTTCCTAGTGTGTGCCAGATGCTGTTATAGATGTTTTATTTATGTTATTTTATTTTATTTAATCCATGAGAAATTATGTGAGATAATTATTATTGTCCCCAACTTAAAAAATGAAGATTCTGTGGCTTAGAGTTTAAATAAGTTCACCGAAGGATATACAGAGAGATTCTAGGTCACAGAGAGTTTAAACTAAAATTTCATCTAAGGTTTGTCTGGCTCCAATTCCCAAACCTGCTCTTTGCAGAATAGCATTGATTTTCACCTCTTTTCCTTAGTAGTGGATCCCTTTCTTCAAGAAAATATCTAACACAAAAGACCAATGCATAAAACAGAGAAAAATAGGCCTATTCTGATTCAACAGAGTTGGTGACTCAGACTCCATCCACTTAGCCACACTTTTCCCCTTCCATTCAACTCTTACAACCCACTCTCAAGTTGGTTCTGAAATGATACCTTGGAACCTCCTCAGACACTGAGAAACACAATTCAAAAATAATACCATGCTGTTCCACATACATGGCACATTGTAAGAGCTCAAAAAATATTGACTATATTTAGATGATCACTGCCCTATGGAGAAGTTTAAATGAAGAGCATAGAAGAAAACCTTTATCTTACAAAGGTTAAGGTAAAAAGATAAACAAATGAAAAGGAGTAGAAGATATCAGCTTAAAAAAAAAGAAGTAGGTGAAAGGGAAAGGAAAACATGAGGCTTTTTAGCTCTATAGAGTCAATAATAAATGAAAAATAAGTGGCCTAGCTCCTCTGAAGACCTCTGGGATTGAATCAGTCCTTGGGAGGTTCTAAGCAACTCCAATCACAAATTATTGGCATAGTCAATTATGTCAACAACACTTAGTCATCAAATGTTTTAGAATAAGGTAGAAAAAGTCACTCCAGGTGTTTCTTAGGCTACCAGAAAAGGAAATGGCTAGAACTAGCAGCCATATATATTTCTTTCTGACAACTGCTAGGAGGTCCTGTGTGTACAGATGTACATAGTTTTTCATTTGCCATCAAAAATAACTAACCCTTTTGGCCATGTCAAACAAATGCCCAGTCTAAGTTGCCATTTGAACACATCCTTGACAATATGTGATAGGAGAAACTGATCCAACTTAAACTTTTATCTCTGACAAAGAACACAATAGGCTGAGGAAAATTTTGTAGAGTGCCAGACAAGAGACAGTACTATTGTCAACAGCAAAAAATACCACTTTAGACTAGTCTTCTCTATCACAAACTTTTGGTTTTTCATGATTAGACAAGAACAGGGATATCTAGTTTGGGATTTAGTGTTGTTTTTAGCTCAGAAAATATTAGGTAATTCTCCATTTTAATTCACTCTAATTACTTAATAGATTTAATATGATATTTTCCTAGAGAGATGATTTTCACAAAATATAAACATCAGGACATCAAACAGATCCAAAAATGAAGTAGAATGAGTGTTTTTAGATTAAGAGGTTTGTTTTCAAATTAAAGCCTTTGTATGCCATAGCTTTGGCTTAAGGCTTTTATGTCATTGTCAGTGTTACAAATACTACATTTTAGCCTAATTAGAGATCTCTCTTTTGGTTTGGATATTAAATGATAAGTTCCACCCTACCTAATATAAGGCAATAAATTTGTCTTTTCTTGAATTATTCAAAAGCCCTTGGCTTATCTGTAATCATTTATTTAGCATTCTTTATTGAGTGCCTACAGTGTGCTAAGCACTGTTCTACAGCAGATAATTAGACACAACAAAAAATGAGACAGACAAGGTAACTGCTTACAAGAAACTTTTATTTTAAAAAGGCAAGACAGACAATACACAAATAAAATACTCAGATAAACTTCTAGGTCATGATAAATGGCAATAAAAAGGAACAGAGATAGAAAGTTGAAAGCTACTTTGGATTGTCAGAGGAGACTACTGCAAAGAAGTGATATCTGAATAACAAAAGAGCTTTCCAAGTAAAGATCTTGATTAAGAGTAGTCCAGACAAAGGGAAGATAAAGTGCAAAGGCCCTAAGGCAAGAACAAGTTTGATGTGTTTGAGGAAAAACAAGAAGCCTGTATGGTTGGAGTACAGTAACTGAGGGAGAAGGTAGGATGAAATGAGACAGGAGAGGTAGGTAAAGGTTAGATCACTTAGGGACATGATATACTGTTTACATTTCATTATAAAAGCAAAAGACAAAGTGCAGAGTTTAAAAAAAAAAGAAGTGAAAAGTCTTGTTCACAATGTTAAAAGATTGATTGATTCCTTTGTGGGAAAAAAAGAGTATTTTTATGCACTAACAATGAAAGATCAGAGAGGGAGATTAAGGAAACAATCACATTTACCATCACATCAGAAAGAATAAAATACCTAGGAATAAACCAACTTAAGGACACAAAAAACTTGTACTCTGAAAACTATAAGACACTTTTGAAAGAAATCAAAGATAACACAAACAGATGGAAAGATATACCATGTTCATGGATTGGAAGAATCAATAATTTCACAATGACTATACTATCCAAGGCAATCTACAGATTCAGTGAAATCCCTATCAAATTACCTATAACAATTTTCACAGAATTAGAAGAAAATATTTCAAAATTTGTAAGGAGGCACAAAAAGAACTGAATAACTAAAGCAATTTTGAGAAAGAAAAATGGAGCTGGAGGAATCAGGCTTCCTGACTTCAGACTATATTACAAAGCCACAGTCATCAAAAAAGAATGGTACTGGCACAAAGAATAACAAAAAATATAGATAAATGGAATAGGATAGAAAGCCCAGAAATAAACCATGCACCTGTGCTCAATTAATCTATTACAAAGGAGGTAAGAATATACAATGGAGAAAGGACAGTCTCTTCAATAAGTGGTGCTGGGAAAACTGGACAGCTACATGTAAAAGAATGAAATTAGAACATTCTCTAACATCACACAAAAATAAACTCAAAATGGATTAAAGTTCTCAATATAAGATCAGATACTATAAAACTCTTAGAGAAAAACTTAGGCAGAATTGTCTTTGACATAAATTGCAGTGATAATTTTTCATTCCATCTCCTAGAGTAATGAAAATAAAAACAAAAATAAACAAATTGGACCTAATGAAACTTAAAAGCTTCTGCACAGCAAATGAAGCCATAAACAAAATGAAAAGACAACCCACAGAATGGGAGAATATATTTGCAAATGAAGCAACCAACAAGGGATTAATCTCCAAAATATACAAACAACTCATGCAGCTCTATGTCAAAAATACAAACAGCCAAATCAAAATATGGACAGAATATCATAATAGATATTTCTCCAAAGAAGACATACAGATGGCCAAAAAGTACATGAAAAGATGCTCAACATCACTAATTATCAGAGAAATACAAATCAAAACTACAATGAGGTATCACCAGTAAAAATGGTCAACATAAAAAAATCCACAAACAATTAATCCTGGAAAAGATGTGGAGAAAAGTGAACCCTCTTACCCTGTTGGTGGGAATGTAAATTGGTACAGTCACTATGGAGAAGAGTACAGAAGTTCCTTAAAAAACTAAAAATAGAACTACCATATGATCCAGCAATCCCACTCCTGGGCATATATCCAGAGAAAAACATAATCCGAAAAGAATAGCCAAGACATGGAAGCAACCTAAATGTCCATCGACAGAGGAATGGAAAAAGAAGATATGGTACATATATACAATGGAATATTACTCAGCCATAAAAAAGCATGAAATAGCAAAAAAAAAAAAAAAAAGAAAGAAAGAAAGAAAAAAGCATGAAATAATGCCATTTGCAGCAACATGGATAGACCTGGAGATGACCATACTAAGTGAAGTAAGTCAGACAGAGAAAGACAAATATATGATATCACTCATATATGGAATCTAATTTTAAAAATGATACAAATGAACTGACAAAACAGACACTTTTTTACAGATATTGAAAACAACCTATGATTACTACAGGGGAAATGTGGACAGGAGAGATAAATCAGGACCTTTGGATGAACATACACACACCACTATGTACAAGATAGATAACCAACAAGGACATACTGTATAGAACAGGGAACTCTACTCAATATTCTGTTATGACCTACAATGGAAAAGAATCTAAAAAAGAATGAATATATGTATATGCACAACTGAATCACTTTCCTGTACACCTGTAACTAACACAAAATTGTAAATCAACTGTATATCAATACAATTAAAATTATTTTTAAAAAGACTAGGGGAATAGGATAGAAGTAGGAATACCTCTTTGGAAGCTATTACTGCCATCCTGGAAAGGATGGAGGTAGTCATACAGATGATGATAAGTTTTGAAATTAAAGCAGACTAACACAAACCAAAATTATGCAAATCTGTACAATGGCAAAACAATAGGATGTATTTATTAAGTAAAAAGCCCAATCCAAATTAAATCTTAATATTTATTAAATGCAAGTTATTTAAGTAAAATTATTATTTATCTCCTACTTATTCTAAAAAGGTATGACTTAAGATGCTTTACAATTAAAAATTAAAGATACAATTTTACTACTCTATTGGCAACAGGACAGGATCCAAAAAAATACAGGCAAAATAAAAACTGGATTAAAAATTGTTTGCTGAGGGAAGGGGATCAATATGGTGGAGTAAGAGGACTTACAGCTCACCTCCCCCCACAATCACATCAAAAATACACCCACATGTAGAACAATTTTCATGGAAAACTAACTGGAAACTGGCAAAAGAACTCCTGTACAACCAGTAAAGATCTCCATATAACCTGGTAGGATGGACAAAATGGCATCAGGTCGAGACCTGTGCCCCTAGGAGGGATCCAGAAGGAATAGAAGGTCTATGGGGTAAATCTTTGACCTGGGGAGCTAGCAGGTGAAGCCAAAACAAGCATCCCAGTTCTGGGGTCCTGCATGGAGACCAGTCCCCTTGTCTGCTGGGAAATCCACTGAGACAGACAAAAGGGCTGAAGAAGCCTAGACTCTACACATGGGGAATATGTGTATGCTGGCTTGCAGACAGAGCTGTACACTGACAGTGGCTGCCTCGCTACACTTCCCAATCCTAAGAAACAAACATCTTGGTCCAGCTCACTCTACACCACAGCCTGGTGTAAGCTCTGGGCAAGGATTCAGTCCAGCTATACAGAGGCAGACCAGGGTGCCTGGGGTGTGATCTGGGAGGAGCTGCAGAGACCATTGTCAGTGCACACACAGGGTGGAGCCAAAAGAACACATAGCAGCTAAGCACTGAATCCTAGCAGACAGACCCTGGGAAAGGACACATTTAGCTATGCAGAAATAGCTGGGAGGGCCTGGGGTGTGGTCTGGGTGGGGCGGCAATAGCCATTGTCAGTACCCTGAGGAGTTATGGTTCATCTATCAGGGAGAGTGCCCTGGATCTGCCCACTCCATATTGCAGTTTAGTACTACATCTGGGGCAGAAAGGTCCTGGGAGAAGACTGCCACAGAGGCAGCCCCAATCCCAGGTGGCAGCGCAATTACCTCAATTTATGCAGCCTCAACATGCCAAATCCCAGCCCCAGGCTATTCCACACCACAACTTTGCAGTAGGTCTGGTACAAACACCACAGAAAAAGGGACATGACTTTGGGCTGCATCTGAGTGGAACTGTGGACACCTATACAGGTGGCAAATAGGTTCTCTGTGACCACACTGACCTCACATCTTGCAACAATCACCTCCCTTGGGACAGGGCAGGCACTCAAGGGTAATGGAGCCTGATCAAATCTAACCCTCAGGGCTTCTAATTCAACAAATGGAGAGAATACCTTGCCCACAATAGGGCCATGAGAGCCAAAGAAGAGGCCCATCCAACATTCAAAGCAGACTCTGGACACCACAACACCAATCACACTCCTTATCATGCAGATAACAGTCAGCATACTTTGAGGAAAGATGTGGCTGGCATCCAAACTAAAACCAGTCCTTGTATCAAAAATATTGGATTCAGGGCTTCCCTGGTGGTGCAGTGGATGAGAGTCTGCCTGCCAATGCAGGGGACACAGGTTCATGCCCTGGTCCGGGAAGATCCCACATGCTGCAGAGTGACTGGGCCTGTGAGCCATGGCCACTAAGCCTGAACGTCCAGAGCCTGTGCTCCACAACGGGAGAGGCCACAGCAGTGACAGGCCTGCGTACAACAATATATATATATATATATATATATATATATATATATATTGGACTCAGTCTACCCAGGGATGATTCCACATAAATATAGCCCTTTAAGACCACAGTAGACAATTTCTCCTAAATTCATAGAGACAAAGAAAGTTAAATAAAATAAAAAGCAGAGGAACTACTCCCATTTAAAAGAACAAGAGAAATTCCCTGAAAGAATAATGAAACAGAGCCCACCAGTCTACTAGACCCTTAGTTAAAAAATGAGGTAATAAGAATACTAAAGGAATTAAGAAAGATTATTGATAGAAATGCTGATCACTATAACAAAGAACTGGAAACTATAAAGATGAACCAATCAAAAGTAGTCAACTCAACTGCTGAGATAAAATCCAGTCTAGAAGCAATGAATAGCAGAGTAAATAATGCAGAAGAACAAATAAGTGATCTGGAAGATAGAATAATGGAAATCACCCAATTAGAGCAACAGACAGAAAGACAAATGGAAAAAAAAATGAAAGCAACATATGAGATCTATGTGATAATATAAAGCATACCAACCTATGCATAATAGGGGTTCCAGAAAGAGAAAAGAGAGAGAAGGAGATTGAAAATGTATTTGAAGAAATTATGGCTAAAAAATCCCAAACTTAAAGAAGAAAAGTGATATCCAGTTATAGGAAGCACAGAAGGTCCCAAACAAGATGAAACCAAACAGACCCACATCAAGACATATCATAGTTAAAATTGCAAAAATTGAAGATAGATGATTCTAAAGGTGGAAAGACAAAAACAGTCAGTTACAAAGTCTTCCCCATAAGGTTATCAGCTAATTTCACTGCAGAATCTTTGCAGGCCAGAAAGGAGTGACATGATATATACAAAGCCCTGAAAAGGAAAAACCTGCAACATAGGGTGCTACACCAAGTAAGAATATTATTTAGAATAGAAGGAGAGATAAAGGATTTCTCAGACAGGAAAAACTAAAAGAATTCAGCAGTACTAAACCACCCTAAAATAAATATTAAAGAGTCTTCTCTAAATATAAAAGAAACAAGAATTGATAGGAAAGGGAAAAATCACAATATGAAAGACAAATATATTAAAGGATTGAAGGTCACTTAAGCCAGTCAATAGATGTAAAAAATCACAAAAATTTGTAAGAGTGATTATAACAGCAATAAACAGTAAAATGATAAGCATAAAGATATAAAATATGATATCAAAATCACAAAATGTGGGTGAAGAGAGTTTAAAAATGTAGTTCTCTTACACATACAGACTGAAAGTGAAGGTATGGAAAAATATATCATACAAATGGAAATGAAAAAAGAGCAGGGGTAGCAATACTCATATGAGACAAAATAAACTTTAAACCAAAGTCCATAAAGACAAAGGAGTGCACTATAAAATGATAAAGGGATCAATACAAGAAGAGGATATTGCAATTGTTAACATATATGCAACTAGTATGGGAGCTCCTGAATTTATAAACAAATAATAACAGACATAAAGGGAGAAATTAACAATAATACAATAATAGGAGGAGAATTTAACACCCAGCCAACATCAATAGGCAGATCATCCAGACAGAAAATTAATAAGTCATAAGAGTTTCTAAATGATACTGTAGACCAGTTGAATCTAATTGATATCTACAGGACACTACATCTCCAAAACACAGAATACACATTCTATTCAAGCAAGCATGGAACATTCTCTGGGTAGACCACATACAAAGTCACAAAACAAGCATCAACAAGTTTAGGAGGACAGAAATTATTTAAAGCACTTTTCTCACCACAATGGTATGAAACTAGAAATCAACCACAGAAAGAAAAACAGGAAACGAATGAACATATGGAGACTAAACAATATGCTCCTTAGAAATAAATGAGTCAATGATGAAATCAAAGAAGAAATCAAAAATACCTGGAGGCAAATGAATATGAAAACACAGCATTACAAAATTTATGGGATGCACCAAAAGCAGTTCTAAGACAGAAGTTCATAGTGATACAAGCCTTCCTCATGTAACAAGAAAAATCTCAAATAAACACTCTAACCTACCACCTAAAAGAATTAGAAAATAAGAACAAACAAAACTGAAAGACAGCAGAAGGAAGGAAATAATAAAGAACAGAGAAGAAATAAATGAACTACAGATCAGAAAACAATAGAAAAGACCAATAAAATGAAGACCTGGTTTTTTGAAAGATAAACAGAATTGACAAATATCTAGCCAGTCTCACCAAGATGAAAAGAGAGAGGACTCCAACAACATAAGCAATGAAAGACAGTAAATAAGAAAGGATATCACAGAAATGCAAAAAATAAAATAAGAGAATAATATGAACATTTATATGTTGACAAATTTGACAACCTAGGAAAAATGGACAAGTTTCTAGAAAAAGCCTATCAAAACTGAGTCAAGAAGAAACATAATTTGAACAGACCAATCACCAGAAGTGAAGTAAAATCTGTAATAATAATAATAATAAAAGTATCTGCAAATAAAATTCCAGGACTGGATGGCTTCACTGTGGAATTCTACCAAATATACAAAGAAGAAGTTACACCTATTCTTCTCAAACTATTGCAAAATATGGAAGAGGAGGAAACACTCCCAAACTCTTTCTATGAAGCCACCATCACCCTGATATGAAAACCAGAAAAAGACACTGCAAAAAAAGGCAATTATAGGCTAATATATTTGATGAATAGTAGGAGCTTCAACATGGTGGAAGAGTAAGACGTGGAGATCACCTTCCTCCCCACAAATACATTAGAAATACATCTACATGTAAAATAACTCCTACAGAACACCTACTGAACACTGGCAGAAGACCTCAGACCTCCCAAAAGGCAAGAAACTCCCCACACACCTGGGTAGGGCAAAAGAAAAAACAGAGACAAAAGAATAGGGATGGGACCTGCACCTCTGGGAGGGAGCTGTGAAGGAGGAAAGGTTTCCACACACTAGCAAGGCCCTTTGCGGGCAGGGACTGTGGGTGGCAGAGGGGGAAGCTTCAGAGCCATGGATGACAGCGCAGCAACAGGGGTGCAGAGGGCAAAGCGGAGAGATTCCCACACAGAGGATCAGTGCCGACCAGCACTCGCCAGCCCAAGAGGCTTGTCTGCTCACCCACTGAGACAGATGTGGTATGGGAGCTGAGGCTCAGGCTTCTGGGTCAGATCCCAGGGAGAGGACTGGAGTTGGCTGTGTGAACACAGCCTGAAGGGGGCTAGTGCACCACAGCTATCCAGGAGGGAGTCTGGGAAAAATTCTGGAGCTGCTGAAGAGGCAAGAGACATTTACTTGCCTCTTTGTTTCCTGGTGCGTAAGGAGAGAGAATTGAAAGTGCCGCTTAAAGGAGCTCCAGAGATGGACGAGACACAGCTATCAGCCTGGACCCCAGAGACAGGCATGAGATGCTAAGGCTGCTGTTGCAGCCACCAAGAAGCCTTTGTGCAAGCACAGGTCACTATCCACACCTCTACTCCCAGGAGCCTCTGCAGCCTGCCACTGCGAGGGTCCCATGATCCAGGGAAAACTTCCCTGGGAGAACACACAGTGTGCCTCAAGCTGTTGCAACATCACACTTGGATCTGCTGCTGCAGGCTCGCCCCCATTCCTTACCCCTCCCTCCTCCCAGCCTGAGTGAGAGAGAGCCTCCTAATCAGCTACTCCTTTAACCTCGTCCTGTAAGAGCAGGAACAGAAGCCCTCAGGTGACTCTACACATAGAGGTGGGGCCAAATCCAAAGCTGAAACCCAGGAGCTATGTGAAAAAAGAAGACAAAGTGAAATTTCTCCCAGCAGCCTCAGGAGCAGCGGATTAAATCCCCACAATCAACTTGATGTACCCTGCATCTGTGGATATCTGAATAGACAATGAATCATCCCAAATTGAGCAGGTGGACTTTGGGAGCAATGATATATATATGTTTTTCCATTTTCACTCTTTGTGAGTGTGTATGTGTATGCTCCTGTGTGTGATTTTATCTGTATAGCTTTGCTTTTACCATTTGTCCTAGGGTTCTGGCTGTCCGCTTTTTTTTTTTTTTTAGTATACTTTTTAATGCTTGTTATCATAGGTGGATTTGTTTTTCGGTTTGGTTGCTCTCTTCTTTCTTTCCATTTTTTTTTTTAGTTTAAAAAATTTATTTAATAATTATTTTTATTTTAATAACTATTTTATTTTATTTTATCTTCTTTCCTTTTTTTCTCACATTTATTCTGTGCAGTGTGTATGACAGGCTCTTGGTGCTGCACCCAGGCATCAGGGTTGTGCCTCTGGTGTGGGAGAGTCAAGTTCAGGACATTGGTCCAACACAGACCACCCAGTTCCACATAATATCAAACAGTGAAATCTCCCAGAGATTTCCATCTCAATGCCAAGACCCAGCTCCACTCAATGACCAGCAAGTATCAGCACTGGACACCCTATGCCAAACAACTAGCAAGACAGGAACACAAAGGCACCCATTAGCAGAGAGGTTGCCTAAAGTCATAAGGTCACAGTCACCCCAAAACACACCACCAGACGTGGAGCTGCCCACCAGAAAGAAAAGATCCAACCTTATCCACCAGAACACAGACACTAGTCCCCTCCACAAGGATGCCTACACAACCCACTGAGGTAACATTAGCCACTGGGGAAGACACCAAAAACAACGGGAACTATGAACCTGCAGTCTGTGAAAACGAGACCCCAAACACAGTAAGTTAAGAAAAATGAGAAGACAGAGAAACACACAGCAGATGAAGGATCAAGGTAAAAAGCCACCAAACATAACAAATGAAGAGGAAATAGGCAGTCAACCTGAAAAAGAATTCAGAAAAATGATAGTAAAGATGATCCAAAATCTTAGAAATAGAAGGGAGAAAATACAAGAAACATTTAAAAAGGACCTAGAAATAAAGAGCAAACAAACGTGATGAACAACACAATAAATGACATTTAAAATTCTCTAGAGGGGATCAGTAACAGAATATCTGAGGCAGAAGAATGGATAAGTGAGTGACCTGCAAGATAAAATAGTGGAAATAACTACTGCAGAGCAGAGTAAAGAAAAAAGAACGAAAAGAATTGAGGAGAGTCTCAGAGACCTCTGGGACAACATTAAACACACCAGCATTCAAAACATAAGGTTCCCAGGAGAAGAGAAATAAAAGGGGCAGAGAAAATATTTGAAGCGATTACAGTTGAAAACTACCCTAATATGGGAAAGGAAATAGTTAATCAAATCAAGGAAACAGAGTGAGTTCCATACAGGATAAATCCAAGGAGAAACACACCAAGACACATATTAAACAAACTATCAAAAATTAATTACAAAGAAAAAATATTAAAAGGAGAAAGGGAAAAAACAACAAATAACACACAAGGAAATCCCCATAAGGTTAACAGCTGATCTTTCAGCAGAAAATCTGCAAGGTAGAAGGGAGGGGCAGGACCTACTTAAAGTGATGAAGGGGAAAAACCTGCAACCAAGATGACTACCCAGCAAGGATCTCATTCAGATTTGAAAGACAAATTAAAAACTTTACAGACAAGCAAAAGCTAAGACAATTCAGCACCACCAAACCAGCTTTACAGCAACTGGTAAAGGGAATTTTCTAGGCAGGAAACAAAAGAGAAGGAAAAGACCTACAATAACAAACCCAAGAAAATTAAGAAAATGGTAACAGGAACATACATATCGATAATTACCTTAAGTGTAAATGGTTAAATCCTGCAACCAAAAGACATAGAATGACAAAATGGATACAAAATCAAGACCTGTATATATGCAGACTACAAGAGACCCACTTCAGACCTAGGGGCACATACAGACTGAAAGTGAGGGGTGTAAAAAGATATTCCATGCAAATGGAAATCAAAAGAAAGCTGGAGTAGCAATTCTCATATCAGACAAAATAAACTTTAAAACAAAGACTATTACAAGAGACAAAGAAGGACACAACATAATGATCAAGGGGTCAATCCAAGAAGATATAACAGTTATAAATATTTATGCACCCAATATAGGAGCACCACAATACATAAGGCAAATACTAACAGCCATAAAAGGGAAAACTGACAGTAACACAATCATAGTAGTGGACATATCACCCCACTTTCACCAATCGATGGATCATGCAAAATGAAAATAAATAAGGACACAAAAGCTTTAAATGATACATTAAATAAAATGGACTTAACTGATATTTACAGGACATTCCTTCCAAAAACAACAGAACACACTTTCTTCTCAAGGGCTCATGGAACATTTTCCAGGACAGATCATATCTTGAGTTACAAATGAATCCTTGGTAAATTTAAGAAAATTGAAATTGTATCAAATATCTTTTCCAACCACAACACTATGAGACTAGACATCAATTACAGGAAAAATTCTGTAAAAATACAAATGTATGGATGCTAAACAATACACTACTTAATAATGAAGTGATCACTGAAATAATCAAAGAGGAAATCAAAAAATACATAGAAACAAATGACAATGAAAACACGAGGACCCAAAGCCTATGAGATGCAGCAAAAGCAGTTCTAAGAGGGAAGTTTATAGTAATACAATCCTACCTTAAGAAACAAGAAAGATCTCAAATAAGCAACTTAAACTTACACCTAAAGCAATGAGAGAAAGAGCAAAAATACACCAAAGTTAGCAAAAGGAAAGAACTAATAAAGATCAGATCAGAAACAAATGAAAAAGAAATGAAGGAAATGATAGCAAAGATCAAGAAAACTAAAAGCTGGTTCTTTGAGAAGATAAACAAATTGATAAACCATTTGCCAGACTCATCAAGAAAAGAAGGGAGAAGACTCAAGTCAATAGAATTAGAAATGATGTGAGCCATGGCCGCTGAGCCTGCGCATCTGGAGCCTGTGCTCCACAACAGGAGAGGCCACAACGGTGAAAGGCCCGCGTACCGCAAAACAAACAAACAAAGAAATGAAAAAGGAGAAGTAACACCTGACACTACAGAAATACAAAGGATCATGAGGGATCCTACAAGGAACTGTATGCCAATAAAATGGAAAACCTGGAAGAAATGGACAAATTCTTAGAAATTTACAGCCTTCTGAGACTGAACCAGGAAGAAATAGAAAATATGAACAGACCAATCACAAGCACCAAAATTGAAACTGTGATTAAAAATCTTCCAACAAATAAAAGCTCAGGACCAGATGGCTTCACAGGTGAATTCTATCAAACATTTAAAGAAAAGCTAACACCTACCCTCCTCAAACTCTTCCAAAATATACCAGAGGGAGGAACACTCCCAAACTCATTCTATGAGGCCACCATCACCCTGAAACCAAATCAGACAAAGATGTCAAAAAGAAACAAAACTACAGGCCAATATCACGGATGAATGTAGATGCAAAAATCCTCAACAAAATACTAGCAAACAGAATCCAACAGCACATTAAAAGGATCAAACACCATGATCAAGTGGGGTTTATCCCAGGAACTCAAGGATTCTTCAATATATGCAAATCAACCAACCTTATACACCATATTAACAAATTGAAGGAAAAAAAACATATGATCATCTCAATAGATGCAGAGAAAGCTTTCGACAAAATTCAACACCCATTTATGATAAAAAAGAACACTCCAGAAAGTAGGCATAGAGGGAACTGTCCTCAATATAATAAAGGCCATATATCACAAGCACACAGCCAACGTTTTCTCAATGCTGAAACACTGAATCATTTCCACTAAAATCAGGAACAAGAAAAGTTTGCCCATTCTCACCACTCTTATTCAACATAGTTTTGGAAGTTTTAGCCACAGCAATCAGAAAACAAAAAGAAATAGAAGGAATCCAAATCATAAAAGAAGAAGTAAAGCTGTCACTGTCTGCAGATGACATGAAACTATACACAGAGAGTCCTAAAGATGCTACCAAAAAAGCTAACCAATGAGTTTGGTAAAGTAGCAGGATAAAAAATTAATTCACAGTAATCTCTTGCATTCCTATACACTATCGATGAAAAGTCTGAAAATGAAATCAAGAAAACACTCCCATTTACCACTGTAAAAGAAACAGTAAAATATTTAGGAATAAACCTACCTAAGGAGATGAGACCTGTATGCAGAAAATTATAAGACACTGATGAAAGAAATTAAAGATGATACAAACAAATGGAGAGATATACCATGTTCCTGGATGGGAAGAATCAACATTGTGAAAATGACTATACTAACCAAAGAAATCCATAGATTGAATGCAATCCCTATCAAACTACCACTGGCATTTTTCACAGAACTAGGACAAAAAAATTTCACAATTTGTATGGAAACACAAAAGACCCTGAATAGCAAAGCAATCTTGAGAAAGAAAAATGGAGCTGGAGGACTGGGGCTCCCTGAATTCAGACTATACTACAAAGCTACAGTAATCAAGCCAGTATGGGACTGGCACAAAAAACGAAATATAGATCAATGGAACAGGATAGAAAGCCCAGAGATAAATCCACACACATATGGTCACCTTATCTTTTTAAAGGAGGCAAGAATATACATTGGAGAAAAGACAGACTCTTCAATAAGTTGTGCTGGGAAACTGGACATCTACATGTAAAAGAATGAAATTAGAACACTCCCTAACACCATATACAAAAATAAACTCAAAATGGATTAAAGACCTAAATGTAAGGCCAGAAACTATCAAACTCTTAGAGGAAAACATAGGCAGAACACTCTATGACATAAATCAGAGCAAGATCCTTTTTACCTCACCTCCTAGAGAAATGGAAATTTAAAAAAAATGAACAAATGGGTCCTAATGAAACTTCAAAGCTTTAGCACAGCAAAGGAAACCATAACCAAGACTAAAAGACAACCCTCAGAATGGGAGAACATATTTGTCAGTGAAGCAAGTGACAAGGGATTAATCTCAAAATTTACAAGCAGCTCATGCAGCTCAATATCAAAAAAACAAACAACCCAGTCCAAAAATGGGCAGAAGACTTGAACAGGGATTTCTCCAAAGAAGATATACAGATTGCCAACAATCACATGAAAGAACGCTCAATCTCTTTAATCATTAGAGAAATGCAAATCAAAACTACAATGAGATATCTTCTCACACTGATCAGAATCACCATCATCAAAAAATCTACAAACAATAAATGTTGGAGAGGGTGTGGAGAAAAGGGAACCCTCTTGCACTGTTGGTGGGAATGTAAACTGGTACAGCCACTACGGAGAACAGTATGGAGCTTCCTTAAAAAACTAAAAATAGAACTACCATATGACCCAGCAATCCCACTACTGGGTATATACCCTGAGAAAACCATAATTCAGACAGTGTCATCTACCACAATGTTCACTGCAGTTCTATTTACAGTAGCCAGGACATGGAAGCAACCTAAGTGTCCATTGACAGATGAATGGATAAAGAAGATGTGGTACGTGGATATAATTGAATATTACTCAGCCATGAAATGAAACGCAATTGAGTTATTTGTAGTGAGGTGGATGGACCTACAGCCTGTCATACAGAGTGAAGTAAGTCAGAAAGAGAAAAATAATACATACATACAATACTGTAAGCTAACACATATATATGGAATCTAAAAAACAAAACAAAAAATGGTCATGAAAAACCTAGGGGCAAGACAGGAATAAAGATGCTGACCTACTAGAGAATGGACTGCAAGAGATGGAGATGGGTATGGGGAAGTGTAACCTGGCACAAAGTGAGAGAGTGGCATGGACATATATACACTACCAAATGTAAAACTGATAGCTAGTGGGAAGCAGCTGAATAGCACAGGGAGATCAGCTCGGTGCTTTGTGACCACCTAGAGTGGTGGGATTGGGATGGTGGGAGGGAGTGAGATGCAAGAGGGAAGAGATATGGGGATATATGTATATGTATAAGTGATTCACTTTGTTATAAAGCAGAAACTAACACAGCATTGTAAAGCAATTATACTTCAATAAAGATGTTAAAATATATGTATATATTTGATGAATATATATGCAAAACCTTCAGCAAAATATTAGCAAACCGAATCCAACAATACATAAAAAGCATCATACACTGTGATCAAGTTGAATTCATTCCAGTGTCTCAAGGATGGTTCAACCTACACAAATCAATGTGATACACACATTAACAAAAGATAAAAACCACATAATCATTTCAATACATGCATAAAAAACATTTGACAAAATTCAACATCCATTCATGATAAAAAAAAAACTCTAATGAAAGTGGGTAGAGTGGAAACATAACTCAACATAATAAAAGCCATTTATGACAAACCCAGTGCCGGCATAATACTGAATGGTGAAAAACTGAAAGCCTTCTCACCAAATTCAGGAACAAGACAAAAAGGCCCACTCTAAACAGTTCTATTCACCGTACTATTGGAAGCCCTAGCCACATAAATAGGACAAGGAAAAGAAATAAAATATATCCAAATCAGAAGGGAATAGGTAAAACTACCAGTATTTTCAGATGAGATGATACTCTATACAGAGAACCCCAAATTCTCCACACAAAAACAATTAGAACTAGTAAATTAATTCAGCAAGGTAGCAGAATACAACATCAGTATACTGTAATCTATTGCATTTCTTTACATTAATAATGTAATATAAGAAATAGAAAGTTAAAGAAATCCTGTTTAAAGTCTCATCAAAAAGAAGTAAAATACCTAGGAATAAACTTAACCAAGGAGTTGGAAGAATTATACACTAAAACTATAAAACTATAAAAAGGAATTTGAAGATGATTCAAAGAAATAAAAAGACAGCCAATGCTCTTGCATTGGAAGAATTAATATTAAAATGGCCATACTACCCAAAGCTACATACAGGTTTAATGGAATCACTATCAAAATACCCATGACATTTTTCAGAGAACTAGAACAAATAATCCTAAAATTTATATGGAACCACAAAAGACCCAGAATTGCTTACAAAATCCTTAGGAAAAGGAACAAAGTTGGAAGTATAACCCTTACAGATGTCAAGCTATACTACAAAGTTACAGTAATCAAAACAGCATGGTATTGGCACAGAAACAGACATATAGATCAACGGAACAAAATAGAGAGTCCAGAAATAAACACACACACCTACGGTCAATTAATCTGTGACAAAGAAGGAAAGAATATACAACTGAAAAAAGACAGTCTCTTCAACAAGTGCTGTTGGGAAACCTGGACAGCTACACGTAAATAAATGAAATTAGAAAACTCCTGCACACCATATAAAAACTTCAAAATTGTTTAAAGACCTTAATATAAAATATATTACCATAAAACTCCTAGAAGAGAACATAGGCAAAACAGTATTTGACATAAATTATAGTAATATTTTGGGGATCTGTATCCTAAGGCAAAAGAAATAAAAGCAAAAGTAAATAAATGGCAGCTAATTAAACTTAAAAGCCTTCACACAGCAATAGAAATCATCCACAAAACTAATACACAAACTACAGAATGGCAGAAAATATTTGCAAATGATGCAACCGACAAGGGGTTAATATCCAAAATATGTAAACGTCTCATATAACTCAATATCAAAGAAACAAACAACGCAATTAAAAATGAACAAAGACCTGATATAAATTTTTCCAGAGAAGACATACAGATGGCTGACAGACAGATGAAAAAGCGCTCAACATTGCTAATTATTACATAAATGCAAATCAAAACCACAATGAGGTATCACCACACTCCATTCAGAATGGCTTTCATCAAAAAGTCTACAAATAATAAATGCTGGAAAGGGTGTAGAGAAAAGGGAACACTCTTACACTATTAGTGGTTATGTAAATTGGTGCAGCCACCATGGAAAACAGTATAGAGGTTCCTTAAAAAAAATAAAGTAGAGAGAGCTACCATATGATCCAGCAATCCCACCTCTGGGTATATATCTAGAAAAAGCCCAAACTCTAATTCAGAAAGATACATGTACCCCAATGTTCATTGCAGCAGTGTTTACAATAGCCAAAACATGGCAACAAACCAACTGCCCATAAATATATGATTGGCTTAAGAAGATGTAATACACACACATGCAGACACACACACACACACATATATACAATGGAATATTACTCAGCCATAAAAGAGAATGAAGTATTGTCATTTGCAACAACATGGATGGACCTAGAGAATATTATACTTACTGAAGTAAGTCAGAGAAAGACAAACACTAGGTAATATCACTTATATGAGGAATTTAAAAAATAATACAGATGAATCTATATACAAAACAGAAACAGACTCACAGACACAGAAAATAAACTTATGTTTATCAAAGGGGTGAGGAAGTGGAGGAGAGACAAATTAGGAGTATAGGATTAATAGATACAAACTATTATACATAAAATAGATAAGGAAAAAGGATTTACTGTATAGCAGAGGGAATTATATTCAATATCTTGTAATAAACTACAATGGATTATAAGCAGAAAAAAAACACTAAATTACTATGCTGTATACCTGAAACTAACAGACTGTTGTAAGTCAACTATACTGCAATAAAAATATTTAAATCAAGAACATGTGAAGAAGTCCTGAAGAAGGGGGAAGACTAAGATGCAGAGATCACCTTCCTCCCCACAGATACACCAGAAATACATCTACACGTGGAACAACTCCTACAGAACACCTACTGAACACTGGCAGAAGAACTCAGACCTCCCAAATGGCAAGAAAGTCCCCATGTACCTAGGTAGGGCAAAAGAAAAAAGAATCAACAGAGACAAAAGGATAGGGACGTGACCTGCATCAGTGGGAGGGAGCTGTGAAGGAGGAAAGGTTTCCACACACTACGAAGCCCCTATGTGGGCAGAGACTGCGGGTGTCAGAGGGGGAAAGCTTCAGAGCCGCGGAGGAGAGCACAGCAACAGGGGTGCAGAGGGCAAACCGGAGAGATTCCCGCACAGAGGATCGGTGCCGACCGGCACTCACCAGCCCGAGACGCTTGTCTGCTCACCTGCCAGGGAGGGCGGGGCTGGAAGCTGAGGCTCGGGCTTCGGTCGGAGCACAGGGAGACGACTGGGGTTGGCAGCGTGAACACAGCCTGCAGGGGGTTTGTGCACCACAGCTAGCCAGGAGGAAGTCCGGGGAAAAGTCTGGACCTGCCGAAGAGGCAAGAGACTTTTTCTTCCCTTTTTGTTTCCTGGTGCACGAGGAGAGGGGATTAAGAGTGCTGCTTAAAGGAGCTCCAGAGACGGGCATGAGCCAAGGCTAAAAGCACGGACCCCAGAGACGGGCATGAGACGCTAAGCCTGCTGCTGCTGCCACCAAGAAGCCTGTGTGCGAGCACAGGTCACTATCCACACCCCTCTTCCGGGGAGCCTGTGAAGCCCGCCACTGCCAGGGTCCCGGGATCCAGGAATAACTTCCCCAGGAGAACGCACGGCACGCCTCAGGCTGGTGCAACGTCTTGGCGGCCGCTGCTGCTGCAGGCTCACACCGCATCCGCACCCCTCCCTCCCCCCGGCCTGAGTGAGCCAGAGCCCCCGAAGCAGCTGCTCCTTTAACCCCATCCTGTCTGAGTGAAGAACAGACGCCCTCCGGCAAACTACACGCAGAGACGGGGCCAAATCCAAAGCTGAGCCCCTGGGAGCTGTGAGAACAAAGAAGAGAAAGGGAAATCTCTCCCAGCAGCCACAGAAGCAGCGGATTAAAGCTCCACAATGAAATTGATGTACCCTACATCTGTGGAATACATGAATAGAAAATGAATCATCCCAAATTGAGGAGGTGGACTTTGAGAGCAAGGTTTATTATTTTTTCCCCTTTTCCTCTTTTTGTGAGTGTGTATGTGTATGCTTCTGTGTGAGATTTTGTCTGTATAGCTTTGCTTCCACCATTTGTCCTAGGGTTCTATACGTCCATTGTTTTTATCTTTTTAAAAACTATTTTTTCTTAATAATTAGTTTTTATTTTACTAACTTTATTTAATTTTATATTTCTTTTATTTTATTTTCGTTCTTTCTTTCTTTCCTTCTTTCGTTCCTTCCCTCGTTCCTTCCTTTCTTCCTTCCTCCCTCCCTCCCTCCCTCCTTTCCCCCTTTCTTTCTTCTTTGTTTCTTTCTTTCTATCTTTATTTCCTTCTTTCTTTTTTCTTTCTTTCTTTCTTTCTTTCATTCATTCGTTCGTTCCTTCTGTTTTTCTCCCTTTTATTCTTAGCCGTGTGGATGAAAGGCTCTTGTTGTTGCAGCCAGGAGTCAGTGCTGTGCCTCTGAGGTGGGAGAGCCAACTTCAGGACACTGGTCCACAAGAGACCTCCCAACTCCACATAATATCAAATGGCGAAAATCTCCCAGAGATCTCCATCTCAACACCAGCACAGAGCTTCACTCAACGACCAGCAAGCTGCAGTGGGGGACACGCTATGCCAAACAACTAGCAAGACAGGGGCAAAACCACACCAATTAGCAGAGAGGCTGACTAAAATCATAGTAAGTCCACAGATACCCCAAAACACACCACCAGACGTGGACCTGCCCACCAGAGAGAAAAGATGCAGCTTCATCCACCAGAACACAGGCACTAGTCTCCTCCACCAGGAAGGCTACACAACCCACTGAACTAACTATAGCCGTTGGGGAAAGACACCAAAAACAATGGGAACTAAGAACTTGCAGCCTGCAAAAATGAGACCCCAAACACAGTAAGATAAGCAAAATGAGAAGACAGAAAAACACACAGCAGATGAAGGAGCAAGATAAAAATCCACCAGACTTAACAAATGAAGAGGAAATAGGCAGTCTACCAGAAAAATAATTCAGAATAATGATAGTAAAGATGATCCAAAATCTTGGAAATAGAATAGACAAAATGCAAGGAAAAATTAACCAGGATTTAGAAGAACTAAAGAGTAAACAAGCAACAATGAACAACACAATAAATAAAATTAAATATACTCTGGATGGGATCAATAGCAGAATAACTGAGGCAGAAGAGTGGATAAACAACCTGGAAGATAAAATAGTGGAAATAACTACTGCAGAGCAGAATAAAGAAAAGGAAGGAAAAGAGCTGAGGACAGTCTCAGGGAACTCTGGGACAACATTAAACACACCAATATTCGAATTATAGGGGTTCCAGAAGAAGAGAAAAAGAAAGGGACTGAGAAAATATTTGAAGAGTTTATAGTTGAAAACTTCCCTAATACGGGAAAGGAAATACTTAATCAAGTCCAGAAAGCACAGAGTCCCAAACAGGATAAATCCAACAAGAAATACGCCAAGACACATATTAATCAAACTGTCAAAAATTAAATACAAAGAAAACATATTAAAAGCATCAAGGGAAAAACAACAAATAACACACAAGGGAATGCCCATTAGGTTAACAGCTGATCTTTCAGCAGAAACTCTGCAAGCCAGAAGGGACTGGCAGGACATATTTAAAGTGATGAAGGAGAAAAACCTGCAACCAAGATTACTCTACCCAGCAAGGATCTCATTCAGATTTGATGGAGAAATTAAAACCTTTACAGACAAGCAAAAGCTGAGAGAGTTGAGCACCACCAAACCGGCTTTACAACAAATGCTAAAGGAACTTCTCTAGGCAAGAAACACAAGAGAAGGAAAAGACCTAAAATAATGAACCCAAAACAATTAAGAAAATGGAATAGGAAGATACATATTGATAATTACCTTAAATGTAAATGGACTAAATGCTCCCACCAAAAGACACAGACTGGCTGAATGGATACAAAAACAAGACCCATATATATGTTGTCTAAAAGAGACCCACATCAGACCTAGAGACACATACAGACTGAAAGTAAGGGGATGGAAAAAGATATTCCATGCAAATGGAAACCAAAAGAAAGCTGGAGTAGCAATTCTCATATCAGACAAAATAGACTTTAAAGATTATTAGAAGAGACAAAGAAGGACACTACATAATGATCAAGGGATCGATTCTAGAAGAAGATATAACAATTGTAAATATTTATGCACCCAACATAGGAGCAACTCAATACATAAGGCAAATACTAACAGCCAGGAAATGGGAAATAGACAGTAACACATTCATATTAGGGAACTTAACACTCCACTTTCACCAATGGACAGATAAGCCAAAATGAAAATAAATAAGGAAGCACAAGTTTTAAATGATACATTAAACAAGATGGACTTAACTGATATTTACAGAACATTCCATCCAAAAACAACAGAATACACATTTTTCTCAAGTGCTCATGGAACATTCCCCAGGATAGAACATACCTTGGGTCATTTATCAAGCCATGGTAAATTTGAGAAAATTGAAATTGTATCAAGTATCTTTTCCGACCACAACACTATGAGACTGGATATCAATAACAGGAAAAGATCTGTAAAATATACAAACACTTGGAGGCTAAACAATACACTACTTAATAACGAAGTGAACACTGAAGAAATCAAAGAGAAAATCAAAAAATACCTAGAAACAAATGACAATGGAGACATGATGGCCCAAAACCTATGGGATGCAGCAAAAGCAGTTTTAAGAGGGAAGTTTATAGCAATACAATCCTACCTTAAGAAACAGGAAAAATCTCAAATAAACAATCTAACCTTACACCTAAAGCAATTAGAGAAAAAAGAACAAAAAACCTCCACAGTTAGCAGAAGGAAAGAAATCATAAATATCAGATCAGAAATAAATGAAGAAGAAATGAAGGAAATGATAGCAAAAATCAATAAAACTAAAAGCTGGTTCTTTGAGAAGATAAACAAAATTGATAAACCATTACCCAGACTCATCAAGAAAAAAACGGAGAAGACTCAAATCAGTAGAATTAGAAATGAAAAAGGAGAAGTAACAACCTTCACTGCAGAAAAACAAAAGATCATGAGAGATTACTACAAGCAACTCTATGCCAATAAAATGGACAACGTGGAAGATGTAGACAAATTCTTAGAAATGCACAAGCTGCCAATACTGAATCAGAAAGAAATAGAAAATATGAACAGACCAATCACAAGCACTGAAATTGAAACTGTGATTAAAAGCCTTCCAACAAACAATAGCCCAGGACCAGATTACTTCACAGGCGAACTCTATCAAACATTTAGAGAAGAGTTGACACCTATCCTTCTCAAACTCTTCCAAAATATAGCAGAGGGAGGAACACTCCCAAACTTGTTTTACGAGACCACCATCACCTCAATACCAAAACCAGAGAAGGATGTCACAAAGAAAGAAAACTAGAGGCAACTATCACTGATGAGTATAGATGCAAAAATGCTCAACAAAATACTAACAAACAGAATCCAACAGCACATAAAAAGGATCATACACCATGAACAAGTGTGGTTAATTCCAAGAGTGTGCAAGGATTCTTCAATATACGTAAATCAATCAATGTGATACACAATATTAACAAATTGAAGGAGAAAAACCACATGATCATCTCAATAGATGCAGAGAAAGTTTTCGACAAAATTCAACACCCATTTATGTTAAAAACCTTGCAGAAAGTAGGCATAGAGGGAACTTTCCTCAACATAATAAAGGCCATATATGACAAACCCACAGCCAACATTGTCCTCAATGGTGAAAAACTGAAAGCATTTCCATTAAGATCAGGAACAAGACAAGCTTGCCCACTCTCACCACTCTTATTCAACATAGTTTTGGAAGTTTTAGCCATAGCATTCAGAGAAGAAAAGGAAATAAAAGGAATCCATATCAGAAAAGAAGAAGTAAAGCTGTCACTGTTTGCAGATGAAATGATAATATACATTGAGAATCCTAAAGATGCTACCTGTAAACTACCAGAACTAATCAATGAATTTGGTAAAGTAGCAGAATACAAATTAATGCACAGAAATCTCTGCCATTCCTATACACTGATGATGAAAAATCTGAAAGTGAAATCAAGAAAACACTCCCATTTACCACTGCAATGAAAAGATTAAAATATCTAGGAATATACCTATCTAAGGAGACAAAAGACCTGTATGCAGAAAATTATAAGACACTGATGAAGGAAATTAAAGATGATACAAATAGATGGAGAGATATACCATGTTCTTGGATTCGAAGAATCAACATTGTGAAAACAACTCTACTACCTAAAGAAATCTACAGATTCAATGCATTCCTATCAAACAACCACTGGCATTTTTCACAGAACTAGGACAAAAAAATTCACAATTTTTATGGAAACACAAAAGATCCCAAATAGCCAAAGCAATCTTGAGAACTAAAAATGGAGCTGGAGAAATTAGGCTCCCTGACTTCAGACTATACTGCAAAGCTACAGTAATCAAGACAGTATCGTACTGGCACAAAAACAGAAATATAGATCAATGGAACAGGATAGAAAGCCCAGAGATTAATCCATACACGTATGGTCACATTATCTTTGATAATGGAGGCAGGAATGTACAGTGGAGAAAGGACAGCCTCTTCAATCAGTGGTGCTGGGAAAACGGGACAGGTACATGTAAAAGTATGAGAATAGATCACTCCCTAACACCGTACACAGAAATAAGCTCAAAATGGATAAAAGACCTAAATGTAAGGCCAGAGACTATCAAGCTCTTAGAGGGAAACATAGGCAGAACACTCTATGACATAAATCACAGCAAGATCCTTTTTGACCCACCTCCTAGAGAAATGGAAATAAAAACATAAATAAACAAATGGGACCTAATGAAATTTCAAAGCTTTTGCACAGCAAAGGAAACCATAAACAAGACCAAAAAACAACCCTCAGAATGGGAGAAAATATTTGCAAATGCAGCAACTGACAAAGGATTAATCTCCAAAATTTATAATCTGCTAATGTAGCTGAATAACAAAAAAACAAACAACCCAATCCAAAAATGGGCAGAAAACCTAAATAGACATTTCTTCAAAGAAGATATACAGACTGCGAACAAACACATGAAAGTATGCTCAACATCATTAATCATTAGCGAAACGCAAATCAAAACTACAATGAGATATCATCTCACACCAGTCAGAATGGCCATCATCAAAAAATCTAGAAACCATAAATGCTGTAGAGGGTGTGGAGAAAAGGGAACACTCTTGCACTGCTCGTGGAATGTGAATTGGTACAGCCATATGGAGAACAGTGTGGAGGTTCCTTAAGAAAGTACTAATAGAAATACCATAGGACCCAGCAATCCCTCTACTGGGCATATACCCTGAGAAAACCATAATTCAAAAAGAGTCGTGTACCAAAATGTTCATTGCAGCTCTGTTTACAATAGCTCGGAGATGAAAACAAGCAAAGTGTCCATCATCGGATGAATGGATAAAGAAGATGTGGCACATATATACAATGGAATATTACTCAGCCATAAAAGGAAATGAAATTGAGCTATTTTTAATGAGGTGGATGGACCTAGAGTCTGTCATACAAAGTGAAGTAAGTCAGAAAGAGAAAGACAAATACCGTATGCTAACACATATATATGCAATTTAAGAAAAAAATAATGTCATGAAGAGCCTACGGGTAAGACAGGAATAAAGACACAGACCTACTAAAGAATGGACTTGAGGATATGGGGAGGGGGAAGGGTAAGCTGTGGCAATGCAAGAGAGTGGCATGGACATATATACACTACAAACATAAAATAGATAGCTAGTGGGAAGCAACCGCATAGCACAGGGAGATCAGCTCAGTGCTTTGTGACCACCTGCGGGGGGGGGGATTAAGAGGGTGGGAGGGAGAGAGATGCAAGAGGTAAGAGATATGGGAACATATGTATATGTATAACTGATTCAGTTTTTTATAAAGCAGAAACTAACACACCATTGTAAAGCAATTATACTCCAATAAATATGTAAAAAAAAAGAACGTGAGAAATATTTTTTGTTTCAATTGAGCACACATTTTTTTTTCAAACTTCTGTTAGTCATGGGTAATTTATCAGGCAGAATACTATTTATCAGTAGGACTACATTTTACCTCTTCGTGCTCAACTTTAAGACAATGTTTTCCGGTGAGTCTTTATACATAAAGGCAAACTAATAGGTGATGTTAGTTTTATTTTTGGTAGTATTCTTAGTGCAAGTATTTCTTTGTACCTTTTTGGATAAAAACGCTATTGTTACTGAATATGAATGCTGACTCCCTCTCTCATATAATGTATTTCCACAATATCTACTAAAAAGAAAATCTGGTCATATTGTTCAGCTGACCTTTTAATTCTCATGCAGTAACCTTTCCCTTATAATGAACTACTTGTCTTTTTAATATCAGCATAAAATAATAACAGTGATACTATGAATAGCTGTTACTTTTACTAAGCACTTACTAAGGTATGTACCTTATATAGAATAGTAAATGTATTACCTGTATTTTGTAAATGGTAGATTGAAAGTTAGAAATATCAAGTGACTTGAATACAAGGTCACAGTTAATAAGTGATATAACTGGCACCAAAAATCAGGTTTGAAATTTAAATCCGTGATCTTAATAATTATTGTATCTAGGAGGAGAGCATTTTTAAGATTAGAAAAGTTGGGGTTCTATGAAGTTAGCCAAAGTAAAATGATGATAACCTCTACAGAATCACTTTGATTTTTGTCCCCACCCACATGTGGATATCTGAGTCAGATGGCTCTACTCTACCTTCTTTAACACTTGTGTTCCATCTGTTTTCAAGGATTACCATGTTTGCCTGGGCCAGTCCCAGTTTTTGTCTCTTGTCCCAGTAAAAGTATTCCATAGGAAACTCTTTCAATCTCACAAGTGGTCAGGTTTGGATATAAATTACCCGGCCACTTAGATTTGGCCTATAGGAACGCAAGTGGTTATTGGAAATTAAAATAATTTCACCATTTGGACTTTCTCCTACTTAGGTAAGAATGGAATTGCCTGAATAGTTCGGCATCAATTTCTCTCCTGTATCCTTTCCTTTAACAAAATGTTCCTTAAGTATCTCAGAAGAAGGAATAAGGCACAGAAAGAGGGAGGGAGAGGTTAATAAAGATTCACCTTGCTGACACATGTTTGCTGAAGGCTAGAGCCCCAGTTGGATCTCTTGCTGTTAACCTACCTCATCAGCTTCTGCTCCTCTTTATGTTTTGCCTGTACTTTCAAGTACAGTAGTTTTTTCTCCTATTAGGAAATCCTGTTATAAATTTAAACACCAAATTGGAATTCTGCTTCTTGAGCCCTTGTGGATCTTATCATCTTCAGATAGAATCATTTTAATTCACAAGTGGGTTGTAAAGAAAAAAAAAAGACATTGTTTAACACAAGGATAATAATGAAAAAATGAATTACTGGCCAGGATACATTTTAGTAAATGGCATTCATTAGGAAGCAGCATGGTCCATGCAGCAGGAGGCAGGCTGCTCTGGAATGTGGGAGATCTGGGATCTAGTCCTGGTGCTACCCTAAACCTGCATGTCCTCTGTCAAGTCACATTCTTGCTATGAGCTTCAGTTTCTCCATCAGTAAAATGAGGGCTTTGGGCTTAGTGATCTCTGAGCTATCCTAAAGTTCAAACTTTGATTTTACTCACAAAAATTCATTCATGTTCATTCTCCAAGTGGAAATTGTGATTTCAAGAGCTTTGTAAATGAACTTGAAATAATTCTATCAGAAATAAAAGTTAGACTGCCTGGCTGAGGGAGGAATGGAGGAGGGATGAGTAAAACCATGCAAACAGTATTACCAGGGACAGATTTATCCCCCTTAAAAGAACAAACTGTTTTCAAGCACTTTTGAAGCATCTATTTACATAGAAATCCATTTACATACACATTTCTGATGACAAGTAATTCTCAATTCATTACACCCGTTCCCAGAGGCCCTATATTGGCAACACTTTTTTACTTTGGTTTGGGTTGCTGTAGCTCCTTGACTGTAATAAAATTACCTTTCAAATATTCTATCATTTTTAATTTAACACTTTTAATTAAAATTATTCAGGTCCCCAATTAGACTGGATTAGCAAGGTTTTGCATTACCACATTTTTGTTCATTAAGATCTGCCAAGGCTCTTGCCATAGAATACCTATCTACAGCTGTGCCCTGGACTTCTCTCCAACTCAGTGAGTCTGAGAAGCACTGTTGCCCCCTGAGTGACTACCGTGCTCGGGCAGCCACATGTACCTAACTGGAAAAGGTCTGCTCCCGTCCTTCTCAAATACTTTCTTCCCTTGGTATCTATTAATCCTTCCTTCCCACCCTGGCTGACTTTATGGGAATCTCTCCTAGACTTTTCTTCTCGTGGGCATGACAGCTGGATTGGAAGGAGCCAGGATACACATGGTAAAAACAATCCAGAAAACCACTGTATCCCCAGAAGGCACCTGGCAAGACTGTCTCAGAATATGGTCCAAGAACTACATTATTTGTACCACCTAAGACACTTGTTTAAAATTCAGATAATTGGAAGCCACTTCTAGAACTATTGAGTTATAATCTTTGGAGATGGTCCCAGGAGGTATATTTTTTAGAAGTTCCTCAGATGATTCTGACACATACTAAATTATGAGACTCACAGTAATTCTATGTCACCAGACACAGAATGGCTCACAATGTAACAAAGAAGAAAGAGTATTGGGAAAACCTCTGGGATAGCTAATGCTGGTATTCATTATGGCAAGGTAATCCTCTTAGGACTCACAAAAGCTACAATTATGTCAGTAATAATTCCTTATAATAGATAATATTTATTGAGTACTTACCATGTGCCAGGCATTTTGCTAGGTGCTTTATCATTGTCATCCCAACTAATAACAGGCACCATTTACAGGACTCACTTTATCCTCTATCAGCTTTATCCCACGGAATTCTCTCAACAGTCCTATGAAGTAGGCATTATTGTTATTATTATTATCTTTTTCCAGATGAGAAAACTGAAGCTCAAAGAAGTTAAATGACTCTCTAAATGTTAAGTACCTAGTATAATGGCCAAGGCTGGAAGTAAAGTGTTTTCCTCACTAGGCAGTGACGTTCAGAAAGGCAAGGACAAAGCTTGCTTTAACTGTGAATCTCAATTTCTTCATAACCTGGAGCTTGTACAGAGCAGCGATCTAGCTAGTGTTAAAATAAAATGAGGCTGACTGTCCTTAAATGCAAGGGAGAAGAAGAGGAGATGGGGACCTCAGGAAGACCTAAAACCTCTGAGACCAACTTCTCTCCCTGACCACCGTCCAATAGGCTCAAGCACTTTGGTTCTCAGAATCTCTCTCCTACTCTCTCTCCCATTGATTTTGTGATCCCATGTTAATGCCTTTCTTATTTACTTAATGCTTCCATTTGCTGAGAACTTCAGTCTGCATCCTCTATCTGACTCAATTGAGTGATTCTCTCCCCTTACTAATATTATTTCTCCATCCTTTCACCTCCTCCCCCCTCCTGGGAATGTGGAATTAATGTGATAAAATAACCAAAAGAAGATATTATAGCAAATAAAGAAAAAATATGTTAATCTTCTCCTATATGTACAAAAACCTTTCAAACCTTTAATCCAAAAAGTAACTAATGTTGGGAATTTCAGACACTTTTGTAGCCACTAGCATGAATATATTTAGTCCCAGATGGAAGGGCAAGGGCACTATGTAGATGCATAAACTACACCAATAAATTATTTTTTTTATTGAAGTGTAGTTGAATTACAATATTAGTTTCAGGTGTACAGCACAGTGAATTCGTATTTTTACAGATTATACTTCATTAAAATTTATTACAAGATAATGGCTATAATTCCCTGTGCTATACAATATATTCTTGTTTCTTAACTATTTTATACATAGTAGTTTGTATCTCTTAATCCCATAACCCTAATTTGCCCCTCCCCCTTCCCTCTCCCCTTTGATAACCACTAGTATGCTTTCTATATCTGTGAATCTATTTTTGTTTTGCATATACATTCATCTGCATTATTTTTTAGATCCCACATATAAGTGATATCATGCAGTATTCATCTTTCTCTCTCTGTCTTATCTCACTGAGCATAATATTCTCTAGGTCCATCCATATTGCTACAAATGGCAGAATTTCATTCTATTTATGGTTGGGTAATATTCCACTATGTAACTATTAACACCTGATTTCTTTCCAAAGTAGAAAGATTATCCATATATGAGATTCCAAATAGTACAAAATTAATTTTCTAAGATCCAGGTTATTCATCATCTTCTTAGCTTCTTATGATTAGATAAAATGTTTGGCTCATTTGTTTGCATACATTAAGGGGCCCCCACAGTGTCAGTAAACTCAGAAGTGATACCTTTCACCTTATGAGGCTTAAATCACATGATGATGGACTCATGAGAAACCAGGATTCTTAAGCTGTCACAGGTTAACATCATACAGTGAATTTCAAGAAGACAGGTTTTTTTCTGTAATATATCCTTGCCACAAGTCAGCAATATGAAGAGAATGCAATTTGTGACAAAAAAAGGCAATCAAACATCAATTAAGTAGACCCTAATTATATTTATTAGGGACAACAAAAGTGGAGTAAGTAAAACAGGAAAAAGCAGACATTCTTCCCTGGCTATGCTCTGACAGGGTCATATTCTTGCCTCATGCTTACAGCATCCGAGAAATACATTGGTTCTGAAGGTGCAAGCGTATAATGTAAGGTAAAGGTGACAGTTTAGGGATTATTTATCTTATTCTCACACATTGACATTTTGCCGCTGAGGATCCCTTGTAAGGAACCCCCAGTTTTAGGAGGTGAAAAGTGCTAAATACTGACTGAACTTGGTAGCTTCATCACTAAAAATAAATTCTTCTATGACTCTAATGAAAATGGGCTTTAGTATCTTTATCACTTAGAGCTCTTTAACCTGCTTTTATCTTTCTTTTTTAAAAACTGCTATTTTAATTTAATTTAATTGTATAACTGGGTTCCAACTAGCAATAAGACATGATTAATAAGAATGCTTGCTGCTCTTTGGTCAGGAAAAGTTGAATAAATTTCAGAAGATAATAGATCACATCCTTTATCGGGTTGAGGAAGTTCCCTTCTGTTCCAGTTCATATTTTTTATTAGAAATGGGTATTAGATTTTGTCAACTGTTTCTTCTAAGTCTATTGAAATGATTCTGTAGATTTTGTACTTTATTCTATTAATGTGGTGTTATTTTTTTGGATTTTTGGGTGTTAAACCAACCTTGAATTCCTAGGATAAATCTCACTTGATCTTCGTATATATCATTTTTACATCTTGCTGGATTTGGATAGCTACTACTTTGTCAGGATTTTTACATCTATATTTGTGGGAAATATTGGTCTGTAATTTTCTTCTCTTGTGATATCTTTGTCTGACTTTGGTATGAGGGTAATATTGGTTTCATAAAAAGAGTTGGGAAGTATTCCATTCTCCTAAATTTTTGGGAAAAGTTAGGTAAGTGTTGTGATTATTTCCTATTTGAATATTTGATAAAAAGGAAATTTGGGTTTCAGCTAATTTTTAAGGAAGGTTTTTAAATTACTAATTTAATTTCATTTATTATACTTTATTTAGATTTTCTATTTCTTGTTCAATGAGTATTCTTAATTTGTGTCATAGAAACTTGTCCATTTCATCTGTTGTTAAATTTGTTGACATAAAGTGTTTCATAGTATTTCTTTATAATCATTTTAATTTTTTGAGGAGTCAGAACTAATTTACCACTGTCTGAATGTTCTCATTTTCTCTTGATTAGCCTTTGTAAAATTTTCTCAATCTTGTTGATATTTTCAAAGAACCAAATTTTGATTTTATTTTCTCTATAGCTTTTTGGTTTTCCACTTTAAAATAAATTTATTTATTTATTTTTGGCTGCATTGGGTCTTCTTTGCTGTGCACAGGCTTTCTCTAGTTGTGGTGAGCAGGGTCTACTCTTCATTGTAGTGCATGGGCTTCTCATTGTGGTGGCTTCTCTTGCTACAGAGCATGGGCTCTAGGCGTGTGGGCTTCAGTAGCTGTGGAGCATGGGCTCAGTAGTTGTGGCTCACGGACTCTAGAGTGCAGGCTCAGTGGCTGTGGTGCACAGGCTTAGTTGTTCCACGACATGTGGGATCTTCCCAGACCAGAGTTTGAACCTGAGTCCCCTGCATTGGCAGGTGGAATCTTAAAAACTGTGCCACCAGGGAAGTTCCTGTTTTCCATTTTATTAATTTCTGCTCTAATCATTATTTTTGTCACCTTGCTTACTTTCAGTTATTTGCTCCTTTTTATATTTTAAGGTGTTGTCTAAGACTATTAATTTGACAATTTTCTCTTTTTTGATGTAGGCATTTACAACTATAAATATTCCTCTAAGTATCACTTCAGTTGCATCCCATAAATTTTGACATGTGTTTTTATTTTCATTCTGATCAAAATTCTCTTCTCTATACTTACCCTAATTTCTATATTTATTCTAATTTATAATTAATAAGTATATTCCTAATGAAATAACTCTTTTATCATTATAAAATGTCTCCTTCTCCCTCTGAGACAACCTTTATGCATGTGTTGGTAAACTTCATGATGTCCCATAGGTATCTGAAGATCTGTTCATTTATTTTTATTGAAATATAATTGACCTATCATACTGTGTAATTTTAAGGTGTACAACATATTGATTTAATAACTTTACATATTGCAATATGATTATCACTGTAGTGTTAAATAAAACCTCTATCACATCACATATTATCACTCCTTGTTTATAATTAGAACAATTTAGATCTAGTCTCTTAGCAACTTTGAAGTTTATGATATAGTATTGTTGACTATAATTTCTCTACTGTCCATTATGTCTCCAGGACTTATTTACTACAAGTTGCAAGTTTGTACCCTTAAACAACATCTTCTAAACTCTCCCACCCTTAAGCCCTTGGTAACCACCAATCTACTCTCTGTTTTTATGAGCTCAGCTTTCCTAGACTCCACATATAAGTGATTACATACAAAGTTTGTCATTCTCTGTCTGAGTTATCTCAGGATAATGTCTTTAATTTCCATCCATGCTGCTGCAAATGGCAGGATTTCCTTCTTTCTCATGGTTGAAGAGTGTTCCATTCTGTGTGTGTGTGTGTGTGTGTGTGTGTGTGTGTGTGTGTGTGTGTGTGTGTTTATGGATAGAGACAGAGAGTAAGAGATAGAGATATTTATATCTACATCTTATATATATCCTCTTTATTCATTCATTAGTTGACATTTAGGTTGTTTGCATGTTTTGGCTAGTGTTAATGCTGCGATGAATACGGCAGTGTAAATATCTCTTTGATATATATTTTTTAACTTCCTTAGGATATATACTCACAGTGTGTTTACTAGATCATAAGGTAGCTTCTATTTTTACTTTTTGCCAGAACTTTAATACTCTTTTTCCTAGTGGCTGAACCAACTCACAATCTCAATAACAGTATACAAATATTCCCTTTTCTCCACATCCTCACCAATATTTACCTCTTGCCTTCTTGTCATTCTAACAGGGGTGAGGTTATATAGCATTGTGATTTTCAGTTTCATTTCCCTGATGATTACTTTTATTGAGCACCTTTTCATGTATCTGTTGACTATTTGGGTATCTTATCTGGAAAAGTGTCTATTTAGTTTATCTGCCCATTTTTTAATTGGATTGCTGGTTTTTAGGTTATTGAGTTGTATAGGTTATTTATATGTTTTAGATATTAACTGCCTATATGATGCATGGTTTGCAAATATTTTCTCCATTCCATAGGTTGTAAGGTTTGGTTAACTTTTATTCATTCCTTTTTTCTTTTGTTTCTCAAACTGGATTAACTTGATTGGTCTATCTTCAAGTCTGGTGATTCTTTTTTATTGCTGGTTCAAATTTGCTGTTGAGGCTATATAGTAAATTTTTCATTTTAGTTAAATGTACTTTTCAACAGCAGGAATATTTTGGTTCTTTTTTTAAAAAAAAAATCTGGTCTTTTTACCAATTATTTTCTATTTGGTGTGATGTTATGTTTATACTTTCCTTTATTTTAATGAATATGGTTCATTTTGACCATATTACATTTAGATGATATTAAAGTCTTTGTCTAGTAAGTTCAAAATCTGGACTACCTAAAGGGCAGTTTCTATTTTTTCCCTGAATATGGGCTTTAATCCCCTGTTTCATTGCATATATCTCAATTTTTTTAATGAAAGCTGGATATTTTAAATATTATGTGACAATATAATGCGGCAATTATGGAAATCATAAATCCTCACAAATTTCTTATCATTGCTGGGTTTTTTTCTGTAGTTGTTATTGTTGCTGTTTATTTGTTTAGTGACTTTCCTGGACAACTTCTGTAAAGTCTGTATTCTTTATTGTGTGTGTCCAGTGAAGTCTCTGCTTGATTAACTTATTGGTCAGATAATAATTGAAGAGATATTTCTTACCTGGAACTATGCATAGTCCAGCAAATGTGTGTGGCCTTCTAGTTCTGTAGAGCTTTACAAAGCCTTCTATGGGCATTTTGTTTCCTAGAACTTCATTTTAATTTTTTGGTCAGGCACTTGTTAACTCCAACGGGTATCATAGCCTCAGGCATATGCAATGTTAAACAACTGCCGCTGATTGCTTTTGACAAACACTGTGGGAATACAGCTTTTTCTGCAGAATTAGCTATGAGTTAAGTGAAAACAAAACCCCTCTGAATATAGGACTTTTCCAAGCAGCTGGGAGACTGTTCAAATGGTGATAAAATTCTGAGTATGGGCCATTTTCAGGATCTCCAAGCTTGTTCTGCTTCTTACAGTGACCACAGACTGATGATTTTAACATCTACCATAGTTTCAAGCTTGTTGGTTTTCAGTGCTACTGTGGAACTGAGAAGAGGAGGATAAATGTAAGCCAACTTGAACCATTACAAATCCTATTTTCTTACCAAGGTTCAGCAGTATTTTTCTTGAACAAATACCTCTCAGAATTTTGCAAGCCTTTGCTTGTTTACAAGAGTTCTGTAAAAGTTGATTTTGACAAAATTTGTCAAGGCTTTTGGTTATTTTCATGGATGAGTGTATTTACAAAGTCCTCACTCTGTCATGTTAGAAGTTCTATTCTCTATGTAATTTAATTTTACCACATAAGAATTTCTTTTTGCCGAGGTTAAGTATATAAAATACTATGCCCATTTTCTAAATGAAACCTCTATTTTATTACTCATCAGTATATATTGGGCATAAAAATATACACATTAAACTTTGAACCTGGGAGAAAATTCATTCTGAATCATAGCACTTGCAATCACATTACCCTATAACATTGTATTCTACAAAATTATACTGTGCCATTTCATGACTAAGTTGACTAGAATACAACAGTGAATGTACCTAATTCTCAATCAGTAAGATGTCTTCCTTTTGAAAGTGAGAGCTACATATATGCAAAGGAAGAAAATGTACTCACCCACAGGTTTCTGTATTGTATGTTTACCTACTGTCTTTTGGTTTAGCCTTATTGACATTAAGGCTGAATGTCTTATACCCTTGGTTCAAAATATACCTAACAAAATATGTATCTTGTCATTTACTATTTTATTCTCTTTTAAATTTTCAGTGGCGAATATTCTTATTGATTCACGTTTTCCTGAAAGAAAACAAAACTTTCAAGTGCATATTGAAACTTTCAAAAGATGTTGGAAGATGGAGTCGTGACATACATGCTGGGCTATTTTTCTATGTAAATGATGGACTTTGTTCATCCACTTGGGGAATTACCCATTAGTGGTAGTGCTGATGTTACAAAGCTGTGAGTCATGAAACAAACCAAAATACCGTTTTAAAATGTGCAAAACTCTATGACAATGTACTATTTAATGAAGATGATGATGGAACTGCACAGTTTGTTGGCATGAGGAAGTGAAAATTCTTCTTTACCACTGGGTGCCTCAACAAATTTTTGACAAAGCATGGCCTTTCTTTGAAAAGTTGAGGAATCAGGCTCTGATAGGATTTACTTATCTAGAGCACACCAGCCCTAAGATGGGCTTCATAGTTCAGGTTTATTTTACGTTCAATAATTTACATATGCATCCCTAGTATTCAACACTTTTAGAATTTGTAGTTTACATGTTTATAACCATCATTATCCATGAGTCTTTTTTTTTTTTTTGCAGTACGCCAGCCTCTCACTGTTGTGGCCTCTCCTGTTGCGGAGCACAGGCTGTGGACGCGCAGGCTCAGCAGCCATGGCTCACGGGCCTAGCCACTCCGCGGCATGTGGGATCTTCCCGGACCAGGGCACGAACCCGTGTCCCCTGCATCGGCAGGTGGACTCTCAACCACTGTGCCACCAGGGAAGCCCCCATGAGTCCTTTTGAAAAAGTGAGCAAGTGCCATGTTTTTTCTTTACCTCCAATGCATATCAAGCTGTCTACCACATAAGAGGTGCTCAATACATAGTTCTTAAAAGTAAATGAAGTTGTCATTCATGAATAAAAATGCTAAGCAATGGCTAAACACCAGAATACTGAATAAAGGAGAAGGACTTATTGAGTGCTTACTAAGTACCAGGCACTGTTGTAAGCACTTTACATGCAGTAACTTATTTAATCTTTTTATAAAAGAAACAACTAGGAGATAGATGTTTAATGTTTGCAAGCACTGAAACAGAGAGGTTAAATATCTTGTCCCAAATCCCCACAGTAATTGTTCGATAAAGAAGTAAATCACAGGCAGTAACGTTAAGTACATCAGTGGTTCATTTACTGATGGTAAAATTCTGTGGTAAGTTTCTTTGCTAATTGAACCCCAGGTCAATTATTCATCAATAAACCTTTCTGGGGCCTTGGATACCCTTTGAAGTTATGTTGCGGAGGCTGAAAGGGAGCATAATCTAACAACCATTTTCCTGGTTCAATTGATGGTATCCTTGAAAATTAATAATACTAAAGATAAAACATGTGATTCTGAAAAAAATCAACTAGCTCCACTACGCATTTGAATAAGAACATCTCCCATACCACATGAAAGTCACTGGTTTTACTGGATAGTTGGGAACTTTATCAATTCTTTTGAATTAGATATAGAGAAATTTTAAGAGGAATAAAAACATATAATCATTTTCACATAAGGAAAATATAAGAGAAGTAATTACTGTAGTAGCTGCCTAATGACTCTCCTTGTCACCATCCTGTTCCCCTATAGTCCATTCTCCTGTTTTGCTCCTACCACTCCCTCTGTTGCTCATTGTGCTCTACCCATGTTGGTCTCCTTGCTGTTCCTTCAACAGGCAAGGTTATTTAACCATCCCTCCAGGAAGGAACAGATAAAATATGGTGCTGCAAATAGCAGAGTATTTTGACAGAAGTCAGTAAGGACAAATTTACTGGTCAGCTTTACCCCATCATTGGATAGAAACGGTTTCCACAAAATAAAAATGCACCAGACTGCCTGGGTTTCTATTGCGGCTGTAAAATTTTCTAGCTGTGCGATGTTCAGAATTTTTATTTAATTTCACTCTACCTTAGTGACCTCATAAGTAAAATGGAAATAATAATAGTGTTTGTCTCATCATATTTTTTGTGAGGATTATAGGACATAAGCAATGAAAAGTACTTAACTCAATGCCTAATTCATAGTAATCCATGAGTAAATGCCAAGAACTGTTATTATTCTAATCATAATTATTACTTAAAAAGATTAAATGCAATGATATTTTTTTATCTGACATCTTATTATCTGGCTCATATCATACAACCTGAAACAAATATCATTATTTCATTTAATCATTAAAACAACCTCATTAGGTAGTTATTCACTTCCCCAGTTTTAGATGAGGAAACTGAGGTACAGAAATGTTACTTAGTTTAGCAATTTGGATCTGAAAGCATGGAAAATTCGATGAGGAAAACCTGTGTTAAGGTCACATTTATAATAATAATAAATTATAGTTTCATAGATATATTACAGTTGGAATATCCCTCATTTGTCTGGTATAATGGTTAAACACCTGAGTTCTAAAGTCAGATTACTTGATTCAAATCCTAGCCTCACCATTTATAAAAGCTAGAATCTTAGACAACTTACTTAATCTCTCTGAGCCTCAGTTTCCTCATGTATAAAATGGTGACATGTGAATATCTGCTTTATATGTTTTATTTAGATTTTTAAATTATAATTATATATGCAAAATGCCTAGCATAAGACCAAGCACATAGAAAGTGTTCTGGAAAGTTTAGCTACTACTTATTATAAATGAGAAATACACATAGCCCATATGCTATGATTTTCACCAGCAATTATCTTACCAGGCATATTTTATAGTTTAGAATCATGACATGCTGACATTGTACACAAAGCTGACACACTAGCCCACCCAAAGTACAACATGTGCTTTGAATTGTTTTCCTCCAGTAGTAGCAAAGGATTTGCAGGAAAACATCTTCATGGCTTCATCTAGTCTTGTAAATAATGTCTCCTTTTGCCAGATTACCAGCCAGGATTAAGAAGGCCTACCTTGACCCTCAAACAACTGATCTCCTGAATAAAACATTTCTAGGTTATCCTAACAAGCCATGGATACAAATAAACAAAAGCATAGTCAGGCAAATTGACTTAGCCCTTGTTTTTAGAGCCATTCCTTGAAATTCAGCTTCTCATTAAATTTCAGTCTTTACTGATATTTTATCAGAATTAAAATATCTATTTTGCAAACAGAATAGGTGAATTTGTAATATGCTGGAAACTCCATGTATAAAAAAATCAAATTTGTATCATGATTTTAAATAACACATAACTATAGATAGTTGGAACACTTACCTTTTTCCCCCACATATCTGCATTTCCAGTACTATTACTGGATAAAATCTGTTTGTAAAAGCATAATAAATGAATGAATGAATGAGCTTTTCTCAACAATAACAAAACAGTAGTCAATAAAATGTCTAGTTAAATAGTAACTCTCTACTGGGTTTCTTTTTTAGCTATTTATTAAGAGTGGTCCCAAAGAGGAACAGAAAACCATGTGGTCACTGTTACCACTAAATAACCAACATATTTCTAATTGATTTTCCTTTTTTTCACTAAGCATTATATATGCATAGAATACTTTTCATGAAAATTCAAGTAAAATTAAGTTGAAATTTCTTATTTACATTTCCTCTTTATTTCTACTTTTTCAAGGATGTGTGTAATTTCTGGTTTTGTTAGTATTTTTAGTTCCTTCAATTTTCAGACCTTTCTATAAAGTTAGCCTCAAATAATACTATATCCTCTAAGATATTTTAGCAGTAGTTAATGTACAGTCTCCTTACAGAAAATCTATAGTTGGGGGAGTTTTCAAAATAACTTTTCAACCTCCTATTTTCAAACTTTTCAAACTCCTATTTAAGCATAAAAGATTTGCCCCTGTGAAAAGAAAGTTCTATAATAAGTACCTTCCTCAGGACTTACCACAGATTTCCCTATTACTGTTATTGTTTAAAAAACAATAATTTTTATAATTATACACTAACAATTTTACATGAATAAGATAAATTTTACCAGTTCCATAAAATTATACAAAAGAGAAGAGAGTAGATTTGAGGAAGGAGGTAGAATCTATTGCATTTAATAAGGCTTATATGTAAAAATAAGTGTAGTTGTCAATTAGCAAAAATAACTCTCTAAATTCAGAAGAAAAACTATATTCTCTGCTTTAAGCAGTAAAAGAGAAAGTGTCTTGACTCCCATAAGTGAGCTTGAAAATAAATGTGTTAATTGAAAAATACTACTTTATTGACCTAATTAAAATGAAATTAATTAAAACCAGTTAAAATTAGATTTTGTTAACTTCTTTTAAATTGTTTTTATATAGTTAAAATATTTTATTCTTATTATTACTATTATTATTTTCCTTTACAATCATGAAACAAGCTTTCTCCATGTTTGGCGAGGCCTTGTCTGCCAGTTTATAAATGGACCCTTTAAAGTTCCTGGGCCCTGACACACGTAGAGGTAGACAGTTCATATCTATACTATGTATAAATTTCACTGTTACCTGGCTAGGAAACTACTCTCCACCTACCATATTTACTATACAAGTGGAAAAGAAATAAATTGACATAGAAACATAACTAACTCAGCCAACAGTGAGCTAAAATACTAGACCTTGAGGAGAGTAAATCATTAAAGAAACATCAATAACAGAGCAACAAATATGAACTGGCTCTTAGGCATAGTTTTCATTTGTTTCATTGAGTGGATTTTCAAATTTCAAGATAGAGAAAAGGAACTATGTAATGCATGGATAAACACATGCCTAGAAATGATAGACACATTTCAAACATTCTTATAAATCCAAAATATCTAAAAATATTTTATGCCAAGTGAAATATCTCCTATTAATCAACTACAGTTCACAGCAGGACAACCTAGCTGAGATACATTATTTTGCTCATTGGACATTCCCAAGGACGAAACAATGATTTAAGGGGAAGCCTCTTAGTCCAAATGTTGAGTATGGGTTTGAATTTTAATTTTGAATTTTTTGCTTTGTCTCCACCAATAATACAAATCAAATGATACAGAAGTTTGGAATATATAGGCTTAGAAGTAGTTGATGTTTTTGTTTTGTTGCAGTTTAATAGCTTTCAAAAAATATATGGTTTGGCTCTGGTTCAAACTAAGGTGTGTGTGTGTGTAAAACATTCGGTTCATAACTCATTAGAAAGTATGCCAATCAGCACAGTTCATTTTGGCTACAAGATATTGGTCTAGTTCTAGTCCTGCTCCTCACCAAAAAAAAAAAAAAAAAAAAAAAAAGGCCAGCAGCTAAAACTTTCCTAAATAAAGGCTTTCATTAAATCCTTAGTCCAATCATTTCCCTTACCCCGCTAACAAAGATAAGCCAGGCCCCAAGTGTACTTTAATCTTGCATCCTCTGGACCCAGAAAAAGGGCTGTACATCTGGAGAAGCAAACCAGAGCAGTTTCCTGTGAGACCACCAAAATTCATAAGAAGCAGCAGAGCTCTATATGATCTAGTCAGAGGACAAGACTTAGGCTGAGAAACTGCAAAAGCCAGAGGGCACAAAATGGCAAGTAACTGAACAGTAAGTAACATTATTATATACAATTTTGTTACTGAGCAAAGAATGCTTGTGACTTGGTGGAAGAAAAGGGGAAGAAATTAGCATAGGTTGAGAACACACTATATGCCAAATACGTTGCTGTGTGCTCTCATATATACAATCTCACTTATACTTAAAACAACCCAATGGCATAGGTATTATCAATTCCCTCAGTTTTAGATATGAATAAACTCTTGGCCCATATAGGTTAAGTAACTGTTCCAAGACCACACAGTTAATATATGATAGAGCCTAGATTTGAACCCCCCAAGGCCTATAACCTTCCTATTTCTATAAGGACTGAGGGTAGGGGCAGGTGAAACGGTATTCTGGCTTTCATAATGGCAAGGTGACCTGCAAATCAAACTTTCCTTCTTCCTTTTAAGGAGTAGCATCCTTAGTATTGACAAAGACAGTTCTCACCAAGTCTTTTTGTGCAGTTCTGCATATTATCTCTTATACCCCTCTCCTTCTACTTCACTAAAGAAAGCAGTGACCGTTAGCAAAGGCAGCAGGTAGGAATTAAATAATATACCCATTCCTTAATGAAAAATAGTACACATACATTTGCTCATTTATACACATAGGTAGATCCTTCTGGATATAAACACAGAAAGTTCTAAGACAAATTATAAATATTCATTTTATTATTGCCTGCACTGATGAAAGGAAATCACAAGTTATCTAATCTAAAATATGAACTTCAACTGAAAAAAAAAGCCAGCAAATATTTGTTAAGAAATTAGGTACTAAGTGCTGAGCTAGGCATTAATGTGGTCATTGTCTAATATTCATAGAAAATATCCTGGGAACATGTTTTAAAATGCAGATTCCTAGCCCTTTTCCACTCAGACATTCTGATTCAGTAGACCTGGGGTGGGGTCAGGTATTTGCAATTTTAATTAGCACTTCAGGTGATTCTAATGTCAGTAGTCCTTTAAACAAGTTTTGAAAATAAATATTCTAAAATAAATCACATACTTGGGGTGGGGGTGGTGGTGGTATGGAAGATAATTTGAATTAGCTGTTACATTTTACATTTTCTTATTTATTTAGTTAATATAGGACAATGTTGTTGAATCTTAAGCAACTATACTTGGCAAAGATGTTTCCAGAAATGTTCTTGTTTGTTAATAAGTGAATATAAACAAAATATGCAAGTTTCCAAAGAGTAAAGGTGGGGGAATGAGGAAACTTAACCAAACCAATGAAAGATAAAAAAGGAGGAGAATTAAAAAAATAAAAAATAAATAAATGGGAGATATAAGAAGATGGCATAAATAATTCTAATATATCATTAATCATAAGAATCATGAATGGGTTGAGTGTGCATATTAATGCTTAGGTTGGTGTCGTTTTTAATCCATCTGCATACTATTTATAAGAAGTCAAATTAAAGCAAAACTACACTACATTGGATACTTAAGAGTAAAGGGATGGAAATATATATATCAGAAAAATACTAACAAACAATGCAGACTCTTCAGTATTGCAATCTAAGATTTTGATTCAGAATTTACTGTTTTAGCAGGTGCTCCAAGTGATTCTAAATTGCAGGTGGTCCTGAGGTCATACTTTGAGCAAGACTTAAGCACAATTGAAGAGAATGGCTTCTCTGTTTCAAAAAGCTTAAAAGTAATTTCTACCTGGATTTTGATATACATTTTCACATGAATATGTTTCTAATTATGGGAATTTATTTTAATCAAATAATGGTGCTTTACAGGAGGACCTATCTCCAGGAAACCTGAGAATTTTTCAAACCCCTTCATTCTGAAATTCCCCCTTTTTAAATGTAAAGCTGCCCAAATTAGAAACAGGGAAATCAACTGTTAGACTGATACAAGGTATCATCTTAAACTGAAAGTCCTTCTCTTAAAATTCTCAGAGAAGAGTTCAAGTGAAGCTGAGAAGATACATCTTAATGCCAAAATCAATTTAATTAATCACTACATGCCTCTTCCAAAATCAGCCATAGATGTTTGGGGATAGAGATTTGTTTCCATCAGCTAGTGATATCTTGGACATTAATAAAGAACAGATATTATAGAATGGAGGATCTGGCATTCACAGTATTGGTCACATTTATCTCATGTGCAGATTGACTGGTTGATCCCAACACTTGGGATAGGGCATTAAGATAGGTATGATGCATTTCAGGAAGCAGAGATGAGTACTACCTTTTCAACCTCCTCTTTCATCATTTCCCTATATAAGTTGTGTGTGCCAATAAAACCATACTACTAAGTATGTTTGATTTTTAAAAGAGGCTGCTAAGAAAATTAAAAGGCAAGACTTAGGGGTAAAATTGTATTAAAATATATGTCAGTATATATAATATAAAGGGCTTGTATCCATAATATATAAGAAGCTATTATGACAATAATAACAAGAAAACAACCTGAAAATAGCCAGTGCAAACACTCTAAGATGGAGATATGCCTAGCATGTTGAAGGAGGCTACTGTTACAAGAGCAGAGTGACTGAAGGAGAGAATAGTAGAAGTGAAGATAGAAGTAGGAGCATTAATCATTAGGACTTTATGTTCTAATAAGAACTTGTCTTTTACCATGAGTGAGATGGGAAGATACTAGAGCAGGAGTTCTTGACCTTGAAGTCCTTTGGATAGAATTTAGGAGGTCTACAAAACTAGACAAGAAAAACAGTTACATCTTTGTTTTCATTAAACTTTAACTGAAATTTTTCATTTCCTTCCATCATGAACGTAGCAACAAACCACAGTAGTATTAACATTATCTTTAATTTTGTCAGCAGTAGAAATCAAAACAGTTTTATATCATATTATAGTTGTTTCAGATATATCAAAATATTATTCACACTTATTACTACTTGGGATTATGGTAGTTATTAGACATGACCCTAGAGCTTGTTATTTAACACATTAATTAAGAAATGCATACATTACTATATTATAAATTTGGTTTATAAAATATTTTGGTTATGTACTTCAGAATGATTTGTTCACTCTCTACTCCTTTTTAAATTTCATTGATTTAAAACTATTCTGAGAATGAATGCACAAGTTTCACCAGACTACCAAAGGGGATCCTTATACAAAAAATGTTAATAACCCCTGGGCTACAGAGATTAGGGCAGAGTAATAATGTAATTTACACTTGTAAAGTATCATTCTGGCTACTGTGTTGAGAATAAACTACTGATGGGTGAGATAAATTAATTAGGAGTTTATTGCAGTGATCCAGGTAGGAGATTATGGTGGCTCAGACCAGGATTATAGCAGAGTAAGAGATGAATTGTTTTGAATTTCATTAGACTTAAATTGTCTTTGATATAAGGACTGGAGGTTGGATTCTTGTATTTTTGAAGATATAGCCAATAGGCTTAGCTGATGGATTGAATGTGGGGTATGAGAGAAATGGATGAGAAATGGATGTGTCAACTCTAAAGTGTTTCTGCAAACCTTACATTCTCTTATGGATTTAGAACTCTAAAAACAAAGTGAGAAATTCTCAGACAATTCCATGCCACATACTTCTCCAGAGACAATGAAATTGAATATGAGGGACGTAAAGGGATGATGGCAGAGAACAAATTGTTATCTCAAAGTAATATCCAGCCATGTCTATTTTGATATTTTATTGCCCTTGGGAATTTTATTAAAAGATAAAGAACCATAACCTAGTACAACAATGAAAAACAATTTACAGACCTACTCTTCAGAGCTATAGAATTTCTGTGGTGTGTCCAACTTTGTCTGGGTACCCCAAAGTTGTAGGATAAACAAGAATGGGAAGAAGCTGTGCATACTTCAGACCAAACTGTGTTTTAGGTCAACTACTATAGTAAACTAAATATGTGGTCTATTTAAGTGATAGATCAGCTCAAATTTAGGTTGAAAACAGTAAAAGCACCAAGACTTTCCTATAAAGTGACACTGAGACAAATGTCCTTGTCAGAAATGGAAATCTGGCCTTGATGAACCATAGGACTACCCATGTGACAATTTCTATGCCTAATATGTCTTTTATTAACAAAGGATTCAGAAATTTTCATTGCTATTGTCATTGTGCTGCTTTTTAATGGGGGTATGGGAGTAACAGGGGAGTGGCATAAATTTTATTTATATCAAAGACAATTTAAGTCTAATGAAATTCAAAACAATTTCAAATAGTGAATTGGTTTTCTATCCAACTATTTTAAGTACATGATTCATCTCAGTGAAGTATGTAATAATCAATGCAGCCATTTAATTTCTAAACCCTCTACTTATTTAATGTAGAAGATTTGACTTTTATAAGATGCTTTGGAAAGATCCAGAATATATAATCAAATAATTATTTCATTCCAAAGAATAGTAAGGCAAACAATGATTCATTCTTCTTTTATTCTTACCATCATCCTTTTCTGGGCTCATTTTCATCAATGATATTGCATTTTTTGAAAGACAATCCCAAATGGGAGAAATTGAGATAGAGCTGCCTGGGAATGTTTATTGTTAGATTTGGAACACTTTCATCTGACCATGGTTCCCAGAGAGGCCAATTAAGATTGACTTGTGTGTTAGTGTTTGCTGAGACCTTGCTACCTTGGATGTTATTTGTTTTTTAGCTCATTCTGACTAATGTCTCCAGTCCTCTTGCAACTTGCTAGTAGAAAATAAATGAAAATTTATAAGATGAGTGATTAATGTTGAGTTCAGTCAATGTAGTCCGTCTTAAATCATCCAAGTCTATCATTCCCCCTCTTTCATTCACTATTACAGGTATTAATAGATAGCATGGGGGGACTGAGTTAACTTCAGGGATAGGTGGATTTTATCCCTTTTTGGATTCTATCTGTGGGAACTGGCAACATTTAAAATAGATTTACTCCACTAACATCACTATGAAGCTCAAATTCATGTACTCACGGAAGGGGTAATAGAACTTATCACTCCTCTACAAAAACTCCTATAGTACTTAAAGGCTGAACTACTTAGTACCGTGTCATATGATGTATTGTTTGGTTTGCACTCTAATGATTACACTACATGTCTTACCTTCCCTAAGGGTCTTATAAGTAATTAAAAGACAAATATGTTCAAAATCTAACTTACTCACTACCCAGTCCCCTCCATAAGAGAAAGTCTTCATCTCTTCCAGCATTCCCTGTTTCAGGAACCTCCTTTCTGCTTTTAAAACTTGAAACTTTACCTCCTAAGTATCTCTCTAATGTGTGAGCTTCTTTCTTCCACTGCCAGAGCCATTGTTAATGCCATTATCTCCCACAAGGGCTAGCACAGTAATATCCTAATTTGACTTTCTGCTTCATTCTGGCATCTACCCATCAGTTCTCTACACCTCAACCAAAGTAATATTCTAAAAATACAAATCTATTATATCACTTCACCAATGCTTGCTTAAAACCCCTTAAAGGCCTCTCTTTTGTACCTGTGTGAACTGACCTATATTTAACTCTCTTGCCTTATCTCCCATGTCTTCCTTGTAATTTCCGTACTCCCTCCATACTAGATATTCAATTATTCAAAAGTACCATGTTTCCTCCTACTACAAACTTTTTCTCTACTTAGGACATTATTAACCTTTCCTCCTCAAAACTTTAGCACCTACTTATTCCAAAGATCTCATCTCAAGGAAGACATCCCTTACTCCTCAGAGCAGGTAAAATCCCTCGCTTATATGTTTTCATAACACTACGGACCTCTCTGCCAGTTGGAATTTTACAGTTATTTATGTGATTCTTTGATTAATGTATGCTTTCTAGCCAACAACAAAAAACATTTAAGTTCCAGAAGGGAAATATAGTAACTGTTTTTGTTAGTACAGTGCCTTGCATATAGTAAGTGCTCAATAAATATTTGTTGAATTAATGAATGAATCAAGTGTTTAATATTTATTTTCATAGTGATCAGGATTATCAAGCACAATGCTGCAAACATAGTAAGGGCATTATCAATTCATTTGAACCCATGGCTTGATGTTGGACCTTAGTTTGAACAATGACAACAAAATGGTCAGGATTTCCACATTTGCTTTGCAACCAGAAATTGAAATTTGGAGTTTTAAATTTTAAGAAACAGGAAATTCAAGAGAATATAATGTCCAGAAGTGTTGAAAATGTAGATAAATGAGAACGTCAAATCAGATACAGTAGACGTCCTTTTACTCAAAAAAAAAAAAAATTGAAAAGTGGAACATCTGGTTTAATACATCCTTGGTAAACGATGAGTTTACACATTTAACATACATGAATTCCCAAGTCTCGAAGACCTAGAATAGGATAAGTAAAAAGAAAACATGCAACACTAAAACTATACTGTATACCTACATTTTATTTTGAAGATTTAGAATATACTTTAAGATCTTGCAGTGCCCCAGAAACATCACTATAAACACCAGTTATCACTGCCTTCCAGACTGCCTGTTTAGAGCTATTTAATGAAATATTCCAGTTAAGAGAGCATATCTCAAAGCTTTCCCATAGCAATAGGTCTAGTTATGACTGGAAGGAAGGATCTGAGGGTGATCTTCATTCACATATATGCATGTTCTTCATTCACAGGTGTCAAAACAGAATACGCATGGGTGTGTATTTGTATACATTCATATTTGCATTTGGCAGAAAGATGGACAACCTCCAAAAGGTCTGGTCTGCAGATGGTTATTGCATTTCTAGTTGCCAAACCCTAATGGTCAGGCATTATGAGAAAAATTTTAATGTCTATTCTGATTTTTATACAGTGTTAGGGTGTCTCCTTCCTCCATTTATTACTCTAAAGTAATCAAATTCAATATGGTTTCGTTTAGTTATCATTTCCAAAGCTATTAATAGAGAATGTGAAATGTATCAGCTGAGCCATGAATATGAAAAAAAATGTAAAGGAAGACCAATGTTTAATTAGGACCAATTAAAATGAAAGAAAACCTAGTATAGTATCTTTCATTTGATGTTTACTTAACATACAACACTGTGTAGAAACATTGACAAAGGAAAGACATTTTGAGGCAGAAAATGTATTTCAACAAACACATATGAAAACTTATTGTATAAACAGTTTGCAGTAAATGGGGCCAGTGTTTCAGCAACTGAATTGTGAGTATTAGATGAAATATTCAGGTTTAACTGAGGTAGAATTCATTTTGTTTCCTTCCACAATGGGACTTTAAAGAGTTGATTAGTTCATCTAAAGAGTCACAGTGATCTATCTATCTACCTGGATTTTTTTGCCCCCTCCTTCCAGGTGGCTCTAAGTATTGGCTACTTTATATTCTTAGCTGAACCCATATCATGTGTTCTAATACACAATGTTGCCTAATTTGCCCAATATCCCCCAACCCACTCTCTCATCAGACTAGTTGGAACCCCCAAAATGAATAGGCATGGGACTTCCCTGGTGGCACAGTGGTTAAGAATCTGCCTGCCAATGCAGGGGACATGGGTTCGAACCCTGGTCCGGGAAAATTCCATATGCCGTGGAGCAACTAAGTCTACACAGCACAAGTACTGAGCCTGCACTCTAGAGCCCATGAGCCACACTACTGAACCCACACGCCACAACTACTGTAGCCCACACACCTAGGGCCCACGGTCTTCAACGAGAAGCCACTGCAATGAGAAACCCGCACACCACAATGAAGAGTAGCCCCCACTCGCCGCAACTAGAGAGAGCCTGCATGCTGCAATGAAGACCCAGTGCAGCCAAAAAAGAAAAAGAAAAAATAGGCGTAATATTGTGAAAGGAGTGATATTGTGTCATCAGAGTGGAGTGAGGCCTAGAGCCAGAGAGTAGGAGTAGTGTTGGCAGTGAATGGCAACAAGGTTAACTAACCTTACTTCTATGGAAGAGACAAATGCAAGACTTCCACATAGAGTTTACAAATCTATTTTGGTCATTAATATCTCCTGACCCACACACACACCCAGAGACCACTGCCATGGTCTGAATGTTTGTGTCCACCCGAAATTCACATGTTGAAATTCTTAGGGTGGAGCCCTCATAAATTAGATTAGTATTCTTATTAAAGAGATCCCACAGAGATCCCTCTCCCCTTCCACCATGTGAGGACACAGCAGGTAGGCACCAATTACAAACCAGGAAAAAGGACTTCATCAAAATGTGACCATTTTGGTGCCATGATCTTGGACTTCCCAGCATCCAGAACTATGAGAAATAAATTTCTGTTATTTGTAAGGCACTCTGTCTATGGCATTTTGTTATAGCAGCCCAAATGGAGTAAGACAACCAACCAAGTAAGCTATTAACTTTCTGGGACCTTATAGATTTATGAAGATCTGCATTCATTTTTATGTAGCAGTTACAGTAGCTTCTGATATATTGGGTTTGATAATATTAGAACTGAGGACCCTGAATTTATTTTGCTCTTTAGAGAATGCTGAAAGCCCTGATAAAGATTTTGAACTTTACTCACTATGTTACTGTTTTTCAAAGTGTGGTAAAGGAAATTCATACCTTAGGGTCTCCTGAAAGCTAGTTAAAATTCAGATAAGTGAGCTTTATCTCATGTCATAAATCATAACCCTAGGGGTGGGGTTGAGTCATCGACATTTTAAAAAGCTACTTAGGTGGTACTGATGCATAGTAGAAGTTAACTACCTCTTCCTGGCAATTGGTGGAGGGTAAGTAGAATATTCCCAACCAGATTTTGACTTTGATGTGAAGAAAAAATTGGAAAGGGGAGAGATTGGGATCATGGAGACCAGTTAAGGGGCTATTTCAATGATCTAAGTGAGAGATTATGAAGGCCTGAACATTGCAGAGGTGGAATCAAAACAATTTTGTAGTGTAGTTTGACCATGGTTCAAATTTTCATAGAAATAAAATCATGGATTAAATCATATCTGAGTATATGTAGTAGTATCTTCATACAGCAGAATAGGGAAGGATTGTTCAACTAAGTGTCTCCTTGAGCCACACATCATTCTAAGTACAACAATTGCACATAAAATACAGTAACAGATTCAATTCAAAGTATTTGAGGCAGAAGATCTTAAATCCCATGCTCCTATAATCTACATTAATGACAGGACTGGGTATATGCATAACCAGTAAAAGAGAACAGGACACAAGTAAATTGTCCATAATCTCCACTCTTAATATCAATCTTGATTTTGAATAGACTATAGCTCGTATCTACCCTTAAGTTCTTTGCAGGTGACAGCATAGCTCTATTCACTTTAAGGATAATTTTTTAAAACTAAATTACTACTACTGGACTGGCTAAAACTTCCTTAGAGTTAAGATCAACAGACTTCCTTAGAGGAAACTCACGGATTATTACAGCTGTGTAAATCTGTTCTATAATCTGTGTAAATTATCTTCTAATGTATTGTATTTTACATACATTATGGAAAAACAGGCAGTAGAGAAGAGCTGCTGCCCACCACAAAACTGTACTACTAGATTTCAAGTGGTACTACCTAAAATCTGGTAAACAGTGTCCTTTATTTGCTTCCAGTCCTATTTATCTGAAAGAATGACTTTCCTAAAATCCAATTGTAACAGTGATGAATTTTGCCATTTCTCCTCCAGGACATGAAATCTCTTCCCTGAACACTAGATCTTTGCCAAGACCCTAATACCTATAGATTACCTTCCCTGAGGCCAGATTTCTAACTGCTTATTTGGATCTCCAAATGTCAACTGTTCCCAACTTCCCCACTGCTGTGGTCAGGTGACATACCAAGGTACACTGTTATTCCATGTTGTATTTCTCTGTTGCCAGCTGCCTTATTAGACTCTTCCCCCTCTTTAAACAACTTTTGCCAGGAGACTGGATTTTCTCTGAAGAATTTTTCCTTTTAAATGAGTATTGCAATGTGGTGCTGGGAAAACTGCACAGCTACATGTAACATAATGTAATTAGAACACTTCCTAACACCATACACAAAAATAAACTCAGAATGGATTAAAGACCTAAATGTAAGGCCAGACACTATAAAACTCTTAGAGGAAAACATAAGCAGAACACTCTATGACATAAATCACAGCAAGATCCTTTTTGACCCACCTCCTAGAAAAAAGGAAATAAAAACAAAAATAAACAAATGGGACCTAGTGAAACTTAAAAGCTTTTGCACAGCAAAGGAAACCATAAACAAGACAAAAAGACAACCTTCAGAATGGGAGAAAATATTTGCAAATGAAGCAACTGACAAAGGATTAATCTCCAAAATATACAACCACCTCATGCAGCTCAATGTCAAAAAAACAAAAAACCCAATCCAAAAATGGGCAAAAGACCTAAACAGACATTTCTCCAAAGAAGATACACAGATTGCCAACAAACACATGAAAGTATGCTCAACATCACTAATCATTAGAGAAATGCAAATCAAAACTACAATGAGGTATCACCTCACACCAGTCAGAATGGCCATCATGAAAATGTCTACAAACAATAAATGCAGTATAGAGGTTCCTTAAAAAACTAAAAATAGAACTACCACACAACCCAGCAATCCCACTACTGGGCATATACCCTGAGAAAACCATAATTCAAAAATAGTCATGTACCACAATGTTCATTGTGGCTTTATTTACAATAGTCAAGACATGAAAGCAACCTAAGCGTCCACTGACAGATGAATGGATAAAGATGATGTGGCACATATATACATGGAATATTACTCAGCCATAAAAAGAAATGAAATTGAGTTATTTGTTGTGAGGTGGATGGACTTAGAGTCTGTCATACAGAGTGAAGTAAGTCAGAAAGAGAAAAATAAATACTGTATGCTAACACATATATATAGAATCTAAAAGAAAATAATAATAATAAATTGTTCTGAAGAGCCTAGGGGCCAGACAGGAATAAAGACACAGATGTAGAGAATGGACTTGAGGACACGGGGAGGGGGAAGGGTAAACTGGGATGAAGTGAGAGTGGCATAGACTTATATATACTACCAAATGTAAAATAGATATCTAGTGGGAAGAAGCTGCATAGCACAGGGAGATCAGCTCGTTGCTTTGTGACCACCTAGAGGGGTGGGACAGGGAGGGTGGGAGGGAGATGCTAGAGGGAGGAGATATGGGGATATATATATATGTATAGCTGATTCACTTTGCTATAAAGCAGAAACTAACACACCATTGTAAAACAATTATAGTCTAATAAAGATGTTAAAAAAATGAGTATTGCATGTTTGAGCAGCTAATACTATAATAATAGTAAAACCTGATTTACTTATTTCCTTACTACAGACTTAGATACATTGGCCTTTTTAACTCACAAACCACCAAATTGTGTAGATACTTTTATTCTGAGTTTATAGATGAGAAAACGGATACTTATAGAGTTTAGCTAGTTAGTATAACTAACAGAACTAAGAATTAGTCTAACTTCAGCTTCCATTTCCTTCTAGTCAGCCCCATTCCATTTTGGTAATTGTGGCATTCCCATCTTGTCACAAGATGTGATGGGTAAGTATTAAATCTTAAGTTTAATATCATCTGGCATCCCTAAACTGAAATACACACACACACACACACACACACACACACACACACACACACACACACACACATACACACACACACTTTTCTGAGTTCTTTAGTTTAGTGGACCAATTAGAACACTCAAACATCCTTTATTCCAATTTGGAAATTGGGACCTCATTGTTTTCTGTCTTGATATTTTATTATATTCATTCTAAGATTTAGACATTTCCTGGAGAAAAAATATAAGACTTGGCTAAATAATACAGCTATCTTAAGAATAAATGCCCGTGACCCCAAGAGTAATCCAACTGTATAATTGCTATGAATTACAAAGATGCCTAAAAAGTTCTGACCCAGATTCAAATAAGAATATAGGTCTCCAAAATAAAAGTGAGTGCATATATCAACAATATATAAATGTGTATTTGGGTGGGTTCAAAGAAAATAATTAAAGTTGGTATATGTATATATGGAGAAAAAGAGCTAGCATCTTCTAAAATCCAAACCAAATTCAGAGTCCTCACTGAATTTGAAAAAAACATTTCAGATAGTGGCGTTTCTAGTTTTGCATTCTTCTGCAATTGTGCTGCTGAGTCACAGCTACATCCAACCACTCCAATTCTGCTATTTGTTTGGCCCAGTTATTTTGTGTGACTTTTCTTTGTGAAGTGAACAATAGCAATTATAATTTTTCAGCAATATCTATGAATATGCATAGTAGGTGACAGGTTTATGGTACTTCTAGACCAAGGTTTCACAACAGTGTCACTGATGACATATGGGGCCAGACAATTCTTTGTTGTGGGGAGTTGTCCTCTACATTGTAAATGTTTAGCATCATCAGTGGCCTCTACCCATTAGAAGCCAAACAACATCTTTCCTCACAACTGTGATATTCAAAAATGTCTCTAGACATTGCCAAATATCCCCTGGAAGACAATATAAATTCCAGTTGAGTATCACTGCTCTGGACAGAAAATTATCAGTCACCTACATTTCTTAAATTACTCCTTCAACAAATTCTCTCTCCCTTCCAATGGAGTAATAGGTTATCTATGGCCCAATACTGGTTGCTGTTTGGAAATTTTGGAGTACAGTTAAAGAATGAGAGCTTTGCCACTCTGTGGAGTGGATCTTTCTTGCTATTAATTCAACTTGAATTTTAAATAAAGCCATAAATATTAATTTGAGTGTTTATTCTATGTTCCCAGACATGAACACACACACACACACACACACACACACACACACACACACACACACAGAATCAATAAATATACAGTTTATGTCTTCTATGTCCATGGCCACTTCTCCATTCATGACTGCATTTGTGTGATTCAAAAACAACTATTTAATATACTAAAACATATTAAATAAGACATTTAAAACTATTTATTTGTTTCTCCCCTTATCTTTTTATCTGACAAATACTTCCCTGAGATTCAACTGTGGCGGGGATGGAGAAGGGAATCCTTCATGGGGAACTCATTCAGCTGCTTAGCCCAACAGCATAAATTTGATCTTGTAATTAGTATTCAACTCAGCATCTTGGACAGAAACCAGTGTTACAGCCAAGAGGTGGTTTAAATCACATAAATTATAGATCAATGACAGAACTTGAAGCACTGGATAGATTACAAACGTAAAGCTTTAGTTAAAAATAGATTAACTGTTTCCCTGCAGGAATCCTTTAATCCTCCCAAAATATATAAACAAATAATATTAGTTCTAATCGTTTTGGGGAGCATATGCATATAATGTAAGTTGAAATATACTTTCCCTTCACAGCCACATTGATGCTTTGGAAATGTAGAAATGTATGTGCACTCCCTACCCATGAAAATAACCCACATTTCTAAGAATTTGGTTTTGCATAAGAGCCACAGAATACATTTGTTATAGTAGCAACTGTACAATAGTGATGTGAAAGCTGTTTTACATTACTTTATGAGCATCAGATTTTTAACTTAAAACTCAAACCAAAAAATGTGTTTTTATTTCTTAAGAAACAATGGATATATTTCAGTCTGAATCTTTTAACTACCAAAGTGTATATAGATTGTAAGTTTACATAAATAAAAGTACTAAAAATGATAGGTTGTATGAGTTGTATGGTAAGAAATAATCCTATTACTAAGTAATCATCTCATTAGCTCTTTCCCCTAATTCTTCTTTTAGAATTCAGAATTATTCAAACCTATAAAAAATAACTTGTAATAATTTAAATATATACATCTTTAAATATATCATATTATAAAGTACCCAGTAAAATTGACAATTCAATTTTAAGTGTCATTAAACATTCTTTTTTTTTTTTTTTGAAATCTGAGCCCTTCTACTTTAAACTAGAAATAGCTTTTCTGATACTGAGGAACATACCCACAGTAAAAAAGGAAAGTTTTTGTAATACAATTCCACACCACCAAAATAATTAAATAGATAAGATGCAGACAGAGTTTAAATAATTACCCTGTCACTTTAGACACTCTTTCTTATAGTAGGTAAATTAGGTTGCAGATTAAATTTGCTGCAAAAATGAGCAAATATAAGAAAAAAGGCAAAATGATACAACTAAATTTTACAAATGTTACTCTAAATGAATGAAAATGAATTAAAATTTTCTGGTATGTACCAATTACAGAATTAGTATCAACATATTAAAAATGTCTTTGTGTTAAAATGAAAACATGTAAGTAATTTTTTTTCACTTGTTTTCCTCTCTAATTTTATAGTTAGGAAATATTCTTGTGGCTTGTCTTTATAAGGAAAATACAAAAAGCTCCAGATCATAATTACATTACTAAATGAAGGTTAAAAAAAAAAAAACTCTACCTTCAGCAACATAGCTTTCTGTGTGTGTGTATTTTAAAAATATCTGTACTCAAAGGGGGATATTCAATTTCACAGTGTTTCTATTAATGGCTACATAAAAATAAAATGTCTAGAAGTCAAAGTTGGTAAGAAAATATGCTGCTATCTGCTGCTTCACTAAATGTTGTTCGCTACCTAGGCAAGTTAGATTTATTGTTCTATATTTATGTTTCTGAAAGAATCATGTGAAATTCAGAGCATATCCCCGATGTTTGTTTTATGTAAATCCAAAATTAATAAATAAGAATAGAATGAGTATTTTCATATGAAATTGTATATTTTCTTTTTGCATCCAAAGTGCCTGAGCCTGCTTGTGGTTAACTTATTCCCAATTATATCAGTTTTCAATCTGTGTACAGTAATCAAAATTTTAACATTCATCTAAAAGTACAGTGTATACAAATAGATTCATTATATTAGAAATCTTCGGTCATATTACAAGAGATCCACTTAAGGAATATTAAATATGCACAGGGTACTCAATGCTCCATCAATGGGTCACAAGTCACAAAATCTTCTTTTGATAATTTTAGATGGTAATTTTTCAAAATCTCTACTGTTTAGATATATTTAATGGACAATGTAAACAATAGAGACTCAAATTCAAAAGAAAAAATAATTTTCCAAAAATGCAAGTAACATCTAAGGTAAAAGGGAAAAAATCCACAGTAGAATAGAATCTAATATTTCAAGGCGTGAACAGACATTCAGAATTGGCACTTGAAATATTTCTTTTCAACCATTAGGAATGAATGTTCTGGAGTGACATAAGTTTATAGCACTTAAGTCTTCTTTCAATGTAGTGTATAAGAAGTAAAAGGATGTCACACTGCCTTCAGTATTCACCTGATGAAACATGTGATACATTAAATGAATGAAGCAGAAAATGCATCCATAAAAGTTCATCATTTCATCCAGTGATGTTATTGTGTCAGTTTCTAAGTCAAAAATTTTATTCAAAATGAAAATAGCTAATATATCATTGAGAAAAAGTTTCAAAGGGATTCAGACTCTCAAATATGTGTGCATTTTAATGAGTCTGGAAAACAAATATTTTATAAGGAAAAAATAAAAGAAGAGAGAAGAGTTTGGGACACTCTATCAGATCTGTTGCAAACTAATGGAATTTTTAAATACCACCTAATGCAAAGAGCACTCTATAGCTAGTCATAAGATTAAAAGCTTTTCAAGTTGTTATCTTGGGAAATTTATTTCAAGGAAATTACTACAAAGCCTTGTTTTAGTACGTTCCCCTACTGTGCTTCCCACTGTGTTTTTTTAATAAGGAAAGCTATCCATCCATAGAGGTGTATCCTGTTCTCCATGCTTCAGTGTCTAACAGCAGGCAGATACAGTAGACACTCGGGTGTTTTGACTCTAATTTTCACTCCATAATGTTGATGCCTGCTTTTGCTGACTGATGCATTCATGGTTGTTTAATTATGAGTGGGCACAGATTTTCCCCACCCCATAAACTCTCCTTTTTCCAGTCACCCTCAGCCTAAACAATATATAATCTAGGGTATCTCTTTGTAAATAAGGTAATCATAACAAAAAAAGTCAGCCTGTATAGTTCAAATTATTGAAAAACAAATTCAATTATATATAATCAAATTATTTTATTATTAATATATCAAAAGTAAATGTCAAGTTATTTTAAAATTCTAAATTATTAATTTTTATTCTATATTTTCAAATTATGCAGAAAAATGACTGTCAAATAAAAATAATCATTGAAAAAGTATTATGAAGAACTCTTAGAGTATCTTATCAAAATTTACTCTCATAGCATATAAATTCAGATTATCCTAACCAAATTAACAAAGAAGGAAAATATTATCTTTAATACATAAGGATTTCTTTGCTTGTTAAAGTTGAAACACAAATTGTCTTGTTTTGGAAAAAGAAAAAAGAATATAGACCTCTTTTATGAAACAAAATCACAAAATAGTTTTTTACTCAAAACAAGAACAAATAAATGTATACTGACAAATAAGGAGAACACCTATTGGACATTACACTTTCTAGGCAACCAACTATGGATTTGGCTATTTGCAGATTAGTTTATCCTGTCCTTAGAGATACTTTTTGTTATTGGATAACAAAAACTACATTCTTTATAAATTCTAAAATTCCCACATTCTCTAGAGTTGAGTATTGTTTTTAAAGGCCCAGGTATGGCCATCAAGACTGGGGCAAACTTTCTTGTGATCAATTATTTTAACTACCATGATGAGTTACAGCAAGAAGATGTGTACTTATTCTGATTAAATAAGTTCTTTAGAATTGATGCATACATTTTGTATAGAGACCTACAAATTTGGAGAATTGACATGCTGCTTTCATAAATTGCTTACACATACCCATAAATGAGTATATACTGACTCACTATCCAATCAAGAAAAAAAATAATCTCTTGATAATTATAAAGCAATATTTTTCATGATTTTTTTCTGATTTTTATAATCAATAATAACAGAAATACTTTGCTTAAAAAGAGTATTAAAATATTATCACATTCAAAGATCATCAATTGATTCTAATATTTTAATGCTTCAAATATCAAATAAGTAGCAAGGTTTTTGTTTCTTTAAGTATAGAGATTGAATTTTGCATATAATGAAATTAAAATTGGTTGATCAAAATGAGATTGTACAAACACTAGTGGTATCGTGCTACCAGTATTGGGTTGTGCTGCATCCATGACAACAGAATGGAAGGTTGCTTTTAATACTATTATCTTACATACTCACAGCTGAATGCTAATGCAGCTATACTGAGAAAAATCGTTTCAGATCTGAAGCCACTGAACTTACTTACACTTTAGAGTGTGTACATATAGATTTGCAAATACAGAAAAGAATAGAAAGACATAATAGAGCATGAAAATCTTTCAAAATGTCATTATTTCTAAATGTACTTAGGTGTGCTATGTACATCATCAAACATTCAAGGAATATTTATTAATGCAAAAACAAATTCAGTAAAAAGGAACATTTTGCTACTAGTTTGTTTTTGAGACCATCATCAGCAATGTAAGAGAATATTCAATTTTCTTCTTCAGTGAAACTGAAAATCTATTATTTCTTCCAAATGAATAGTAACTCAAGAGAGTATTGTCTGATCTATCTTCAAAAAAAGCCTGAGAAAAGGGGAAGCAAAATGTAACTATGTAGCTTTTACTGATTTGATAAAATAATGCCTAGTTGTCTTTTTAAAAATAAAACAAGAGGAATACAATACCTAAATTTTAGATTTCTCTCTTCTCTTATTTTAAAGATGAGACTCTATTACTATATATAAATAGGTGATGATGATGATGATGAAAATGACAGATAGGTAGATAGATGATAGATAGATAGATAGATATAGAGTCCCTTGTCTGAAGCAATCCCATATTGAACTCGAAGTATCCAGGTGGCAGTAACTTACTAACTTCCATGACGAAACTTGGCTGCCTTATGATGGATACTCTAATTACATTACTCTTAGCCATGCCATCTTCTCAGAAACCAGGAGAACCCTTCTGGAAATCCCTTTCCTATATGGTACTTCTTTTTTCTTCTCTAACAGAATGATTTCTGTGTCTACGCACAGGCAGTGTGAAATAGAAATTAAGGTTAATTCTATCCATTATAAAAGAAAAAAGAGACTTGGAAATTAGCCAACTAACTGGAATAATGCCTACTGTCAAATTAGAAAATCCAGTACAGATAGAGAAGCAAAAAGAAATACACACACATATTATGAAGTAAAGCTTGAATTATGCAGTATACAGCAGTGTTTCCAAACAACAACCTCATGAATTAGCTCAGAAAGTTAAATGTTAAGTTCCAAGTTTTCTTTTCACCTTGTCTACCTTGACAGTGGTTATACTGACATATTTAATAATAAATTTAGGTTGCCCTGGCCTATGGAATAATTTGAAATGTGAACTATTGGTCTTGAGTTCGGTATCAGATGAATCTGAAATTATCCCTTTTTCCTTTCACTTTGTTTTAGGAAATCCTTATTGTGTGGTTTAGGGAATTAGAAGAATAACTCAGGAAAAGAAGGTGTTACTGAGTCAAAAGTGAGCAATTTGTCTTGCCTGGTCATTTATACTGATTATGTGTAAAGGATAATTACCCAGATTTTTCCTTCACTACTATACTAACATGGTCAGATTGTCCTATAAATTTAGCTCACATCCACATTAATTCATTCATTTTTCTCTCATTGATTAAATTAATGTTTATCAAGCATTTATTGTGTGTGTCACTTAACTCATCAGCTACTAAACTTTGTAATACTAAGTAGCACACTATAGTATCATGGACTCTAGTGCCAAACTGTCTGAGTTCAAAATCCACTTCTACCACTTAACAGAACTGTGTGGCTTTGCCTTATTTGCTTACCTTCTTTGTGCTTCTGTTTTCTCATCTGTAAAATGAGGATAATAATATTACCTATTCATAGGGTGTTTTAAGGATTAAATTAGGTAATTGGTGTAAAGCACTCAGCCCAAGAATTGTTATATAATAAATGCTAGAAGGTATTTTTTAGCATAATTATTCTTTATCCAGATGAATCACCAATAAAACATGTAAAGATTGGAACAACTCTACAGCCCAAAGATAACAAAGTTCACAGTCTTAAATAAAATTTTGATACAGGAAAGAACTGGAAAAAAAATAAGAAGGGAATATGAGTCTCCCATATAAGAGAGACTGTAGGAAGGGTGGATTCAGATGGCTGATCTTTTCAATCTTTAAATCTTATTACTATAAATGACTAAAAAAGACTAATTGGAACAACAACAACAACGAGAAGCCTAAATTATAACATTTGATTGTCAAAATGTCACATTACTAAATAGAATGCTTTGTCTATTGTAACAAATAAAGCTTCAGTTTTCACATCACAGTTAATTTTGTCTTTTTGTACGGGTCTTCCCCTTTCCTCCTACCTATCCACCAAATTTATATTTTCCTTCCTTTAATTCATTTTTCAAGACATATCTCATTTGGATCTTTTCCTCTCACTAGATTTACCTATTCTCCATCAGCTCAATTCTACACTCTCCTTTCTACCTCAGTGTATCATTTTATTGAATTAAACAAAGATATTTTTCTGGTTATACTATTAATAGCTAATATTCATAGAGCACTTGCTGTGTAGCAGAATCATTGCTAGCAATTTATAATTATCTTATTTAGTGTTTATAATGCCTCTATGGGATAAGTACTGTTATCATCATACTCATTTTATAGAAGAGGAAATTGAGGCTCAGAGATGATAAGTGATTGCACCTTTAGTGTTGAGAACATGTTTAAAAGTTAATAAATTTTATGTGCCCCAATATAGTGAACTGTCCTTGTGGTATCTTAAGAAACACTTAAAATGTTACTGTACTTTTGCCATTATCTTTTCTCAAAAAATATGTTTATACCCTTATCTACATCCTGTTGTATATAATGAACTAAATAATCTTTAATGTTGCCAAGATTATTTTTTTAGCTTTTGATTTGCTCATGAGTTCTCAAAGAACACATTATATTAAGGAGAGGGACATGGATAGGAAAAGCAACTATCAGATTCTAAAGATATCTGGGCTTCTTCTATAGTACACAAAAACATCTGGCTTATTGAAGTTATTCAAACAATTTTCAAAATATTTTATAAAGTCTGCCAATATAATTCCTCACCTTTGAACCAGGACACATGATCCTATAGATATGAGTGTAATTTAGGGACAATGGGACACAATATTTGAAATTAGAACTGTTCTGGAAAATTTAGGGCATATGGTCACTACATCTGTATAATAAAAAAACAAGTGGGACTGAATTGAGCAGATGTTTTAGCATCATGCAGACCCAGGCTTAATTTGTAAAGATTTTATGCATGTTTCAGGAAAGCACTGTATAGCTGGGTTTTAAAATTGTTCTGTTCTGTCTGTTTTAAAGTGTTTAAAATATTCAGAACAACAAAAGGGAAGACCCCCCTGTGAGGAGCGATAGAGTTCTGAGAGGAAGTGAGATTGGAAAATGTAAAGTTTGGTTAAAGTGATCCCTTATGATGTAAATTACCCATAAGGAGAAGGAAATGCTCCCTGAAGTTACTGGAAAAGAGAAATCCTAAAGTAGCCAATTCTCCCCAGTTTATGGAGAAAACTTATATTTTTGAGCACAGAATATCAGTTCTCTAAAGTCCAAGGCATTAAGCCTGACAAATCGACTTACTCTAGATTACATTATCAAATATTCAACAAGTGGTTCCAACAGAAAAGTATGTCTAAGGTTTAAGCTTTCTAACTCAGGTTGAAGTGATCACCAAGATTTAGCATGGGTTCACTAATAGGTAATCCTGCCAAATTAAGAAAATCTCCCTTTTTGAAGGGTCTGTAGATTAGTAATCATTGTCTTTCTTGTCACAAACTGGAATCAACCCTTCCTTCCGTTGACCCATCCAACTCTATTACCTAAACTTTTTAAACACTGTTTATTGTGCATTAAAGTCAATCATATTATAGTTTTTTATTAGACTGTAGGGGTTTTAAGGTCAGTAGTCATCTTTGTATCCCATTGTTGTCTAGTAAATGCTAAAAAAATGGTTGTTGAATCAGTTGGAGGATGCTGTAGCTACAATGTAGCTTTATTTTAGCAAGGTCTTTGATAGTTTTCCACAATGTTCTTGTGAACAAGATGGAAAACATAAGTTATATGACAGTACTATTAGGTGAGGTTGCACCTGGTTGAACAATCCTACAAAGAATATGATTTAATGAATCCATATTATCCTGGAAGAAATTCCCTGTCCTGTTCAATGTTTATAGATAATTTAAACAAATATATTAATAGCTTGTTTTTCAACTCAATGGATGAAAATAATCTAAGAGATAAAGCAGTGTTCAAAAATCTAGAAGCTTAGACAAAGACTAACAGGTTGGAAAATGGACAGGAAAGATGTAAGTTCTCTACTAAAGACTGATTAAATGTCAGTTGTGCAAGTACAGACTAAATTTAATTGTTATTTGTGTAAAATAGAAGACCTCAAGATTATATACAAGATTAAAAGGAGCCAACAATAGAAGAGAAGACAAATAAATCACTCAGGTGGTATGGGAGTCAGCATAAAGCAGAAGTTTATATACCCATTTTTGAATTAAGCAAGCTTGAGTTCAAATCTGCCATCTATTAGTTATGAATACGTGAACATCTTATTCAATATCTCAGGTTCTCGGTGTCTTAATCTATGAAATGGGAATAATAAAAGTACCTACCTCATAGTGTTGTGTTGAGGATTAAATTTTAGGTAATCCATATAAAGGGCATAGGAGTTTTTGACACATAGTAATCACTCAAAATAATGATAGTCCAAGGCAGGAAAAAAAGTATGTCTGGACAAAAGTTATCCTTCCTCAATCTGCACTGCTCAGAAAAACAAACAAACAAACAAAAAAAACCTCTAACATTATTCCTCTTTTTGATTCATTTTTTGAGGAACGTTGACTCACTGGGGACCATGTAGGAAGAGCCCATTTAATGGATTCTAAAGGATCCGTTAATGCTCTCAGATAAAGAATTAAGAGATATTGGAAGGCAGGGGAGCATGATTGTATTTTCTTAAGTGTTGAAATACCATCTTGTAAAATAGGAGTTAAATTTGTTCTATATGGTGTCATATGGAAGAAAAATAAAGAACTATAGTTGTGAATAACAAGGAGGCAAATGCTTCCATATTAAGGCACATTTTAAACAATGTTATCAGTTAATAAATTAGGCTGCCTTATAAAAAATGAATGAGTTCCTCATTTTGAAGGTATCCAAGCAGAAGCTCAGTAACTTCTTTTTAAGAATGCTGAAAAATAGATTCCTATACTGGTAGGGCCAGGACATTTCCAGTTCTAACATTCTCTGACTCTATAGAACAGACTGTTTTCATATGAAGAAAAAAAAATATTACTTTGAACTACAAATTTTTTAACTTCCATATTATTTACCCATACAACCAAACTGACCAATAAGGGCTAAGGGTGGCAAGTGGCTAAAGATAACACAGGGTTTGACCTATATACATCTGCATAGTATAGTGGAAGGAACACAGGTCTGGGAAAACTACGTATCAATTACCTCTTTGTCTTTAATGAGATATCTGTTTTTATGGGGTCTCAGTTTTCTATCCCTAAAAGCAGTTTGGGCTATATGGTCTTTAAGGGCCCTTTCATCTCCTATAGCACCCTATTCAATCTTGGAGCATCATTTACCTATGCATCACTGATAGCCAACAAAAACTATTTAAAAATTCAAAATCAGTCAAGTATTTGACTAAACTACATCCTTCATTAGTGCTGAACCCATTCATTTCAACATACATGTCAAGGAAGAATTTTTAATAGTGAATGGTGCTACCAAAAACTCCTAGTCACATAGTTGCCATACTTGTTTTGCATTACTGAGATATTATGTACCATTAGTGTGTGGGGAGTAACTTTTTCCCAGTCACAACACATCTCTGCAGGAATTCAGAAAGCAAACATGAAAAACATAAATGCTTCCAGTGTTTGTAATATGAGTCAAAGAACAGCATGATGATAAACATAAAAAATTCTATTATTTAATATTAGAAAAATAAATTGTAAATTTGAAGATATCCTCTATTACATATTCTGCACATATTTGTTCTCTCTTTCTCTCTCAAGTTCCTTAAAACATATATTAGTTGCAATCAGTTCTGCAACCAGGTGTCCCATGGTTTCTTTCTTCTTTGGGAAAAAAAAATGGCAGCTTTTCTTGTCCCTCACCTACATCTAGTAGCAAATTAATCAGTCACTGGGAGTCAACAGGGATTTTTATTTTCCATTTTAAAAGCTTTCGACCCAAGGAATTAGCACTTTGGACTGTTGCCAAGGGAAAACCAATCTCCAAGAAAACAAAAGAAGGTCTAGAGGTTGGAATAAAGGCTTTAGTTTTTGCTAAATGGCCCAAGGTGGCACAACATCTGACCTTCTGATGACCCCATTGAGGACAGATGGATTGTAAGTGAAGGCATCTTCTATCTATACACTCTGGCTACACTCATATTTCTAAATGAGCACCATGAAGAAATGCCATTATTGTTAATGTTCTTTTTCCAGATCTACATTGCAGATAATACCCATCCTTCCGCTTGATCTGTTCTACAAAGAGAAATTTGAAGCAGGAAGCTGGTGAGCTCATTTTCCAGTTCAGAAATTCTTAAAAGAAATTAACCCCTAGTTAGGTAGATATTTTACTGTAAATTAATTTTAGATACTGTAAGAAATGACCTCAGATACTGCCCCATCTGTTTCTTTTGACAACAGTCTCGCTGTTTGAAGTAGTTCCTCAAATTTCATCAGCTCAAGGAGAAGAGTTTCTTCTTGGAGAGTTCCCAAAAGAATCTCCACACCAACAAATATTGTCATTAGCTCTCCAGAAGTTATGAAAATTCATCAGGGATTCCTCCTTCCAGCTGGGTAAAACTTGGGAGGTGCATATATTAAAACACCGCCAAGTCTATAAATCTAAACATTTTTGTTAAGTTTCAAACAATATTGCAACCACTTTCTGTACAATAAATTTCACTTTCAGTCTTCTTAAAATCTGAAGGATATTTAGGAACATAAATATATTTCTGTTTGTTAATGTAGTAAAAATGTAAATGTGAATAGGCAGAGAGTGTGGGAAAATCGTGTAATGGGAAGTTAGTCATTCTATCATTTAGTCTGTGGCCAGTTCGCTCTGTTGACTAAATCATGACATTAATGAGACTATGGTGACAACTCTTATCTCTACGAGGGCCAATTAGCATCACTTCTCTCAATAACATAAATTGCAACTATCATCTTAGTGAACCAAAGGCAAACACCTAAATTTGTCACAAGAAAAACCAAGTTAGTGTGACTGGTTCAGTGCAAACTCAGGCCCAGGACCAGGAAACTTCTTTCAAAGTGCAGGCTCTGCTGACAAACTCCCTGGGTACAAAAACCAGCATAAATAGATGGAAACCATTAACATTTGTATAACATATTTTTGTCTGTAAAGCATATTCATATATTATGGTACTTGAGCCTCACAACAGTTTTATGAGAGGGAGGTTATTACCTTCACTTTACAGAGAAGGAAACATTTGCTATACCTTTTTTTCAGACTATGATGACCCTATTAAGCACTACCAGGAAAAAGAGGGAATTTCACAGCTTTAAGTATTAAAAAGTTTAAATAAAAGTGTGTTTTTTAGCTTTGAAAGTTTTTATATGGGAGTAAAAATTTATTTCTGATAGAATATGCATAAAAAAGAAAGGTAAATGTAAAGCTGGCTCAAGTCACAACAAGCATTTCCTTTAAAATCATCTAAGACTAAAGGGAGTTTTCTACCTAGGTTCTCTGGACAATTACTTCAATTTACCACATTATGGTGTACATATACAAAGGCTCCCAATAAGATAAGACTTAAAATTCTTTCTTTACATTCTAACACAATAACCTTATGAAGTAAATATATATTATTTGCTCTATAATATATTCGTTACAACATAGGTAATGAAACAAACTAAGAGATTATAAGACTTGTTCATTTTCTTTAGGTACATTATGCATTTTCATTTAGGGGTTAAACAATTAAAAATCCATAAATAATGAAACCACTCCTCAGACTACATTAAATTATTGGCCATCAAATAAGACCTGCCTGTCTGTTTTTTAGTTTCACTTTAAGTCATCCATAATTCCACAAAACCAGCCTAAATTATAAGCACTTACCATAAATAAGCATAAGGTACTCTCAGATTATTTTCTTAGCCTCCTTTTTGACTAACCTTCCCTTCTGTAATCCCGATAGTTCTAAATATCAAGATATTCTAAGCAATGTCTTTTCTCTTTGTCTAAATGTAAGAGAGTGTTTACTTTTTCACCACAAAATAGAAGAAAAATGAGTAATAAAACCATGCTAGAAGCAAGACTAACAGCTGGACATTTTTCCTGGGCGTTTGGCTTGATTTTTTTGTTTTTACTAAATTGATAGTCTGTTTAATTAGGTTAACAAATACTCAGTTATTCTGGTGTCCTAAAATTCTTTAAAAATCCCCATTTTGTCATAATACTCTACTTTTGGCAGCATCCTCTAGGTGACATACCAAAGGATTTTATGTGGGGAAAATATAGATTCTAGAGATATTAAAATACACTAGTTACTTTTATGCTGTACATGTCACTAGTTTTGTTTTCTGTCACAAGGGGGAAAATTCAAAAGAGAAAAACAGACTTTTACAGAGGAAGAAACTTGGCAAAGTTACAGTAGAAACACCCCTTTTATTCATTTTTATACTTTTGCAGGTCCACTGAGGTATAAAATTCATCAGTTTTGCTTCGTATGAAAGGCTTTCTGTTCCTTGTAATCCATTCAGATTAAGTGTGCAAAGACCCACCAATGTGTCTTCAGATAGATTGCCTTGCAGTTATCCACGTTAATACAAAAAAAAAAAAAAAAACATCTTCAGAAGATCTTATTAGAAAACTAATGTGATAACTGTTGGTGATCTAACACTTTTAGAGAGTGGGAAAAGACTTATTTTTTGTCGTTAATTATCAATGAAGTGGAAATTTAGCCTCTTCTTCCTCTTCTGGGGTAATATATTTGGTGAAAATAGGAATAGAAAAAAGTCCTTGCCCCACAACCACAAAAACTCTAAATACAGACACACCTTGTTTTATTACACTTTGCTTTATTGTACTTCGAAGATACTGTGTTTTTTACAAATTGAAGATTTGTGGCAACCTGTGTCAAGCAAGACTATCAGCACATATTTTCCAGCAGCATTTGCTCACTTCACATTTCTGTGTCAAATTTTGGTAATTCTAACAATATTTCAAGCTTTTAAATTATTATTATTTTTGTTATGGTAATCTATGATCAGTGATCTTTGATGTTATTATTGCAAAATCATTATGACTCATTGAAAGCTCAGATGATGGCTTACATTTTTTAGCAATAAAGTATTTTTAAATTAAGGTGTGTACATTTTTTTTTAGTTATTGCATACTTACTAGACTACACTCTAGTGCAAGCATAACTTTTATATGCACTGGGAAAAAAAAGTGTGACTCACTTTATTGCAATATCCTCTTTATTGTGGTGTTCTGGAACCCAACCTACAATATCTCTGAGGTATGCCTTGCAACATTAATTGCATATAGTCAAATGAAAAGAAAATATGCTGTCTTACTTTGAGGCAGTTGTCTTAGGCAGTGACATAGTTACTAAAAGTTGATTCCATCCTGTTAAGTCAAAGTAGTACCAAGTGATTGTTGCAGAAACTAAATGTAGTTAACAGATTTCTTTTTTAAAGGAGGAAGCTCTTCAATTTTAAAACATCTCTTTTAGTTTGTTTATTTATTTCATTTTTATTTTATATTTTATCTAGAAATAGTAGAGTGAAAAACAGTAAAATGGTGGTGAATTAAAATTTAATTGGACATTCTTAACCACTGCAATATTATTTGAGAATGTACCTAACAATCTACTTGAAGGATTTCTTAACAAGGAATTTCCATTTTGTGGGAATAAACCATTTGTATGTATAATAAGCTGACATAATAAAAGACATTTCTGCTCAAATCCTCAGTTTCCAGCTAAGTGTGTGTAGAAATCTGTCATTGTCTATTTCTAAATTTTTTTCTGGACCTAATTATTTTATTCTAAAAATTCAGCATATTTTCATTTTAATATTCCCTACAAATTCTAAATATGTAAAATATTCTGTTTCAATGTTCTCCTAAAATTCATCCCGATTCCAAGCCAAAAATGTAATTCGAATACCTCTACACCTCATAGCTAATCTAATCTACTTAATTATTAAATTAAAAAATTCTAGTTTGAAGCAGAAATACAGGCAGAAATCCAAATCATAAGAATAAAATAAAAGAGTCATCTAATTTTATAAAACTGTATCTATGGAACCTAAGTTGCAATGCTGTGTGTGTGAGCATGCATGCCCAGAGGCACATGCTCGAATGTGTGTTTGTGTATGTAATGATTAAAAATTTACCAAAAGCTATGAATGCCATTTCATTGTCACTTCCTTTGATTAAACTTCACCTGACCTCACTCCTTAAGGCGATCTCAGATTCTTTTGTTTCTGCACTTAAATTCTTCAGTCAAGCAGGTGCGTTTATAAAAATCAGTCATCAAAAAGAATTCCTTGGAAGCAATTTTTTTCTGATTTTTCACAGATGTTTGTTATAAAAATGAAATTATTTCCCATTAAATATAACAACTGGTTATGATTATTCAATTGGTAAGGCAACTTAGTTCATTGAAAACAGACCTAAACTACATAGTTCTGCAGTTTTAGCAATTCTTCCTAAGTCACTGAAATCAGTGCAAATGATAGATAAATATAAGGAGAGGAAGGACATTATTGTAATCATAAAAGGGCTTTGCTACAACTAAGCTGGAAAAAATGTATAAGCTTTTATAGAATTTAATAGTATACTGTGAAATGAAAAGTGGTAAACAGCAACAAAATCTTGTTTTAAAAATTTTTCTAAAATATTTTCTGTCCTACATCATGGTCATGAAAATCACTATTTTCTATTAAAACAGTTGCCTGACAAAATGGACTTTTAGGTAATTTCCTATTATTTATTACCATAATTAAGTGAAAATATTTAAATTTTCTTTATAAGTTCATTTCTAGAAGAATATATCACCAGAAACTTGCCAATATTTTATAGAGAAAGCTAACATATAGGAAAGGAGAAAGGACAGCCTTAAGCACCAAAAATGAAAAAGAGTCTTTGAAAAGAATTAAGAGGGTAATAAAACATTCTGGTGTTCTATTACACTTCTTATCTTTACTCTCACTTTCATGCTTTAAAGCTTGCATGGTCAAAAGTATTCTACTTGCTAGTTGCGAGAGAGAAAATAAAACTTTACGATGGAGGGACCAAGTTGTTACCACTCTAACCAACAATCACTCACCATCACTAATAATGGAACAGCTGGACAGTATATGCCTTTTGATAAAATGCAATAAGAAGTATGCAGCAGCATCTATGCAACATACATGCCAAAAATCCAGCCTTTAAGCCTAACTTTCAGTTTACTGGAAATAAAGGGATGTGAGGAATTAATTAAACACCACAAGACAGGAAATAACTAAATTCAGAAGATCAAATATTCTGTATAACCAAGATCTATATCTATTTAACTGTTCAAGCTTGTAAAGAAAAGAAAAGGGGATTCTGTTAGATTAGAAAAATTATGTATGATGTTTGATTGGATCCTGATTTTAGTTAGCATTAAAAGACATTTTGTTGACAATAGGGGACTTGGAATACAGACTAGAAATGAAATTATATCTAGGAATTATAGTCCATTAATAAGTGTGATAATGATAGTTTGATGATTTAGAAAAATGCCCTTATTTTTCAGAGATGCATATGGGTAAAATATCATTATGTCTAAACTTAAAATAATTCACAAAAGTAGATGAAACAAATATGGCAAAATATTAATAAATCAGTAGTGAGGATATGGAGTTAATTATTTGATTCTTTCAGCTTTTATGTATGTTGAAATGATTTTATAATAAAGGTTTTAAAACTAAAAAAAAATACACACTCAAACACCTTAAAGAAACCAGAAACTGCTTCAGCCAACATTAAAATTCTAAAACAGTACTAGTTTCCTGTTTTCTCTCCTCTCCACTTGCACTTTAGGTAGTGTTCAATCCCCTCTCCCCCACCCCCAATTTCAGGATCCAGAGCCTAAGATTTACTGTTTTCCTACGTCTGAAACTGCTTTCTACTTTCTCATAAAAAAAAAACAAAAGTGTTTTCAGGATAGGGTCCTGGTATATGTGAATCTTATGGCCCTGATACAAAATGCTACTTCCTTGCAGAAAACTGGAGAGTAGGTCTCAGACAAGAACTGTTTTGAGACATTTTTAGGCCTTATATACGCTTAGATTTGGAAGCCCTCTCCCACATCATATCAAAAATATTAAAATATATCTAACTGTATATTAAATATACTTATTGATAAAAGTCTAAATAATTTTATTAATATTATAATTTTGAGTTTTATTAAGAAAAATATGTTGTGATTTAAGCTTCATTAATTATATATATAATTATTTAAGAATTGAGTGACAATTAACTAGTTGATGTGTTATATTATCTAGAAATCTAAACAAGTGTTTAAATTTTGATATTGCCATTTTCTTTCCATATTTTAAAACTAATAGATTTTTTTTCAGGTTTTGAGCATGTTTATAGGTTCTTGAAAAGCTTGAAGTCCCTAGCCTGGACATAAGAACATGAGACCATCAAAGGGAATAATAATCCTGAGGAATAGCCTTGCCTGTCCCAGGTTTTAAATATATTGACTGGGTAGTCATCTTCATTAGTATGCAGTGTGCATAAATAAATTGTACTTAATTGAATTAGAAAAACATAGAATCAAATTTTGTTAGAGCTGAAAGAATATTTGCTGCAGAGTTCTTAAACTGGAGTCTGTGTAAGAGCTTTAGGAGTACACAAATCTCCACAAACTGTAGGTAAAATGATGTATTAATGTTTGTGTCGGTGAGGGTGGCTCTATGACTGCTATTTTCTGGTGAGGGGGTTCCTGAGTTTTCATCACAGTTTAAATCTTTTTGTAACTACACTGCCCCACCTCCACAAAGAATCACTAATTCTAGTCTTACTTCCCCCTATTCAAGATAGGAAAACTAAGAGCAGAAAGAGGAAGGAAATTGCCCAAAGTCTCACAGCTGGTTAGGATGTGGAGTTTGTTTCATAACTTAAGTTCTCTCTCCTTACCATGAAGTCGGTTCTGAAGTCCATCTAAGACTGTTGTCCTGTCCCTGTATTACTTTAGGCCAAAGCATCTCAAGGGGGCCCTCCAATTCTCACACGGTTTAAGCTGCTGTAAATTTGAAAATTTTGAACAGTTTGAAATAAAAAGCCTCCTTACTTCTTCTATGTTGAATCATAATCTAGTGGTTTCTGGCATTAAAAGAGATCTTTTCTGACTTTATTGTGCAAACATTCTTAGCAACAGGGAAGTGGTTTAACACAGGAGTCTGAAGATCTGGGTTTTCTTTTTCATTCAGTTACTAAAATATAGAAAAGAATCACAGGGCTGGGTAACTATCTTGGGGGAGTCACTAAACCAGTTTGTGAATCAGTCTCTTTCTCTGGAAAATAACAATATTGGTTCTGGCTCACCTACCTATGGCCCTGTGGCCCATGAAAATTACTACATGTATAGAAATTTTCAAGATTTTCAGACAAAAGACACCCCATCAATAATAAAACAACACAAATACAATACAGTCTAATGTGATGTCTCCTGAAAAGCAACATCTCTGCTACTTAATTTGTTTTTTAATATAAAATTATTTTTGATAGTTTTATTCCCTGGGCCTGCTTTCAACTTCATCTCCCAATCATGTAAAGGAAAAATAGAGATTTTGTATTAAAAAAAATTCTATAAACAAATCTATAAACTAAGCAGTTGCTTATTTATTTATTTTTGCTTTTGCTTATTTTTTTCTGTAATGGCAAGGGTCTTCTGTTAAGAATTACAATAATGAAATAACATAGTAGATTTTAAAGTGTGCCTTCCTCAGGCTATAGTTATATTAAAGGTTATATGGTGCAACAGTTATTAATCCTTCTTCACTTTGACAATTGATTTGAATACAGGGCTTGTTGTAGACTCTTTATAATATAAGATCATAAAAGTTCAAAACTAATTTATTACTCTTTGCTCCACCCAGCAAAAAGTACACCTTATGCAAACTATTACTGTCAGATCGATATTGTGCTGAAACAAAAATGCAGATTAGCTGTAAAAGGATTCTCTTTTTAACTGCATACATGAATTACTTTGTAAAATGCAAGCACTATGGTGGTGGTGGGGGGAGAAACTTCAGAAGAGAATTTTAAAATAGAGTTGAGAGGCAAGTAGGAAAAAAGGTTCAATAAAGGCTCCATTACTAAAATTAACCAGTGTAAATATAAGAAATTTACATATTTAAATGAAACACTGATTGTAGTTAGTATGTGAGATATTGAATTTGAAACTGGAAACTAGTTGTAGAGAAGACATCCGTTGCCATTTGGACCAGTTTCCAGTTCAATAAAACCTGCATGTGCAGAACATATATCCCAGCAAAGTTCTGCTCAGATGCCAAAATCAAAAGTATTTGAACAGACTGGAATGTTTTGGCTCACGTTAGTGATGCAAACCTATTGAATTTAGAGGCTAACAAATTTCTAGTTAAAGTATAAAGCGCTCATTGATTTTAAAAGGAAAAATATCTCTAACCCCACTCTGTTCAAGGAATGTTTACCAGGAAGGATAAAATGTAGCTAGCTTTGTTTTTCAATTAGGCCGATTCAGAAAATTCATCAATCTTTTTCTCTCCCTGCCCTTCTCCATTATCACCTTACCTCTGGAGGTCAAAAGGGTGCACAACCCCACACAGGGTTAGATGAAAGAAGGCAGGAAAGAGGAAATATTTGACCGCAACTTTATTTGAGTAAAACTGCAAAAATCCTGAAAATAGAGGCTGAAATAGACAGTGGGTTTTTATGCTGCCCTCAGGCATTAATACCTTCAACTTGTATGCATATTTCCATCTACGTATTCCACTGTTAGGTGGGAAACAGTTACCACAGCAACCTCCAATTCACTTGACAGATTTGTTATTTCAATAAAGCCATGAGATTCTTTCTCATATGAAAAAATAGATGTATATAGCAGTAAAATCAGTGTGTTGTATATGGCACCTTTACAGTGGAGGGCATTCATCTCACATCATCCTTATTCATGCCATCTAGTTGGTTAGTGGTAGAACATGAAGATGTATTCCAGGTCTTTCGAATCTCCATCTCTTCCCATTTTCCACTCTATCCCCACTGGAATTTATAAAATTTTCAGTGAGTTAATACTGGCTAAAATTTACCCAGTTGTCAATACACGTAGAAGTAGAGGGCTTATACATATGTATATTCTATTCTTCATTTGGGCTTTCAACTTTTACTTTACCATTATGAAAATGCTTGCTTTAAATATTATGTGTCAGTAATGGTGCATTTAACTTTAATGTTTACACAGATAGGGAAGATAAAAGAATTGGGTTGTTAGAAGAATAATCTTACATAATTCTTTTCAGAGGAGCTTAGTTCATTTATTACTATCTAGGTTTCAAATCACCTTAAGAACTGCAGGCTTTCAAATGTAAAGTATATCCAATAGCAGCCTTCAGTTAGTTTCAAGTACATAATCTCATCCCACTGATGCAAAAATACAATTGCAACGGCAAATAAAAATTTCCCATTTCTTAATAATTTTATTTATTTCTGTGAAACTGTTTTTAATTGTTTGGTAGTGAAGGCTTGTCTTTTTGTGTTTTTATTATCTGCAGTGTTTGTATTATCTGTAATTCCACTCTGCTATAATCTAGGTATCTATATACCAACTTCTTTTAGACATTTAATTTACAAGGTACACCAATTAACAGGAAGGGTCAAATAGTGGGGTAAGTGATTTCAATTTCCAGCTAATTTTTGGAAAAGGGGGTAGTCTTTATTGTCAAATATCTTTCTAATCCATATTGAAATATATATGGGTAAAAGTATATTATGTCTGAGATATACTTTAGAAGTCTCCAGGAAAAAAAAATGAGAGATGATGAAAATGGCAACATGCTGGTAATTATTGTAACTGGGTATTAAATACATGGGATATAGTTGTTACTATTCTTTCTATCTTTGATATATCTGAAATTTTTCCTAATAAAAGTAAAAGCAAAGTCTGAAATGTACTAGTTCCAGGATTTTGCCTCATCAGTTTGCTAAATATAATTTAATCTTTTACTTGTCTGAAGAAGCAGCCAGATAAATACATGCCTGACACTTTACACATGTTATCTCATTTAATTTTCACAACAATCATTTTTTATAGATATTTCCCAAATTTACAGACAAGGAATTGAAAGTTGAGAATTAGTGGCAGACAGGTCTGTCTGACTACAAAACCCACTGGGTTCTAACTAGCTTCACTTTAATAAGGATCTACCTCTCACCATTTGGGCCAGGATACACTAGTAAGTATGGGAGAGCAAGCTAGATGTGTTCCAAGGTCTAGAATGTGGTTGTTCTGTGAAAAGCAGAGAATAACATTAAAGTCCAGGCTATACAACTGCAAGTTAAAATACAGGACAATATTTGAGGCATACTTATACTAAAAAATTAGCTAATTTAGCTGGACATTAATTAACATTAATTTGTTAAATCTGACAACCCTATGTTAGCAACATATTCTACTTAGTTGGATGATAGTGAATTGAAGTTTTAATAAACACTGACAGGGGTATGTGAACACTGAACCTGTTACAATGGATAGGCACTCTCAAATCTGCAATATTACTGAAAAGTGTGCCTTCCTTCCAAAAAATAGCTTCAAAATACTCAGTAGAAATGACCCAAGAATTCCATAATGAATAGGCACTGCTTTTGTAAAAAGAAAAAAATCATTTTTAATTTTAAAATAAATGGATTTTCACTTTAAAATATTTAACTGAGTATTTTTGGATAAGATTTTGTTGTATTGTTTGTTTTTGTAGTGATGTCCAGCATTGAGGAATCTTAGACCTTTCTGAGACCCCCAAACAAATTAATTACATTATTCCTATTCAAAAAAGGTATTAATTTGGCTCATTTACATTTGTTTCTGGTACCCATTCAATCATGTTATTAAAATATTATATGCCTGAAAAAAGAGATGTGCACACATTATAACACACATACACACACAAACACGTTCACAGGGACATTTACAAAGAACTTTTGCTTCTTTTTAATAAAAATAGAAATCTTTTCAAACACTCAAACCCACTGGGAGTTTAAAACAAATCAACAAAGAAAAATCAAAGTATTAAATAAAATCTTAAGTTCTTTGGGGCTATTTTTTCTGCTATAAAATTTTTAGCTGTGTTTAATTGTGGAATGGGAAAGGGAAAGGGAAGGGGACCAATGATAATCACCAAGGAATGAAAACAGACAATTCATTCAATTCAATCAACTTGTCAATTCATTTGTTGGGGTGGGGGGAGGAATGAGTCTAAATTGTTATTTGACTGACAACCATAAAAGAATGACGCAACTGTATTTTCCATGTAGTTTGCTTGCAAATATTGCTTGCCTCTAAAACTTTATAAGCAAACAAAGTCAGTTAAGAAAAAAACATATGGGCTTCTACACTCGATCCAGCAAAGTTATCAAAGCTCTTGCTTGTTTTCTTTCAAACATGATTCTTAGAAGATTGAATGAATTATTTAATTAAATAAGAAAAAAATTCAATAACTGAATCTGCTAAAATGATGTTTCTATGTATGGATGGTTTGCTATCTGTAAATATGCTTCCCATTTAATAAACCCATGTTTGTGTTTCCCCCTAATTTGTAATAAGATTTTAGAAAGTGCTAATTAATAATTTTTATAAACAATGAAGGGTCTTAATTTTACTGAGCATTTTATTTCCACTAGGTGTTAATATTTCACTTTACCTTCAAAGGTTCTCACTTGTTTATCTTCTTAGGGTCATTTTCAGGCTGCCTGATTCTATACTCATATCCCATCTTATACAGTTAGTTTATCTCCATGATTCTTCTACTCTGTAATCTTACACCAGACCTTTTATTTTTTTCTTCCATATACCTAAACATCCTGAACATCTTGGTCCATACCAAATCTCAATCTTTATGGCTCCAGCTTAAATCATACTTTCCCTATGAAGTCCTGCCCAACCACACTAACTCACACAAATTGTCCCATTTTCTATACCCCCAAAAGTGCTTTTTAAAGAATGGTTCAAGGAAGCTTGGGATGTCTAAGACCCTTTCATGGAGTCTGTGACATTAAAATTAATTCTATAAAAATATTAAGCTTAGACTGCCTTTTTTATTGTGTAGGCATTTGCACAGATGGTGCAAAAGTAATGGGGATTTAAAAGTGCTGGGTCCTTAACAAAAATCAAAGCAGTGACATCAAATTGCTAGTAGTTTTTGTACTATTCATTGCCACACACCTGCAGGTAAAAAAAAAACTGGCTTTACTTAAAAACACCCTTGATGAAATAGTAAAGAATATTAATTTTATTAAATTTTAATCCTTGGATACACAACTTTTTGATAATTTTTGTGATAACATGGCAAATATACATAAAATATTTTTGTTGTATACTGAAGTATGATGGATGTCTCCAGGAAAAAGAGTTGTCTGTCTTTTAGAGGTACAATCTGCTAGTCATTTTTCAAGATAAAAACCTTTTTACTTGAAATAATGACTGACAAAGTTTGGTTATTTAGACCTGAGTATTTGGCATATATTTTCTCAAAAATAAAGGAAGTTAGAGTTACTTCACTGAAAAAAAAATGACATTATTTGTTGCCAATGCTAAAATTTTCAATTTTCTTTTAAGCAAAATTTATATTTTTGAAAACTTACATCTGCCACCATGAGTTTGGCAGCTTCCCAATATTTAAAATTGTTCTTATGACATGGGTGGTGAAGTTAAGGATTATGATTTTTAGATATTGTATAATGAAATGTATCAATATTTAGATATTTATGTAACTAAGTGAACAAATATTCTCTAAATGTCAAATTTATTAACATGGTTTCATATTGCATATTGCAACTACTTTATCTATAACAACTAATGCTTATTAAGTTTTGGAATAATATCAAAGAGGAATATCCACAGTTATCTGAAAATGCTATTAACGTGTTCCTTTTTCTTTTTTTTTTAACATCTTTATTGGGGTATAATTACTTTACAATGGTGTGTTAGTTTCTGCTTTATAACAAAGTGAATCAGTTATACATATACATATGTTCCCATATCTCTTCCCTCTTGCGTCTCCCTCCCTCCCACCCTCCCTATCCCACCCCTCCAGGCTGTCACAAAGCACCAAGCCAATATCCCTGTGCCATGCGGCTGCTTCCCACTAGCTATCTACCTTACTACGTTTGTTAGTGTATATATGTCCATGACTCTCTCTCGCCCCGTCACAGCTCACCCTTCCCCCTCCCCGTAACCTCAAGTCCGTTCTCTAGGAGGTCTGCGTCTTTATTCCTGCCTTACCCCTAGGTTCTTCATGACATTTTTTTTTCTTAAATTCCATATATATGTGTTAGCATACTGTATTTGTCTTTTTCTTTCTGACTTACTTCACTGTGTATGACAGACTCTAGGTCTATCCACCTCATTACAAATAGCTCAATTTCGTTTCTTTTTATGGCTGAGTAATATTCCATTGTATATATGTGCCACATCTTCTTTATCCATTCATCCGATGATGGGCACTTAGGTTGTTTCCATCTCCGGGCTATTGTAAATAGAGCTGCGATGAACATTTTGGTACATGACTCTTTTTGAATTTCGGTTTTCTCAGGGTATATGCCCAGTAGTGGGATTGCTGGGTCATATGGTAGTTCTATTTGTAGTTTTTTAAGGAACTCCATACTGTTCTCCATAGTGGCTGAACCAATTCACATTCCCACCAGCAGTGCAAGAGGGTTCCCTCTTCTCCACACCCTCTCCAGCATTTATTGTTTCTAGATTTTTTGATGATGGCCATTCTGACTGGTGTGAGATGATATCTCATTGTAGTTTTGATTTGCATTTCTCTAATGATTAATGATGTTGAGCATTCTTTCATGTGTTTGTTGGCAGTCTGTATATCTTCTTTGGAGAAATGTCTATTTAGGTCTTCTGCCCATTTTTGGATTGGGTTGTTTGTTTTTTTGTTGTTGAGCTGCATGAGCTGCTTGTAAATTTTGGAGATTAATCCTTTGTCGGTTGCTTCATTTGCAAATATTTTCTCCCATTCTGAGGGTTGTCTTTTGGTCTTGTTTATGGTTTCCTTTGCTGTGCAAAAGCTTTGAAGTTTCATTAGGTCCCATTTGTTTATTTTTGTTTTTATTTCCATTACTCTAGGGGGTGGGTCAGAAAGAATCTTGCTGTGATTTATGTCATAGAGTGTTCTGCCTATGTTTTCCTCTAAGAGTTTGATAGTTTCTGGCCTTATAATTAGGTCTTTAATCCATTTTGAGCTTATTTTTGTGTATGGTGTTAGGGAGTGTTCTAATTTCATTCTTTTACATGTACCTGTCCAGTTTTCCCAGCACCACTTATTGAAGAGGCTGTCCTTTTTCCACTGTACATTCCTGCCACCTTTATCAAAGATAAGGTGTCCATATGTGCATGGGTTTATCTCTGGGCTTTCTATCCTGTTCCATTGATCTATCTTTCTGTTTTTGTGCCAGTACCATACCGTCTTGATAACTGTAGCTTTGTAGTATAATCTGAAGTCAGGGAGCCTGATTCCTCCAGTTCCTTTTTTTGTTCTCAAGATTGCTTTGGCTATTCGGGGTCTTTTGTGTTTCCATACAAATTGCAAAATTTTTTGTTCTAGTTCTGTGAAAAATGCCAGTGGTAGTTTGATAGGGATTGCATTGAATCTATAGATTGCTTTGGGTAGTAGAGTCATTTTCACAATGTTGATTCTTCCAATCCAAGAACATGGTATATCTCTCCATCTATTTGTATCATCTTTAATTTCTTTCATCAGTGTCTTATAGTTTTCTGCATACAGGTCTTTTGTCTCCTTAGGTAGGTTTATCCTAGATATTTTATTCTTTTTGTTGCAATGGTAAATGGGAGTGTTTTCTTGATTTCACTTTCAGATTTTTCATCATTAGTATATAGGAATGCCAGAGATTTCTGTGCATTAATTTTGTATCCTGCTACTTTACCAAATTCATTGATTAGCTCTAGTAGTTTTCTGGTAGCATCTTTAGGATTCTCTATGTATAGGATCATGTCATCTGCAAACAGTGACAGCTTTACTTCTTCTTTTCCGATTTGGATTCCTTTTATTTCCTTCTCTTCTCTGATTGCTGTGGCTAAAACTTCCAAAACTATGTTGAATAAGAGTGGTGAGAGTGGGCACCCTTGTCTTGTTCCTGATCTTAGTGGAAATGCTTTCAGTTTTTCACCATTGAGGATGATGTTTGCTGTGGGCTTGTCGTATATGGCCTTTATTATGTTGAGGAAAGTTCCCTCTATGCCTACTTTCTGCAGGGTTTTTATCATAAATGGGTGTTGAATTTTGTCAAAAGCTTTCTCTGCATCTATTGAGATGATCATATGGTTTTTCTCCTTCAATTTGTTAATATGGTTTATCACATTGATAGATTTGCGTATATTGAAGAATCCTTGCATTCCTGGAATAAACCCCACTTGATCATGGTGTATGATCCTTTTAATGTGCTGTTGGATTCTGTTTGCTAGTATTTTGTTGAGGATTTTTGCATCTATGTTCATCAGTGATATTGGTCTGTACTTTTTTTCTTTATGACATCCTTGCCTGGTTTTGGTATCAAGGTGATGGTGGCCTCGTAGAATGAGTTTGGGAGTGTTCCTCCCTCTGCTATATTTTGGAAGAGTTTGAGAAGGATAGGTGTTAGCTCTTCTCTAAATGTTTGATAGAATTCGCCTGTGAAGCCATCTGGTCCTGGGCTTTTCTTTGTTGGAAGATTTTTAATCACAGTTTCAATTTCAGTGCTTGTGATTGGTCTGTTCATATTTTCTATTTCTTCCTGATTCAGTCTTGGCAGATTGTGCATTTCTAAGAATTTGTCCATTTCTTCCAGATTGTCCATTTTATTGGCATAGAGTTGCTTGTAGTAATCTCTCATGATCTCTTTTATTTCTGCAGTGTCAGTTGTTACCTCTCCTTTTTCATTTCTAATTCTATTGATTTGAGTCTTCTCCCTTTTTTTCTTGATGAGTCTGGCTAGTGGTTTATCTATTTTGTTTATCTTCTCAAAGAACCAGCTTTTAGTTTTATTGATCTTTGCTATTGTTTCCTTCATTTCTTTTTCATTTATTTCTGATCTGATTTTTATGATTTCTTTCCTTCTGCTAGCTTTGGGGTTTTTTTGTTCTTCTTTCTCTAATTGCTTGAGGTGCAAGGTTAGGTTGTTTATTCTAGATGTCTCCTGCTTCTTAAGGTGTGCTTGTATTGCTATAAACTTCCCCCTTAGAACTGCTTTTGCTGCATCCCACAGGTTTTGGGTCGTTGTGTCTCCATTGTCATTTGTTTCTAGGTATTTTTTGATTTCCTCTTTGATTTCTTCAGTGATCACTTCATTATTAAGTAGTGTATTGTTTAGCCTCCATGTGTTTGTATTTTTTACAGATCTTTTCCTGTAATCGATATCTAGTCTCATGGCGTTGTGGTCAGAAAAGATACTTGATACAATTTCAATTTTCTTAAATTTGCCAAGGCTTGATTTGTGACCCAAGATATGATCTATCCTGGAGAATGTTCCATGAGCACTTGAGAAAAATGTGTATTCTGTTGTTTTTGGATGGAGTGTCCTATAAATATCAATTAAGTCCATCTTGTTTAATGTATCATTTAAAGCTTGTGTTTCCTTATTTATTTTCATTTTGGATGATCTGTCCTTGGGTGAAAGTGGGGTGTTTAAGTCCCCTACTATGAATGTGTTACTGTCGATTTCCCCTTTTATGGCTGTTAGTATTTGCCTTATGCATTGAGGTGCTCCTATGTTGGGTGCATAAATATTTACAATTGTTATATCTTCTTCTTGGATCGATCCCTTGATCATTATGTAGTGTCCTTCTTTGTCTCTTTTAATAGTCCTTATTTTAAAGTCTATTTTGTCTGATATGAGAATTGCTACTCCAGCTTTCTTTTGGTTTCCATTTGCATGGAATATCTTTTTCCATCCCCTTACTTTTAGTCTGTATGTGTCTCTAGGTCTGAAGTGGGTCTCTTGTAGACAGCATATGTAAGGGTCTTGTTTTTGTATCCATTCAGCTAATCTGTGTCTTTTGGTGGGAGCATTTAGTCCATTTACATTTAAGGTAATTATCGATATGTATGTTCCTATTCCCATTTTCTATATTGTTTTGGGTTCGTTATTATAGGTCTTTTCCTTCTCTTGTGTTTCTTGCCTAGAGAAGATCCTTTAGCATTTGTTGTAAAGCTGGTTTGGTGGTGCTGAACTCTCTCAGCTTTTGCTTGTCTGTAAAGGTTTTAATTTCTCCATCAAATCTGAATGAGATCCTTGCTGGGTAGAGTAGTCTTGGTTGCAGGTTTTTCTCCTTCATCACTTTCAGTATGTCCTGCCACTCCCTTCTGGCTTGTAGGGTTTCTGCTGAGAGATCAGCTGTTAACCTTATGGGGATTCCCTTATGTGTTATTTGTTGTTTTTCCCTTGCTGCTTTTAATATGCTTTCTTTGTATTTAATTTTTGACAGTTTGATTAATATGTGTCTTGGCGTATTTCTCCTTGTATTTATCCTGTATGGGACTCTCTGTGCTTCCTGGACTTGATTAACTATTTCCTTTCCCATATTAGGGACGTTTTCAACTATAATCTCTTCAAATATTTTCTCAGTCCCTTTCTTTTTCTCTTCTTCTTCTGGAACCCCTATAATTCGAATGTTGGTGTGTTTAATGTTGTCCCAGAGGTCTCTGAGACTGTCCTCAGTTCTTTTCATTCTTTTTTCTTTATTCTGCTCTGCAGTAGTTATTTCCACTATTTTATCTTCCAGGTCACTTATCCGTTCTTCTGCCTCAGTTATTCTGCTATTGATCCCATCTAGAGTATTTTTAATTTCATTTATTGTGTTGTTCATCGTTGCTTGTTTCATCTTTAGTTCTTCTAGGTCCTTGTTAACTGATTCTTGCATTTTGTCCATTCTATTGTCCATTCTATCTCCAAGATTTCGGATCAACCTTACTATCATTATTCTGAATTCTTTTTCAGGTAGACTGCCTATTTCCTCTTCATTTGTTAGGTCTGGTGCATTTTTATCTTGCTCCTTTATCTGCTGTGTGTTTTTCTGTTTTCTCATTTTGCTTATCTTACTGTGTTTGGGGTCTCCTTTTTGCAGGCTGCAGGTTCGTAGTTCCTCCTGTTTTTGATGTCTGTCTCCAGTGGCTAAGGTTGGTTCAGTGGGTTGTGTAGGCTTCCTGGTGGAGGGGACTAGTGCCTGTGTTGTGGTGGATGAGGCTGGATCTTGTCTCTCTAGTGGGCAGGTTCACGTCTGGTGGTGTGTTTTGGGGTGTCTGTGGCCTTATTATGATTTTAGGCAGCCTCTCTGCTAATGGGTGGGGTTGTGTTCCTGTTTTGCTAGTTGTTTGGCACAGGTTGTCCAGCACTGTGGCTTGCTGGTCGTTGAGTGAAGCTGGGTGCTGGTGTTAAGATGGAGGTCTCTGGGAGATTTTCGCCGTTTGATATTATGTGGAGCTGGGAGGTCTCTTGTGGACCAGTGTCCTGAAGTTGGCTCTCCTACCTCAGAGGCAGAGCCCTGACTCCTGGCTGGAGCACCAAGAGCCTTTCATCCACACGGCTCAGAATAAAAGGGAGAAAAAGTAGAGGGAATTAGTAGAAGTATGAGGAAAGAAAGAAGGAAAGGAGGGAAGGAAGGAAGGAAGAAAGAAAGAAAGAACCAAAGAAGGCAAGAAGGAACGAAAGGAGGGAGGGAGGGAGGGAGGAAGGAAGGAAGGAGGGAAAGAAGGAAAAACAGAAAGAAAGAAGATACAGTAAAAATAAAATAAAGTATAATAAAGTTATTGAATTAAAAAATTCTTAATTAGGAAAAAAAAAAAAAGGGACGGATAGAACCTTAGGACAAATGTTGGAAGCAAAGCTATACAGACAAAGTCTTACACAGAAGCGTACACATACACCCTCACAAAAAGAGGTAAAGGGGGAAAAATCATAAATCTTGCTGTCAGAGACCACCTCCTCAATTTGGGATGATTCGTTGTCTAAAGGAGGGAAGGAAGGAAGGAAAGAAAGAAAGAACGAAGGTAAAGTATAATAACGTTATTAAAGTTAAAATTGATTATTAAGAAAAAAATTTTAAGAAAAAACCATGGACGGATAGAACCCTAGGACAAATGGTGGAAGCAAGACTATACAGACAAGATCTCACACAGAAGCATACACATACACACTCACAAAAAGAGGAATAGGGAAAAAAATCATAGATCTTGCTCCTAAAGTCCACTTCCTTAATTTGGGATGATTGGCTGTCTATTCAGGTATTCCGCAGATGCAGGGTATATCAAGTTGATTGTGGAGCTTTAATCCGCTGCTTCTGAGGCTGCTGGGAGAGATTTCCCTTTCTCTTCTTTGTTCTCACAGCTCACAGGGGCTCAGCTTTGGATTTGGCCCCGCCTCTGCATGTAGGTCGCTGGAGGGCGTCTGTTTTTTGCTCAGACAGGACGGGGTTAAAGGAGCCGCTGATTCGGGGGTTCTGGCGTACTGAGGCCGGCGGGGAGGGAGGGGCATGGCATGCGGGGCGGGCCTGCGGCGGCAAAGTCCGGCGTGACCCTGCACCAGCCCGAGGCCCGCCGTGCGCTCTCCCGGGGAAGTCGTCCCCGGATCCCGGGAACCCGGCAGTGGCGGGCTGCACAGGCTCCGCGGAAGAGGGGAGTGGAGAGCGACCTGCGCTCGCACACGGGCCCCTTGGTGGCGGCAGCAGCAGCCCTAACGTCTCCCGCCCGCCTCTGGGGTCCGCGCCTCCAGCCGCAGCTTGCGCCCGTCTCTGGAGTCTGCGCCCTCAGCCGCGGCTCGCGCCTGTCTCTGGGGTCTGCGCCCTCAGCCGCGGCTCGCGCCCGTCTCTGGGGTCCGCGCTTTCAGCCGCGGCTCGCGCCCGTCTCTGGGGTTCGCGCTTTTAGCCGCGGCTCGCGCCCGTCTCTGGAGTTCCTTTAAGCAGCGTTCTTAAACCCCTCTCCTCACGCACCAGGAAACAAAGAGGGAAGAAAAAGTCTCTTCCTCTTCGGCAGGTGCAGGCTTTTCCCCGGACTCCCTCCCGGCTAGCTGTGGTGCACTAACCCCTTCAGGCTATGTTCAAGCCGCCAACCCCAGTCCTCTCCCTGCGCTCCGTCTGAAACCGAAACCCGAGCCTCAGAGCCTCAGCTCGCAGCCCCGCCCGTCCCGGCGGGTGAGCAGACAAGCCTCTCGGGCTGGTGAGTGCCGGTCGGCACCGATCCTCTGTGCGGGAATCTCCCCGCTTTGCCCTCCGCACCCGTTGCTGCGCACTCCTCCGCGGCTTCGAAGCTCCCCCCTCCGCCTCCCGCAGTCTCCGCCCGCGAAGGGGCTTCCTAGTGTGTGGAAACTTTTCCTCCTTCACAGCTCCCTCCCACTGGTGCAGGTGCCGTCCCTATTCTTTTGTCTCTGTTTATTCTTTTTTCCTTTTGCCCTACCCAGGTACGTGGGGAGTTTCTTGCCTTTTGGGAGGTCTGAGGTCTTCTGCCAGCCTTCAGTAGGTGTTCTGTAGGAGTTGTTCCACGTGTAGATGTATTTCTGGTGTATCTGTGGAGAGGAAGGTGATCTCCGCGTCTTACTCTTCCGCCATCTTCCTCTGTCTACGTGTTCCTTTTTCAAACTACATATCTGTGAAATGTTGCAGTTTCTTTACATATTTCAACTAAAACAACATATCACAAAAACTAAATGTAGAAGTATATAAGCATATGAAAAGATGCTCCACATAATTTATCATCAGGGAAACAAAAACTAAAACAACAATGAGATACCACTACATACCAATTAGAATGGCCAGAACCTAGAAATCTGACAACACCAAATACTGGTGAAGATGTGAAGCTACAGGAACTCTCATTCATGCTGGTGGGAATGCAAATGGTACAGTCACTTTGGAAGACAGTTTGGCAGTTTCTCACAGAACTAAATGTACTAAACACACCATACAATCCAGCAACCATGCTCCTTGGTACTTACCTAAAGGTGTTGAAAACTTTTGTCACATAAACCTGCACAAGGCTGTTTATAGCAGCTTTATTCATAATTGCAAAAATTTGTAAGCAACAAGGTGTCCTTTAATAGGTGAATGGATAAAAATAAAAAATAACAAACAAACAAAAAAACTATGACACATACAGAAAATAGAATGTTATTCTGGGCTAAAAAGAAATGAACTGTCAAGCCATGAAAAGATATGGAGAAACCTTAAAGACAAATTACTTAGTGTAAGAAGCCAATCTGGATAGGCTACATACTGTATGATCCTAACCATGTAATATCCTAGAAAGGGAAAGTATATAGAGACAGTAAAAAAATTAATGCTTGCCAGGGGTTTGGGGGAGGGATGAATTGATGGAGCACAGAGGACATTTTAGGGCAGTGAAACTACTCTGTATAATTCTATTATGATGGATACATGTCATTTTGCATTTGTGCAAATCCATAGAAAGTACAACACCAAAACTGAGCTGTAATGTAAACCATGGACAGTGAGTGATTACAATGTGTCAACGTAGGTCCATCAGTGGTAACCAATATTTTCTCTGGTGGAGAATACTGATAATTGGGAAGGCTGTGCATGTGTGGGGACAGGGAGTCTATAGGAAATCTGTATCTTCCTGTCAATTTTGTTGTAACCTAAAACTAGTCTAAAAAATAAGTATTTAAAAAAAAAAGACTAAATGCAGTGTAGATATCAGAATCCAGCTGTGTTATAGAGAGACCAAAGGGATGAAATTGACCCTATACTCAAAATTTGGTTTGGATGTCTCCACATGTACACCAAAAGAGAATGCAAAGATTTATTAATAACATTATGAGGTTTTCTGAGGAGAGCAGAGAAGGCTCAAAAGCAGGTCCACAAATGGCTTGAGAAAGCAAGAAAAGATGAGTGGCTTTGGATTTGATTTTGTTTAGGGGATGGTGACAAACTAGGGCTTGTGTGTTTTAAACTTCCCACAGGAGCCAAAGGGGTAGAGTGCATGCTTTATTATCAGCTGGCACAAATGAGGGACAAGAAGGGAAGAGGGAGGAAAGTAACTTGAAAGTTGTCAATAATCAAACCTCAAAAATAGAATCAAACACTTTATTACAAGCTATTTTAATTAGATAAAACATACAAAACATTTGCTAAAAGTGTAAAGCAATGCTACTCTGCTCAGTAATATTTTTTGTTCATAAAAATGTAATTTTATTTTTTTTAAATCTTATTTACACTAATGTGTAATAGGTTTATTATTGGAGACAAGATGGCAGAGTAGAAGGACATGAGCTCACCTCTTATGGAAACACCAAAGTCACAACTAACTGCTGAACAACCACTGACAAAAAAATGCTGAACTTACCAAAACATATACCCTATATCCAAAGGTAAAGAAAAAGCCACAAGGAGACAGAAAGAGGGGCACAATCATTATAAAATCAAATCCTATACATGCCAGGTGGGTGACCCACAAACTAGAAAATAATTATACCACAGAAGTTCTCCAACAGGAGTGAAAGTTCTGAACCCCATGGTGGACTCCTCAGCCAGGGGCTCTGACAATGGGAGGAGAAGACCCCAGAGAATCTGGCTTTGAAGGTCAGTGGGGTTTGGTTACAGGAACTCGACAGGACTGGGGGAGACAGAAACTCCACTCTTGGATGGCACACACAGATGTTGTTTGCACCAGGACCCAGGGATAAAAAATGGTGACCTCGTCAGAGACTGGGCCAGACTTATCTGCTAGTATTGGTGGGACTGCTGCAGAGGCAGGGAGCAGCTGTGGCTCACTGCAGGGACAAGGACGCTGGTGGTGGTAGTTCTGGAGAGTACTCATAGACAAGAGCCTTCCAGGAGGCCATCATTTTCTCACCAAGACCTGGCCCCACCCAAATGCCTGTAGGCTCCAATGCTGGGATGCCTCAGGCCAAACAACTAACAGGGTGGGAACACAGCCCCACCCATATGCAGACAGGCTGCTTAAAGTCTTCCTGAACACAGAGCTGCCTGATAAACAACCACTGACACAGCCTTGCCCACTAGAGGGACAAGACCCAGTTCCACCCATCAGTGGGCAGGAACAAGTCCATCCCTCCAAGAAGCCTGCACAAACCTCGTAGACAGCCTCATCCACCAGGGGGCAGACAGCAGAAGTGAGAAGCACTACAACCCTGCAGCCTGCAGAAGAGAATTTTCAATCACAGAAAATTAGACAAAATGAGACAGCAGAAGAATATGTCCCAGACGAAAGAACATGATAAAACTCCAGAAGAACAACTAAGTGGAGATAGTCAATCTATGTGTTATTTTTTAAACATAGTCTTAAATGCTTTTAAAGTAAGTATATTTAAAAGAGACAAAGAGGTCATTATATTATAAAAAAAGATGTCAATTTATCGAGAGAATATAACAATTGTAAGTATTTATGGACTCGGAGGGGGATCAAGATGGTGGAGGAGTAGGACATGGAGTTCACCTTCACCCACAAAAACATTGAAAATACATTTACAAGTGGAATGATTCACACAGAACAGCTACTGAATGTAAACAGAAGACCTCAGACATCTGAAAATAAAAGAAAACTTTCCCATAACCAGGTAGGAAAAAAGAAAAAAAGGAATCAGAATGGGGCCTACACCCGGGTGAGGGAGCTGTGAAGGAGGAAATGTTCCTGAACCTCAGGAAGTCTCCTCACTGGTGGGAAAATCAGCCTGGATGGAGGGGGAGCTTTGGAGACTAAGAGGAGAGAGCAGCAACCAGTTTGTGGAAGGCAGAACGGAGATTAACCTGCACAGAAGTTTGGCAGTGTTTCCCTCTGCTATCCAACCTGAGACACTCCTCTGTTGGTGAAAAGCTGAAAACATTCCCTCTAAGATCAAGAATAAGGGAAGGGTGCTCATAGTCGCCACTTTTATTCAACATAGTTTTGGAAGTTCTAGCCACAGCACTGAGAGAAGAAAGAGAAATAAAAGGAATCCAAATCTGTAAAGAAGTAACTAAAACTGTCACTGTTTTCAGATGGCATGATACTATACACAGAAAATCCTAAAGATGCTACCAGAAAACAACTATAGCTCATCAATGAATTTAGTAAATTTGCAGGATACAAAATTAGTACACAGAAATCAGTTGCATGCCTATACATTAACAATGAAAAATCAGAAAGAGAAATTAATAAAACAATCACATTCACTATTGCATCAAAAAGAATGAAATACCTAAGAATAAAGCTATCTAAGGAGACAAAAGAACTCTACTCCAAAAACTATAAGATACTGATGAAAGAAATCAAAGATAACACAAATAGATGGAAGGATATACCATGTTTTTGGATTGGAAGAATCAATGTGGTCAAAATGACTGTACTACCCAAGGCAATCTATAGATTCAATGCAAACCCTCTCAAATTACCAATGGCATTTTTCACAGAACTAGAGCTAAAATTTTTTAAATTTATATGGAAACACAAAAGACCCTGAATAGAAAATGTAATCTTGAAAAATAAAAAAGGAGTTTGAGAAATCAGACTCCCTGACTTCACACTATAGTCTGAAGACTATACAAATCTACAGTCATCAAAACAGTATGGCACTGGCACTAAAACAGAAACATGTATCAATGGAATAAGACAGAAAGCCCAGAAATAAACACATGAATCTATGATCAATTAATCTATGACAAGGTAGGCAAGAGTATAGAATGGAGAAAAGACATTCTCTTCAATAAGTGGTGCTCAGAAAACTAAACAGCTACATGGAAAAGAATTAAATTAAAACATTCTCTAACACAATCCACCATAAAAAGACTGAAATGTAAGGTGAGACACTATAGGATTCTTAGAGGTAAACACAGGCAGAACACACTTTGACGTAAATTACAGTAAAATCTTTTTGGATCCACCTCCTAGAATAATGAAAATGAAAAGAATAATTAAAAAATAGGACCTAATTAAACTAAAAATCTTCTGCATAACAAAGGAAACCATAAACAAAATGAAAAGACAACTCTCAGAATGGGAGAAGATATTAGCAAATGACACAACTGACAAGGGATTAGTCTCCAAAATTTACAAACAGTGAATGCGGCTCAATATCAAAAAAATAAACAACCCATTCAAAAAATGGGCAGAAATTCTAAATAGACACTTCTCCAAAGAAGACATACAGATGGCCAGAAAGCACATGAAAAGATGCTCAACATAACTAATTATCAGAGAAATGCAAATCAAAACTACAATGAGGCATCACCTCACATGGTTCAGAATAGCCATCATCAAACAGTCTACAAACAATAAATGCTGGAGAGTGTGTGGATAAAAGGAAACCCTCTTGCACTGTTGGTGGGAATGTAAATTGATACAACCACTATGGAGAACAGTATGGAGGTTCCTTAAAAACTTCAAATAAAACTATCATATGATCCAGGAAACCCACTCTTGGGTGTATATCCAGAGAAAACCATAATCTGAAAGGATACATGCACCCCAACACTCATTTCAGCACTATTTACAATAGCCAAGACATGGAAGCAACCTAAATGTCTGTTGACAGAGGAATAGATAAATAAGATGTGGTACATATATACCATGGAATATTGCTCAGCCATAAAAAAGAATGAAATAATGCCATTTGCAACAACATGGATGGACCTAGAGATTATCATACTAAGTGATGTAAGTCAGACAGAGAAAGAAATGTCATATAATATCACTCATATATGGAAACTAATCAAAAAACAAAGATACAAATGAACTTATTTACAAAAGAGAAGCAGACTTTTTATATGTCAAAAACATGGTTACCAAAGGGGAAACATGGTGGGGAAGGATGAATCAGGAGCTTGGGATGAACACATGGACAATACTATATATAAGATAGATAAGTAACAAGGACCTACTATATAGCACGGGGAACTCTACCTAATATTCTGTGGTAACCTATATGAGAAAATACTCTAAAAAAGAATAAATATATGTATATGAATAGCTGAATCACTTTGCTGTATACCTGAAATTAACACAACAGTTTAAATCAACTATACACTAATAAAACTAAAATATTAAATAAATAAATAAAAATTTAAAAATTATTTATACATTCAACATTAGAGCACCTAAATATATATACTGAATACTACCAGGTCTGATATGAGAAATAGACAGTAGTATAATAATAGTACAGCACTTCAATACCTGACTTTTAAAAATGGATTGATCTTCCAGACATGAAATCATTAAGGAAAGCATTGGACTTAAACAACACTTTAGACTAGATAGAAATAAACGTTCCATCCAACAGCATCAGAATACACTTTCTACTCAAAGGCATTTGAAACATTATTTAGGATAGGGAGGGTGGGAGGGAGGCTCAGGAGGGAGGGGATATTGGGATATATGTATACATATAGCTGATTCATTTTGTTGTACAGCAGAAACTAATGTAACATTGTAAAACAATTATACTCCAATAAAGATTAAAAAATCTTAGGCAATAAAACAAGTCTTAGGGAATTTAAGAATATTGAAAGCATATCAAGAACATTTTCTGACCAAAATATTATGAAGCTAGGCATTACCTACAAGACAAAAACTAGAAAATTCACAAATATATAAAGATTAAATAACATGCTTCTGAACAAGCAAAGTGTCCAAGAAAAACATTTTTAAAAAATCAAAAAGATATTGAGACAAATAAAATTTGAAAGAAAATATATCATAACTTATAGGTTGCAACAAAACAGTTCTAAGAGGGAAGTTTTAGCAATAAATGCCTACATTAAGAAAAGAGAAATATCTCAAATAAGTAATCTCTTTTGACCACAAGGAACTAAAAAAAGAAAAAGAAAAGAAAAGAAAAGAAAAAACTAGGCCTAAAGTTAGTAGAAAGAAGGGAATAACAATGATCTTGGTGGAAATAAAAGAAACAGAGACTAAAAAGACAATAGAAAAGACCAAAGAAACAAGGAGCTGGGGTTTTGAAAAGACACACAAAATAGACAAACAAATGTACCAAGACAAAAAATGAAAGAACTCAAATAAATAAGAATTTCTACTTCATCAGAAATCAAGTAGGAAATATGACTACTATAACCACAGAAATATAAAAGATCAGATGAGATAACTATGAACAATTATTCTCCAAAAAATGGACAAACTAAAAGAATTGCATAAATTCTTGGAAACATACAACTTACTAAGACTGAATCATAAAGAAATAGAAAGTCCAAATAGACCAATAATGTGTAAGGAGACTGAATCAGTAATCAAAAACCTCCCAACACAGAAAAGCCCAAGACAAGATGACTTCACTGGTGAATTCTATAAAAGTTTAAAAAAGAATTAACACCAGTCCTTCTGAAACTGTTCAAAAAAGTTGATAAGGAATGAGCACTCCCAAACTACTTTTTATGAAGCCAACATTTCCCTGGTACCAAAGCCAGAAAAAGACACAATAAGAATAAACTATATAATATCCCTGATGAATATAGATGCAAATATTCTTAACAAAATGTTAGTAAACCTAATTCACCAATACATTAAATGGACTTAACAACATAACTAAGTGGAATTTATCCCTGGGATGAAAGGGTGGCTCAACATACACAAATCAATAAATGTGATACACTGCATTAATAGAATAACAAATTAAAGTCATATTATCATCTCAGTAGATGCAGGAAAAGCATTTGACAAAATACAACTTCCTTTTTATTATAAAACCCTTAACAAATTGGGAATTGAGGGAACATACTTCAACATACTAACAGCCGTAAATGACAAACCCACAGCAAACATTACAGGCTATGGTGAAAGGTTAAAAGCTTTTCCTCTAAGAAGAGGAGCAATAAAAATGTGCCCATTATCACCACTCTTATTCAACATGGTACTGGAATCCCTATCTGGAGCAACCAAGCAAGGAAATGAAAATGTCATCCAAACTGGAAAGGAAAAATTAAAACTGTATCTGTTGCATAAGACATAATCTTATATCTAGAAAATCCTAAATTCTCCACTGAATAACTCTTAGAACTAATAAATGAATTCAGGTAAAAAATCAATACACAAAAATGAGTTGTGTTTCTATATACTAGAAATGTACTATCAGAAAGAGAAATAAAGAAAACAATTCCATTTATAATAGTATCAAAAAGAATCAAATACATAGGAATAATTTAACCAAAGAGGTGAAAGCTTAGTACACTGAACAATAAAACATTGTTGAAGAAAAATGAAGATGAAAAAAAATAAATGGAAGAATATTCAATACTAATGGATTGTAAAAATTAATATTATTAAAATATCCATACTGCCCAAAGCAATCTACACAGTCAATGCAAACCCTATCAAAATTCCAACAGCATTTTCCACAAAAATAGAAAAACAATCCTAAAATTTATATGGAACCACAAAAGGCCCCAAATACCCTGAGCAACCCTGATAAAGAACAGAGCTGGAAGCATCACACGTCCTGATTTCAAACTATATTACAGGGCTTCCCTGGTGGCGCAGTGGTTGGGAGTCTGCCTGCCAATGTAGGGGACACGGGTTCAGACCCTGGTCTGGGAGGATCCCACATGCTGCGGAGTGACTAGGCCCGTGAGCCACAACTACTGAGCCTGCGCATCTGGAGCCTGTGCTCCACAACAAGAGAGGCCGCGATAATGGGGGGCCTGCGCACCGCGATGAAGAGTGGCCCCCATTTGCCGCAACTAGAGAAAGCCCTCACACAGAAACGAAGACCCAACACAGCCATAAATAAATAATTTTTTTTAAAAAAAGCTATATTACAAAGCTATGGTAATCAAAAGAGTATGGTATTGGTATAAAAAAAGAAATATAGATCAATAGAACAAAATAGAAAGCCCAGAAATAAACCTATGCATAGGTAGTCAATTAATTGTTGACAAATGAAGCCAAGAATATACAATGTAGAAATGACCATCTTTTCACTATATGGTGTTGAATAAACTGGACAGCCACATCCAAAAAAATGAAACTGGATCCCTATCTTAATCAACTCCAAATGGATTAAATAATTAAATATTTAATTAAGACCTGAAACCATAAAACTTCTAAAAGAAAATATAGGGGGCAGGTTCCTTGACATTGGTCTTGGCAATAATTTTTTTTTTGTATTTGACAACAAAATCAAATACAACAAAACCAAAAATAAACAAGGGAGACTACACCAATCTGAAAAGTTTCTGCACAATAAAGAAAACCAGCAACAAAATGAAAAGACTATCTAATGAATGAGAATAAACTATTTTCAAATAGCATATCTAAGATGCTAATAACTAAAATGTATTAATAACACATACAGCTCAATAGCAAAAAATCAAATATTCCAATTTAAAATAGACAAAGGACCTGGATAACCAAAGAAGACACACAGTTGGCCAACAGGTACATAAAAAGGTGTGAAGCATCAATAATCATCAGGGAAATGTGGATCAAATCCAAAATGATATATAGCCTCACAACCCTTAGAATGTCTATTATCAAAAAGACAAAAGATAACAAATGTTTGTGAGGACTTGGAGAAAAAGGAATAATTGTAACCTTTTGGTAGAAATGTAAACTGATTGAGCCACTATGGAAAACAATATGGAAGTTTCTCAAGAATTTAAAGGTAGAACTACCAAGTGCTCCTGCAATCCCTCTTCTTGGTATATATATCCAAAAGAAAAGTAACCACTATTTTGAAGAGATATCTGTACTCTCATATTCATGGCAATGTTATTCACTATATCCAAATTATGGAAACAACCTGTTTGTCAATGGATTAATGATAAAGAAAATGTGATATATATGGAAATATATTATATATGACTATAATAAAATATTATTCATCATTTAAAAAAAAGGAAATCCTGCCATTTGTGACAACATGAACAAAACTGGAGAGAATGATGCTAAGTAAAATGAGCCAGACAAATACAGTATGTATTCTACTTATACGTGGAATCAAAAAAATAAATTTGAATTCATAGAAACATGGATAGAAAATTGGCTGCCAAATACTGGGATTTATGGAAAACAGGGAGAGTTTGGTACAAACATTCAATTTTACTATGAATAAGTTCTGAATATCTGATGTATAATATGGTGACAAGATTTAATAACTATATATTGTATAATTGAAATTTGCTAAGTGAGTAGAATTTGTGTTCTCACTAAAAAAACAGAAGGTAAATATGAGAGGTGATGATGTGTTAATTAACTCAATTGGGGAGAATCTTTCTCAATGCCTATGTACATCAAATCAACATGTTGCACACCTTAAATATCTTAAAATTTTATTTGTCATTTATACCTCAATAAAGCTGAAGAAATGAAAAAGTAAAGAAAAAATAAATATCTCAAAAAGTCTAACATTGCACTGCAATAATCCAGGAAAAGAGTGTTATACAAATATGTTTTCTTCTGATTTTTAGCTTTTAATAAGGTAAATGTCAATAGATAGGACTCACAATATGAAAATTCTTTACAGTACTCAGTATACCCAATAATATTTTAAGAGAGTAAATGCTCTTAGACAAAAACATTTAAAAACCAGTTCTATAACTTTCAAGGGTGCTACACTTCCTATAGAATTATATTTTTTTCTTTACTAACCAACCAGCAATAGAACCCATAAAATAAAATATCATGTTGATTCCCATTATATATTAAAAAAATTTAATATGAACTGCTCTGGTTGAAGCTGGTAGTGAGAATTGCCCCTTTTCTAGTCTTTTGTGTTTTATGAAACACATTTTGAAAGTCGTTGCTCTAGGGTTTCAGAAAATAAAAGTACTGTCTGAGCTTAATTGCTTTATGCAACATTCCTAACCCTTCAAATTATCTTCCACAAGTAGCCTCCATACATTTTGTATAAGTTAAATTTATCACCATCCACTTTTTTTTCTGGAGAGGGCAGTCTCCATGTTTTAATATATTTTTGCTCTTCTTCCTGGAATGGCCTGATTACTCACTCCTCAAGTCTCAATCAACTTCCAATAATGAAGATCTATTGTCTCCTATAACTTGGCTATGTTTCCTAAGATATTTAATTCAACTACACTTAATATACAATTCCACTACTATAAATTTATCCTCTGAATATACTTAATCATAATCATTTACATAAAGATAAATGAACTAGAAAGTTCATTGCTTCAATGATTGCTATAGCAAAAAGCTAGAGACAACCTAAAGTTTATCAACAAACGACCAGTTAAATAAAATATAGCATATCCAAATAATGGAAAGCTATATGAATACTAATAAGTAAGCTCGACATATGTACCCTGACATAGATACTATTAAGAAGATAAATCACATTGTAGAATAACATGCACAATAAAATTCTAAATCTTTACTAATTAAAAACTTATATGAGGAAAATCACACCATAATTAAAGTTAGAAGATCAATGAAAAACTAGTTTAAAAATTTGTGCTACATGTGACAAAAGGGCAAACGTTCTCAACATATGAAGAATTCTCGGGGTGCTAAGGGAAGATGGTGGAAGATTAAGATGCGGAGATCACCTTCCTCCCCACAGACACACCAGAAACACATCTACACGTGGAACGACTCCTACAGCATCCTACTGAATGCTGGCAGAAGACCTCAGATCTCCCAAAAGGCAAAAAACTCCCCACACACCTGGGTAGGACAAAAGAAAAAAGAATAAACAGAGACAAAAGGATAAGGACAGGATCTGCACCAGTGGAAGGGATCTGGGAAGGAGGAAAGGTTTCCACACACTAGAAGCCCCTTCGCGGGTGGAGACTGTGGGTGGTGGAGGGGGGAAGTTTCGGAACCGCGGAGGAGAGCGCAGCCATGAGGGTACGGAGGGCAAAGCAGAGAGATTCCTGCACAGAGGATCAGTGCCGGCCGGCACTCACCAGCCCGAGAGGCTGATCGGCTCACCCGCCGGGGTGGGCGGGGCTGGGAGCTGAGGCTCGGGCTTCGGTTGGAACGCAGGGAGAGTACTGGGGTTGGCAGCGCGAACACAGCCTGAAGGGGGTGAGTGCACCACGGCTAGCTGGGAGAGAGTCCGGAAAATGTCTGGACCTGCCAAAGAGGCAAGAGATTTTTTCTTTCCTCTTTGTTTCCTGGTGCGTGAGGAGAGGGGATTAAGAGGGCTGCTTAAAGGAACTCCAGAGATGAGCGCAAACTGCGGCTAACAGCGTGGACCACAGAGACGGGCATGAGAAGCTAAGGCTGCTGCTGCTGCCACCAGGAAGCCTGTGTGCGAGCACGGGTCACTATCCACACACCACTTCCGGGGAGCCTGTGCAGCCCGCCACTGCCAGGTTCCCGAGATCCAGGGACAACTTCCCTGGGAGAACGCACGATGCGCATCAGGCTGGTGCAATGTCACGCCGGCCTCTGCCGCCGCAGACTCTCCCTGCATTCCATGATCCTCCCTCCCCCGGGCCTGAGTGAGCCAGAACCCCCGAAGCAGCTGCTCCTTTAACCCCGTCCTGTCTGAGCGAAGAACAGACTCCCTCCGGCGACCTACACACAGAGGCGGTGTCAAATCCAAAGCTGAGCTCCTGGGAGCTGTGAGAATAAAGTAGAGAAAGGGAAATCTCTCCCAGTAGCCTCAGAAGCAGCAGATTAAAGCTCCACAATCAACTTGATGTACCCTGCATCTGTGGAATACATGAATAGACAACGAATCATCCCAAATTGAGGAGGTGGACTTTGAGAGCAAGATTTATGATTTTTTCCCCTTTTCCTCTTTCTGTGAGTGTGTATGTGTATGCTTCTGTATGAGATTTTGTCTGTGTAGCTTTGCTTTCACCATTTGTCCTAGGGTTCTATCTTACCTTTTTGTCTTTTAAACTTTTTTTTCTTAATAATTATTTTTTATTTTAATAACTTTATTATATTTATCTTACTTTCTAAAATTTTACTTTATCTTCTTTCTTTCTTTCTTTTATTCCATCCTTTCCTGCTTCCTTCCATCCTGCCTCCCTCCCTCCTTTCTTTCTTTCTTTATTTCCTTCTTTCTTTCTTCTTTCTTTCTTTCTTTCTTTCTTCCTTTCTACTTTTACTAATTCCTTCTATCTACATTTTTCCCCTTTTATTCTGAGCTGTGTGGATGAAAGGCTCTTGGTGCTGCAGCCAGGAGTCAGTGCTGTGCCTCTGAGATGGGAGAGCCAACTTCAGGACACTGGTCCACAAGAGACCTCCCAGATCCACATAATATTAAATGGCAAAAATCTCCCAGAGATCACCATCTCAACATCAGCACCCAGCTTCACTCAACGACCAGCAAGCTACAGTGCTGTACACCCTATGCCAAACAACTAGCAAGACAGGAACACAACACCACCCATTACCAGAGAGGCTGCCTAAAATCATAATAAGTCTGCAGACAGCCCAAAACACACCAACAGACGGGGACTTGCCCACCAGAAAGACAATATCCAGCCTCATCCACCAGAACACAGGCACTAGTCCCCTCCACCAGGAAGCCTGCACAACCCACTGAACCAACCTTAGCCACTGGGGACAGACACCAAAAACAATGGGAATTATGAACCAGCAGCCTGCAAAAGGGAGACCCCAAATACAGTAAGATAAGCAAAATGAGAAGACAGAAAAACACACAGCAAATGAAGGAGCAAGACAAAAACCCACCACACCTAACAAATGAAGAGGAAATAGGCTGTCTACCTGAAAAATAATTCAGAATAATGATAGTAAAGATGATCCAAAATCTTGGAAATAGAATAGAGGAAAAGCAAGAAACTTTTAACAAAGACCTTAGAAGAACTAAAGAAGAAACAAGCAATGATGAACAACACAATAAATGAAATTAAAAATACTATAGGTGAGATCAATAGCAGAATAACTGAGGCATAAGAACGGATAAGTGACCTGGAAGTAAAATAGTGGAAATAACTACTGCAGAGCAGAATACAGAAAAAAGAATGAAAAGAACTGAGGAGAGTCTCAGAGACCTCTGGAACAACATTAAACACACCAACATTCGAATTATACGGGTTCAAGAAGTAGAAGAGAAAACAAAAGGGACTGAGAAAATATTTGAAGAGATTATAGTTGAAAATTTCCCTAATATGGGAAAGGAAATATTAATCAAGTCCAGGAAGCACAGAGAGTCCCATAAAGGATAAATCCAAGCAGAAATATGCCAAGACAAATATTAATAAAAGTGTGAAAATTACATACAAAGAAAACATATTAAAAGCAGCAAGGGAAAAACAACAAATAACACACAAGGGAATCCCCATAAGGTTAAGAGCTGATCTTTCAGCAGAAACTCTGCAAGCCAGAAGGGACTGGCAGGACATATTTAAAGTGATGAAGGAGAAAAACCTGCAACCAAGATTATGCTACCCAGCAAGGATCTCATTCAGATTTGATAGAGAAATTAAAACCTTTACAGACAAGCAAAAGCTGAGAGAGTTCAGCACCACCAAACAAGCTTTACAAATGCTAAGGATCATCTCTAGGCAAGAAAGAGAAGAGAAGGAAAACACCTACAACAAACCCAAAACAATTAAGAAAATGGGAATAGGAACATACATATCGACAATTACCTTAAATGTAAATGGATTAAAGGCACCCACAAAAGACATAGACTGGCTGAATGGATACAAAAACAAGACCCATATATATTCTGTCTACAAGATACCCACTTCAGACCTAGAGACACATACAGGCTAAAAGTGTGGGGATGGAAAAAGATATTCCATGCAAATGGAAACCAAAAGAAAGCTGGAGTAGCAATTCTCATATCAGACATAATAGACTTTAAAATAAAGACTATTAGAAGAGACAAAGAAAGACACTACATAATGATCAAGGGATCAATTCAATAAGAAGATATAACAATTGTAAATATTTATGCACCCAACATAGGAGCACCTCAATACATAAGGCAAGTACTAACAGCCATAAAAGGGGAAGTAGACAGCAACACATTCATAGTAGGGGACTTTAACACCCCACTTTCACCAATGGACAGATCATCCAAAATGAAAATAAATAAGGAAGCACAAACTTTAAATGATACATTAAACAAGATGGACTTAATTGATATTTATAGGACATTCCATCCAAAAACAACAGAATACATATTTTTCTCAAGTGCTCATGGAATATTCTCCAGGATTGATCATATCTTGGGTCACAAATCAAGCCTTGGTAAATTTAAGAAAATTGAAATTGTATCAAGTATGTTTTCTTATCACAATGTTATGGGACTAGATATCAATTAAAGGAAAATACCTGTAAAAAATACAAACACATGGAGGCTAAACAATACACCACTTAATAATGAAGTGATCACTGAAGAAATCAAAGGAGAAATTAAAAAAATACCTAGAAACAAATGACAATGGAGACATGACGACCCAAACCTATGAGATGTAGAAAAAGCAGTTCTTAGAGGGAAGTCTACAGCAATAAAATACTACCTTAAGAAACAGGAAACATCTCAAATAAACAACCTAAACTTGTACTTAAAGCAATTAGAGAAAGAAGAAGAACAACAACAAAGTTATCAGAAGGAAAGTAATCATAAAATTCAGACCAGAAATAAATGAAAAAGAAATGAAGGAAATGATAGCAAAGATCAATAAAACTATAAGCTGGCTCTTTGAGAAGAAAAACAAAATTGATAATCCACTAACCAGACTCATCAAGAAAAAAACAGAGAAGACTCAAATCAATAGAATTAGAAATGAAAACGGAGAAGTAACAACTGACACTGTGGAAATACAAAAGATCATGAGAGATTACGACAAGTAACTCTATGTCAATAAAATGGACAACCTGGGAGAAATGGTCAAATTCTTAGAAATGCACAGCCTGCCAAGACTGAACCAGGAAGAAATAGAAAATATGAACAGACCAATCACAAGCACTGAAATTGAAACTGTGATTAAAAACCTTCCAACAAACAAAAGCCCAGGACTAGACGACTTCACAGGAGAATTCTATTAAACATTCAGAGAAGAGCTAACACCTATCCTTCTCAAACTCTTCCAAATTATAGCAGAGGGAGGAACACTCCCAAACTCATTGTACGAGGCCACCATCACCCTGATACCAAAACCAGACAAGGATGTCATAAAGAAAGAAAACTACAGGCCAATAACACTGATGAACATAGATGCAAAAATCCTCAACAAAATACTAGCAAACAGAAGCCAACAGCACATTAAAAGGATCATACACCATGATCACGTGGGGTTTATTCCAGGAATGCAAGGATTCTTCAATATATGCAAATCAGTCATTGTGATCAACCATATTAAATAATTGAAGGAGAAAAACCATATGATCATCTCAATAGATGCAGAGAAAGCTTTCGACAAAATTCAACACCCATTTATGATTAAAACCCTGCAGAAAGTAGGCATAGAGGGAACTTTCCTCAACATAATAAAGGCCATATATAAGAAACCCACAGCCAACATCGTCCTCAATGGTGAAAAACTGAAAGCATTTCCACTAAGATCAGGAAAAAGAAAAGGTTGCCCGCTCTCACCATTCTTATTCTACATAGTTTTTGAAGTTTTTGCCAGAGTAATCAAAGAAGAGAAGGAAATGAAAGGAATCCAAATCAGAAAAGAAGATGTAAAGCTGTTACTGTTTGCAGATGACATGATACTATACACAGAAAATCCTAAAGGTGCTATCAGAAAACTACTAGAGCTGATCAATTACTTTGGTAAAGTAACTGGATACAAAATTAATGCACAGTAATCTCTGGCATTCCTGTACACTAATGATGAAAAATCCGAATGTGAAATCAAGAAAACACTCCCATTTACCATTGCAGCAGAAAGAATAAATATCTAGGAATAAACCTACCTAAGGAGAAAAAAGACCTGTATGCAGAAAATTATAAGAAAGTGATGAAAGAAATTAAAAGTGAAACAAATAGATGGAGAGATATACCATGTTCTTGGATTGGAAGAATCAACATTGTGAAAATGACTCTACTACCCAAAGCAATCTACAGATTCAATGTATACCCTATCAAACTACCACTGGCGTTTTTCACAGAACTAGAACAAAATTTTTCACAATTTGTATGGAAACACCAAAGACTCCGAGTAGCCAAAGCAATCTTGAGAATGAAAAACGGAGCCTGAGGAATCAGGCTCCCTGACTTCGGACTATACTACAAAGCTACAGTAATCAAGACAGTATGGTACTTGCACAAAAACAGAAATATAGATCAATGGAACAGCATAGAAAGCCCAGAATAAACCCACTCACATATGGTCAACTTATCTTTGATAAAGGAAGCAGGAATATACAGTGGAGAAAGGACAGCCTCTTCAATAAGTGGTGCTGGGAAAACTGGACAGGTACATGTAAAAGTATGAGATTAGATCGCTCCCTAACACCATACAGAAAAATAAGCTCAAAATGGATTAAAGACCTAAATGTAAGGTCAGAAACTATCAAACTCTTAGAGGAAAACATAGGCAGAATACTCTACAACATAAATCATAGCAAGATCCACCTCCTGGACCCACCTCCTGGAGAAATGGAAATAAAAACAAAAATAAACAAATGGGACCTAATGAAACTTCAAAGCTTCTGCACAGCAAAGGAAACAAGACCAAAAGACAACCCTCAGAATGGGAGATAATATTTGCAAATGAAGCAACTGATGAAGGATTAATCTCCAAAATTTATAAGCAGCTCATACAGCTCAATAACAAAATAAACAACCCAATCCAAAAATGGACCGAAGACCTAAATAGACATTTCTCCAAAGAAGATATACAGACTGCCAACAAATACATGAAAGAATGTTCAACATCATTAATCATTAGGGAAGTGCAAATCAAAACTACAATGAGGCATCACCTCACACCAGTCAGAATGGCCATCATCAAAAAATCTACAAACAATAAATGCTGGAGAGGGTGTAGATAAAAGGGAACCCTCCTACACGGTTGATGGGAATGTCAATTGTTACAGCCACTATGAAGAACAGTATAAAGGTTCCTTAAAAATCTAAAAATAGATTATTAACTGAGGAAGATGGCGGAAGAGTAAGACGCGGAGATCACCTTCCTCTCCACAGATACACCAGAAATACATCTACACGTGGAACAACTCCTACAGAACACCTACTGAAGGCTGGCAGAAGACCTCAGACCTCCCAAAAGGCAAGAAACTCCCCACGTACCTGGGTAGGGCAAAAGGAAAAAAGAATAAACAGAGACAAAAGAATAGGGACGGCACCTGCACCAGTGGGAGGGAGCTGTGAAGGAGGAAAAGTTTCCACACTCTAGGAAGCCCCTTCGCGGGCGGAGACTGCGGGAGGCGGAGGGGGGAGCTTCGAAGCCGCGGAGGAGTGCGCAGCAACGGGTGCGGAGGGCAAAGCGGGGAGATTCCCGCACAGAGGATCGGTGCCGACCGGCACTCACCAGCCCGAGAGGCTTGTCTGCTCACCCGCCGGGACGGGCGGGGCTGCGAGCTGAGGCTCTGAGGCTCGGGTTTCGGTTTCAGACGGAGCGCAGGGAGAGGACTGGGGTTGGCGGCTTGAACATAGCCTGAAGGGGTTAGTGCACCACAGCTAGCCGGGAGGGAGTCCGGGGAAAAGCGTGCACCTGCCGAAGAGGAAGAGACTTTTTCTTCCCTCTTTGTTTCCTGGTGCGTGAGGAGAGGGGTTTAAGAACGCTGCTTAAAGGAACTCCAGAGACGGGCGCGAGCCGCGGCTAAAAGCGCGAACCCCAGAGACGGGCGCGAGCCGCGGCTAAAAGCGCGGACCCCAGAGACGGGCGCGAGCCGCGGCTGAAAGCGCGGACCCCAGAGACGGGCGCGAGCCGCGGCTGAGGGCGCAGACCCCAGAGACAGGCGCGAGCCGCGGCTGAGGGCGCAGACTCCAGAGACGGGCGCAAGCCGCGGCTGGAGGCGCGGACCCCAGAGGCGGGCGGGAGACGTTGGGGCTGCTGCTGCCGCCACCAAGGGGCCTGTCTGCGAGCGCAGGTCGCTCTCCACTCCCCTCTTCCGCGGAGCCTGTGCAGCCCGCCACTGCCGGGTTCCCGGGATCCGGGGACGACTTCCCCGGGAGAGCGCACGGCGGGCCTCGGGCTGGTGCAGGGTCACGCCGGACTTTGCCGCCGCAGGCCCGCCCCGCATTCCGTGCCCCTCCCTCCCCGCCGGCCTCAGTACGCCAGAACCCCCGAATCAGCGGCTCCTTTAACCCTGTCCTGTTTGAGCGAAGAACAGACGCCCTCCAGCGACCTACACACAGAGGCGGGGCCAAATCCAAAGCTGAGCCCCTGTGAGCTGTGAGAACAAAGAAGAGAAAGGGAAATCTCTCCCAGCAGCCTCAGAAGCAGCGGATTAAAGCTCCACAATCAACTTGATGTACCCTGCATCTGTGGAATACATGAATAGACAGCCAATCATCCCAAATTAAGGAAGTGGACTTTAGGAGCAAGATCTATGATTTTTTTCCCTATTCCTCTTTTTGTGAATGTGTATGTGTATGCTTCTGTGTGAGATCCTGTCTGTATAGTCTTGCTTCCACCATTTGTCCTAGGGTTCTATCCGTCCATGGTTTTTTCTTAAAATTTTTTTCTTAATAATCAATTTTAATTTTAAGAACGTTATTATACTTTACCTTCGTCCTTTCTTTCTTTCTTTCTTTCTTTCTTTCTTTCTTTCCTTCCTTCCTTCCCTCCTTTAGACAACGAATCATCCCAAATTGAGGAGGTGGTCTCTGACAGCAAGATTTATGATTTTTCCCCCTTTACCTCTTTTTGTGAGGGTGTATGTGTACGCTTCTGTGTAAGACTTTGTCTGTATAGCTTTGCTTCCAACATTTGTCCTAAGGTTCTATCCATCCCTTTTTTTTTTCTAATTAAGAATTTTTAATTCAATAACTTTATTATACTTTATTTTATTTTTACTGTATCTTCTTTCTTTCTGTTTTTCCTTCTTTCCCTCCTTCCTTCCTTCCTCCCTCCCTCCCTCCCTCCTTTCGTTCCTTCTTGCCTTCTTTCCTTCTTTGGTTCTTTCTTTCTTTCTTCCTTCCTTCCTTCCTTCCTTCCTTCCTTCCCTCCTTTCCTTCTTTCTTTCCTCATACTTCTACTAATTCCCTCTACTTTTTCTCCCTTTTATTCTGAGCCGTGTGGATGAAAGGCTCTTGGTGCTCCAGCCAGGAGTCAGGGCTCTGCCTCTGAGGTGGGAGAGCCAACTTCAGGACACTGGTCCACAAGAGACCTCCCAGCTCCACATAATATCAAACGGCGAAAATCTCCCAGAGACCTCCATCTTAACACCAGCACCCAGCTTCACTCAACGACCAGCAAGCCACAGTGCTGGACAACCTGTGCCAAACAACTAGCAAAACAGGAACACAACCCCACCCATTAGCAGAGAGGCTGCCTAAAATCATAATAAGGCCACAGACACCCCAAAACACACCACCAGACGTGAACCTGCCCACTAGAGAGACAAGATCCAGCCTCATCCACCACAACACAGGCACTAGTCCCCTCCACCAGGAAGCCTACACAACCCACTGAACCAACCTTAGCCACTGGAGACAGACATCAAAAACAGGAGGAACTACGAACCTGCAGCCTGCAAAAAGGAGACCCCAAACACAGTAAGATAAGCAAAATGAGAAAACAGAAAAACACACAGCAGATAAAGGAGCAAGATAAAAATGCACCAGACCTAACAAATGAAGAGGAAATAGGCAGTCTACCTGAAAAAGAATTCAGAATAATGATAGTAAGGTTGATCCGAAATCTTGGAGATAGAATGGACAATAGAATGGACAAAATGCAAGAATCAGTTAACAAGGACCTAGAAGAACTAAAGATGAAACAAGCAACGATGAACAACACAATAAATGAAATTAAAAATACTCTAGATGGGATCAATAGCAGAATAACTGAGGCAGAAGAACGGATAAGTGACCTGGAAGATAAAATAGTGGAAATAACTACTGCAGAGCAGAATAAAGAAAAAAGAATGAAAAGAACTGAGGACAGTCTCAGAGACCTCTGGGACAACATTAAACGCACCAACATTCGAATTATAGGGGTTCCAGAAGAAGAAGAGAAAAAGAAAGGGACTGAGAAAATATTTGAAGAGATTATAGTTGAAAACGTCCCTAATATGGGAAAGGAAATAGTTAATCAAGTCCAGGAAGCACAGAGAGTCCCATACAGGATAAATACAAGGAGAAATACGCCAAGACACATATTAATCAAACTGTCAAAAATTAAATACAAAGAAAGCATATTAAAAGCAGCAAGGGAAAAACAACAAATAACACATAAGGGAATCCCCATAAGGTTAACAGCTGATCTCTCAGCAGAAACCCTACAAGCCAGAAGGGAGTGGCAGGACATACTGAAAGTGATGAAGGAGAAAAACCTGCAACCAAGACTACTCTACCCAGCAAGGATCTCATTCAGATTTGATGGAGAAATTAAAACCTTTACAGACAAGCAAAAGCTGAGAGAGTTCAGCACCACCAAACCAGCTTTACAACAAATGCTAAAGGATCTTCTCTAGGCAAGAAACACAAGAGAAGGAAAAGACCTATAATAACGAACCCAAAACAATATAGAAAATGGGAATAGGAACATACATATCGATAATTACCTTAAATGTAAATGGACTAAATGCTCCCACCAAAAGACACAGATTAGCTGAATGGATACAAAAACAAGACCCTTACATATGCTGTCTACAAGAGACCCACTTCAGACCTAGAGACACATACAGACTAAAAGTAAGGGGATGGAAAAAGATATTCCATGCAAATGGAAACCAAAAGAAAGCTGGAGTAGCAATTCTCATATCAGACAAAATAGACTTTAAAATAAGGACTATTAAAAGAGACAAAGAAGGACACTACATAATGATCAAGGGATCGATCCAAGAAGAAGATATAACAATTGTAAATATTTATGCACCCAACATAGGAGCACCTCAATGCATAAGGCAAATACTAACAGCCATAAAAGGGGAAATCGACAGTAACACATTCATAGTAGGGGACTTAAACACCCCACTTTCACCCAAGGACAGATCATCCAAAATGAAAATAAATAAGGAAACACAAGCTTTAAATGATACATTAAACAAGATGGACTTAATTGATATTTATAGGACACTCCATCCAAAAACAACAGAATACACATTTTTCTCAAGTGCTCATGGAACATTCTCCAGGATAGATCATATCTTGGGTCACAAATCAAGCCTTGGCAAATTTAAGAAAATTGAAATTGTATCAAGTATCTTTTCTGACCACAACGCCATGAGACTAGATATCGATTACAGGAAAAGATCTGTAAAAAATACAAACACATGGAGGCTAAACAATACACTACTTAATAATGAAGTGATCACTGAAGAAATCAAAGAGGAAATCAAAAAATACCTAGAAACAAATGACAATGGAGACACAACGACCCAAAACCTGTGGGATGCAGCAAAAGCAGTTCTAAGGGGGAAGTTTATAGCAATACAAGCACACCTTAAGAAGCAGGAGACATCTAGAATAAACAACCTAACCTTGCACCTCAAGCAATTAGAGAAAGAAGAACAAAAAAACCCCAAAGCTAGCAGAAGGAAAGAAATCATAAAAATCAGATCAGAAATAAATGAAAAAGAAATGAAGGAAACAATAGCAAAGATCAATAAAACTAAAAGCTGGTTCTTTGAGAAGATAAACAAAATAGATAAACCACTAGCCAGACTCATCAAGAAAAAAAGGGAGAAGACTCAAATCAATAGAATTAGAAATGAAAAAGGAGAGGTAACAACTGACACTGCAGAAATAAAAGAGATCATGAGAGATTACTACAAGCAACTCTATGCCAATAAAATGGACAATCTGGAAGAAATGGACAAATTCTTAGAAATGCACAATCTGCCAAGACTGAATCAGGAAGAAATAGAAAATATGAACAGACCAATCACAAGCACTGAAATTGAAACTGTGATTAAAAATCTTCCAACAAAGAAAAGCCCAGGACCAGATGGCTTCACAGGCGAATTCTATCAAACATTTAGAGAAGAGCTAACACCTATCCTTCTCAAACTCTTCCAAAATATAGCAGAGGGAGGAACACTCCCAAACTCATTCTACGAGGCCACCATCACCTTGATACCAAAACCAGGCAAGGATGTCATAAAGAAAAAAAGTACAGACCAATATCACTGATGAACATAGATGCAAAAATCCTCAACAAAATACTAGCAAACAGAATCCAACAGCACATTAAAAGGATCATACACCATGATCAAGTGGGGTTTATTCCAGGAATGCAAGGATTCTTCAATATACGCAAATCTATCAATGTGATAAACCATATTAACAAATTGAAGGAGAAAAACCATATGATCATCTCAATAGATGCAGAGAAAGCTTTTGACAAAATTCAACACCCATTTATGATAAAAACCCTGCAGAAAGTAGGCATAGAGGGAACTTTCCTCAACATAATAAAGGCCATATACGACAAGCCCACAGCAAACATCATCCTCAATGGTGAAAAACTGAAAGCATTTCCACTAAGATCAGGAACAAGACAAGGGTGCCCACTCTCACCACTCTTATTCAACATAGTTTTGGAAGTTTTAGCCACAGCAATCAGAGAAGAGAAGGAAATAAAAGGAATCCAAATCGGAAAAGAAGAAGTAAAGCTGTCACTGTTTGCAGATGACATGATCCTATACATAGAGAATCCTAAAGATGCTACCAGAAAACTACTAGAGCTAATCAATGAATTTGGTAAAGTAGCAGGATACAAAATTAATGCACAGAAATCTCTGGCATTCCTATATACTAATGATGAAAAATCTGAAAGTGAAATCAAGAAAACACTCCCATTTACCATTGCAACAAAAAGAATAAAATATCTAGGATAAACCTACCTAAGGAGACAAAAGACCTGTATGCAGAAAACTATAAGACACTGATGAAAGAAATTAAAGATGATACAAATAGATGGAGAGATATACCATGTTCTTGGATTGGAAGAATCAACATTGTGAAAATGACTCTACTACCCAAAGCAATCTATAGATTCAATGCAATCCCTATCAAACTACCACTGGCATTTTTCACAGAACTAGAACAAAAAATTTTGCAATTTGTATGGAAACACAAAAGACCCCGAATAGCCAAAGCAATCTTGAGAACAAAAAAAGGAACTGGAGGAATCAGGCTCCCTGACTTCAGATTATACTACAAAGCTACAGTTATCAAGACGGTATGGTACTGGCACAAAAACAGAAAGATAGATCAATGGAACAGGATAGAAAGCCCAGAGATAAACCCATGCACATATGGACACCTTATCTTTGATAAAGGTGGCAGGAATGTACAGTGGAAAAAGGACAGCCTCTTCAATAAGTGGTGCTGGGAAAACTGGACAGGTACATGTAAAAGAATGAAATTAGAACACTCCCTAACACCATACACAAAAATAAGCTCAAAATGGATTAAAGACCTAATTATAAGGCCAGAAACTATCAAACTCTTAGAGGAAAACATAGGCAGAACACTCTATGACATAAATCACAGCAAGATTCTTTCTGACCCACCCCCTAGAGTAATGGAAATAAAAACAAAAATAAACAAATGGGACCTAATGAAACTTCAAAGCTTTTGCACAGCAAAGGAAACCATAAACAAGACCAAAAGACAACCCTCAGAATGGGAGAAAATATTTGCAAATGAAGCAACCGACAAAGGATTAATCTCCAAAATTTACAAGCAGCTCATGCAGCTCAACAACAAAAAAACAAACAACCCAATCCAAAAATGGGCAGAAGACCTAAATAGACATTTCTCCAAAGAAGATATACAGACTGCCAACAAACACATGAAAGAATGCTCAACATCATTAATCATTAGAGAAATGCAAATCAAAACTACAATGAGATATCATCTCACACCAGTCAGAATGGCCATCATCAAAAAATCTAGAAACAATAAATGCTGGAGAGGGTGTGGAGAAGAGGGAACCCTCTTGCACTGCTGGTGGGAATGTGAATTGGTTCAGCCACTATGGAGAACAGTATAGAGTTCCTTAAAAAACTACAAATAGAACTACCATATGACCCAGCAATCCCACTACTGGGCATATACCCTGAGAAAACCGAAATTCAAAAAGAGTCATGTACCAAAATGTTCATCGCAGCTCTATTTACAATAGCCCGGAGATGGAAACAACCTAAGTGCCCATCATCGGATGAATGGATAAAGAAGATGTGGCACATATATACAATGGAATATTACTCAGCCATAAAAAGAAACGAAATTGAGCTATTTGTAATGAGGTGGATAGACCTAGAGTCTGTCATACACAGTGAAGTAAGTCAGAAAGAAAAAGACAAATACAGTATGCTAACACATATATATGGAATTTAAGAAAAAAAAATGTCATGAAGAACCTAGGGGTAAGGCAGGAATAAAGACGCAGACCTCCTAGAGAACGGACTTGAGGTTACGGGGAGGGGGAAGGGTGAGCTGTGACGGGGCGAGAGAGAGTCATGGACATATACACACTAACAAACGTAGTAAGGTAGATAGCTAGTGGGAAGCAGCCGCATGGCACAGGGATATTGGCTCGGTGCTTTGTGACAGCCTGGAGGGTGGGATAGGGAGGGTGGGAGGGAGGGAGACGCAAGAGGGAAGAGATATGGGAACATATGTATATGTATAACTGATTCACTTTGTTATAAAGCAGAAACTAACACACCATTGTAAAGTAATTATACCCCAATAAAGATGTTAAAAAAAAAAAAAAACTAAAAATAGAGCTACCATATGATCCAGCAATCACACTCCTGGGCATATAACTGGAGAAAACCATAATTCGAAAAGATACCTGTTCTCCAATATTCACTGCAGCACTATTTATGAAAGCCAGGACATGGAAGCAACCTAAATGTCCATTGATGGAGGAATGGATAAATAAATGTGGTATAGACCACAACTGACGAGGTAACTTCCACTTTGGGCCTTTTTCCAGGCTCCTTGTTGCAAACTGCTTGTGACTAGCAACCATCCAAGCAAGAAACCTGTGTAAGTTGCTGCAGAAATGACTGTGCACAGCCCGTGGGGGACAGTCACAAAAGAGTTTCTCCTTGGGATTATATGACCTCTTTTCAGTTTTGAAGTTAGACATGGGAGAAGGAAGATCTGCTCACAACAGACAAAGGTACCCAATCTCAGGTTTGGGTTTTCTGGACTCTGTTTTTTTCTGGTAAATAAACCCTGAGGACTGATCAGCTCTTGCAGGTCTAAAACCATGGCCTATGAAGCAATAACTTTCAGGGATGTGGCCAAAGAGTTCTTTCAGCATGCGTTGGAATTTCTTGATCCTATTCAGAAGAAGTTGTACTATGATGTGTTGATGGAGAGCAATAGTAATTTGGTCTTAGTGGACCATTCCATTTATGAGCCAGACATAATTGTGTTACTGGAGCAAGGAGAAGAACGCTGAATGGTTGTGAGAGAAGAAACAAGAAGCTGGATTACAGATTTGGATTCAAGTTATAAAATAATCAGCATTAGAAAGACATTTATATCTGGAAAAAGCCATCACTTTTTTTGCGTCGGAGAATTCATAGTGGTGAGAAACACTATGAAGATGAAGAATGTGGGAAGGCCTTTAGTTATGCCTCAAACCTTGCTCAACATGGAAGAGTTCAGGTTGGAGCAGACAGCCAGGACTCTAAGATGACATCAGTTGTACCACTGAAGGAGAAGAAGCTCCTGGATATCAAATTAAAGGAGCTGTCTAGCTGGATAATAATGTGGGGTTTCATCCCTAAAGGCATTACTGGAGCGTTTCAAATAGGTTATTACTGATATTACAACAAGTATTTCAACGTGAAGAAAGGGAGCATCACTGGGTTTTCTATGGTGCTGGCAGCTTATGTGATTTTCAACTACTGCTGTTCTTACAAGGAACTTGAACATGAGCAGCCAAGTGAGTACCACTGAAGAGGGTGCACTCTGCATTCTTGACCATGACCTTTGCTGGGCACCCCTGAATCCTTTCATATCCTAATGGAGAATTAACACTCAATAAAAGATGACTGGTTAAAAAAAATCTGTCTTAGCAACTTTCAAGTATGTAATACAGTATTATTAAGCATACTCACCATGCTGTACATTATACCTCCATGACTTATTTATTTTATTATTGGAAAATTGCAGCTTTTGATCACCTTTACCCATTTCACTCACTGTTTCTGGCAACCATCAATCTGTTCTCTTGTATCTATGGCTTCAGTTTTATATTTTTGTTTTTGACTTTTTTTTTTTTTTTAGATTTCACATACAAATGAGATCATACAGTATTGGTATTTGTCTTTCTCTGTCTGACTTCACTTAGTATAATGTTCTCAAGATCATCTATGTTGTCACAAATGGCAGGATTTCCTTCTTTTATGACTGAATAATATTTTATTGTGTATATGCCACATTTAAAAAAATTCATTAATGTCTTGATGAACCCTTGTTGTTTTCATGTCTTGGCTATTGTAAATAATGTTGCATTGAACATGGGGATGCAGGTATATTTTCAAGATAATGATTTTGTTTCCTTTGGATAAATACCAAGAAGTTGAATTGCTGGGTTATATGGTAGTTCTAGTTTTAATTTTTTGAGGAACCTCCATACTGTTTTCCATAGTGGCTACACTAATTTGCATTCCCTCTAGCAGTACATAAGTGTTCTCTTTTCTCCACATCCTTGCCAACACTTGTTATTTCTTGCTTTTTAGTAATAGCCATTCTTACAGATGTGAGGTGATATTTTATTGTAGTTTTGATTTGCATTTCCCTGATGATTAGTGATGTTGAGCACCTTTTTTAGTGCCTGTTGGTCATTTGTATGCCTTCTTTGGAAAAATGTCTATTCAGAGCCTCTCCCCATTTTTTAACTGGGTTGCTTGTTTGCTTTTCTATTAAGTTGCATAAGAGTTTTTAAAAAATATATTGTGGATTGTAAATCAACTATAATGTAAAATAAAATTTTTAAAAAGAAATGTGGTATTATATATAATGGAATATTACTCAGCTATAAAAAAGGACAAAATGATGTCATTTGTAGTGACATGGTAAAATAGATAACTAATAAGAATATACTGTATAGCTCAAGTAACTCTACTCAGTACTCTGTAGTGACCTATATGGGAATAGAATGTAAAAAGGAGTGTATATATGTATATGTATAACTGATTCACTTTGCTGTATAGCAGAAATTAACATAGCATTGTAAATCAACTATACTCCAGTAAAAAAATAATTAAAAATAAATTAAAAATTTAAAAAATCCCACTTTATTTGCCCATCTACATCTATATAGATATATATAACACAGATGGGCTGTGTTAGAAGGGTAAGAGGAATGGCTACCCTTTGGCCACACTGCTCCTCCCCTAAGCCAGGGCAGCACTACTTTTCCTCCAGTGGGAAAAAGAGAGCCCAGGGTAGACATCCCCAAGCATTGTGGGTTGTTTCTGAAGAGAGTCACTCTGGACTTGCCTAATGGGGATTGTGGGGGACTCTATGGATCTTGACCATTGAGAACTGGACTGTGATGGAGAAGCAGGCAGGTGGCTTGTAGCAACCAGCTCTCAGACCTTGGCAGACTGTATTTCTAGCTTTGGCACACAAATAGAAGTCCAAACCAAGTGGGTTTGATCATCCGCAAAACCAAAATGGTGGTCCAGTCTGACCAAAGAACTCAGCAGGATGCAGGCCTGCTTGATATGGGACCACAAACAAAGAGCCTTTTTGGTCCTGGAACCTGGTCTTCCCCTCTGTCAAAGAAGGAGAGTTAAGTCATAACCCCTATCACTGTTAAGTGTTGCTCCCAGCCCTGTTCAAGAAAGAAGCCTGGTTGGAAATCTTGTGAGGTTGATTAGCCCAGCACAGTTGAGTGGAGAACTCATCAGGCAGTGCTGACTGTCTAAAGAGCAAAGCCAATGGTCCCATTTGACTAGAGAACTTGTATCACAGTACTGCTGAAGTCAAGACCACATACAAAGAGTCTTGCTGGCCTAAAACTAGTTCTAACACTGTGCCTTTCTAGAGGAGCTAATTCACAGGCCTGCCCATTGCTGAGGGAACCTCCTGGCCCACATGTCCAAGAAGCCTGTCCTGAGAACATGGGAACTGCTTTAGAGCCTGGCCAGCAGCTTTGCCTATCTGCAGAGCCAAGCCAGCAACCCTATATGGCCAGAGAGTTTGGTGCAGTTTTGCCTGATTAGCTCTTGAAACAAGAGTCTTGCTAGCCTTGGGACCTATTTTGTGGTTCTCCCTAGTCAGGGAAGCTAATCTGTAGTCTTGCGTGCTTCTGAATACAGCCTCTGACCCTGCCAACCAGGAAACCTAAATGGAGCTCCCTGGAATCTCAGTGTCCCATCCTGCTGCCCAGATTCAACAGCACTTGACCAAAGAGCCCAGCAAACAGATCTGTATATACAGAGACAAGACAGAGGTCCTGTATATCCAAGGAGCTTAGCACACAGTTCTGTTGAATTTGATTTCCAAAGAGCCATGCAAGCCCTATGGCCTTTTCTGCAGCCCCACCCAAGCAGGAAAGCTAATTTATAGCCCTACCGAAAGCTGAATACAAGGTCCAGCCAGCCCTGACCAGGAAATCTAACCAGAGTTTCTGGAAATTTGTATAGCTGATCCTGCAACTTCAGTTACAACAGTACTTAAGCAGAGAGCCTGTCTAGTGAGCCTACCCATCTGTAGAGCTAGGACAGTGGCCTGTCAGACCAGGGATCTAGGTGTATAGTTCTGCCACATTTGATCACCAAACAAGAGTCATTCCAGATTTGGGGCATACATGGGCACCTTCCTGGGCAGGGAAACTAATTTGTAGCCCTGCTCACTGTTGAATCCAGTTATCAGTCTGCTTGACCAGGGAATCTAACCAGATCACTGTGGAAGCTGTGGAGCCCACCATACAGCCCTGCTTACAGTCCCATATGAACAGAGAGCAGATCCCATGGATTTCCCCATCTTCAGAACAAAACTTGTGGACCTGTCTGGCCAGGAAATGCAATGCACATTCTTGATTAATTTGGGTCACCAAACAATGAACAATGCAGGCCTTGGGACCCATTCTTCTCCCCTACCAGGGTACGGAATCTAAGTCATAGTCTTGTCTACTTATGAGTATAGTACTCAGTCCGAACCATCTAGAAAGCTTGACCAGAGAACACAGGCAAATGTGGAGCTCATCTTATAAACTTATTTGTGCAGGGAATAAAGCCAGCAGTCCTAGCCAACAGTTCTCAGCCAGCAGCACAAGTCTGCCCAACCTCAGAGCTCATTATGTAGCCTTGCCCAAAAGTATGCCCTAATAGTAAGCTTCATCCACTCAAGGACACTACCAGCTGACCTGTACAGAATTCCACACTAAGTGAACTGGTGAAGAACTGTTAGTGCAAAAGTAAACCTGTAAAGTCTGGAAGATGAGACTGCTTACAGAAATGCACAAATACAAACATAAGGAATCAAGGATCACAAAAAATCAGGTAAGCATCATGCCACCAAAGTAAACTAATAAAACTCCAATAACTGATCCAAAAGAAATGAAGATCTATAAACTATCAGACAAAGAATTTAAAATAATCCTCTTAAAGGACTTTTGTGAACTACAAATATACAACTAAACAAAATTAGGAATAAAATACATGAATAAAATGAGAAGTTCAACAAAGAAATAGAAACTGTCAAAAATAAAAAAAATCCTAGAGCTGTAAAATACAAGTGAACTGAAAACTTCAATAGAGAGCTTCAAAAGCAGACTAGACCATGCATAAGAAAGAATCAGTGTCCTAGAAGACAGGGCATTTGAAAATATGCAGTTGGAGGCCATAAAGAAAAAGAATTAAAAAGAGTGAAGAAAGCCTACAGGACTTATGAGACATGATCAAAAGAAACAAGATCCACCTTATGGGAATTCCAAAGGAGAAGATAAAGAGAAAGGAACAGAAAGTATATTTAAAGCAATAATGGTGGAAAACTTCCCAAACCATGGGAGAAAAATGGACATCCATATCTATGAGGCCCAAATACCCCAAATAAGTTAAAACAAAGTAAGGCTATAAAGAGGCACACTATAATAAAATTTTCAGAAGTCAAAGACAAAAAAGCAATTTTGAAAGTGGCATGAAAAGAGAAAAAAATGAATACAAGGGAAACCCCATAAGACCATCAGTGGATTTCTCAAAACAAATGTTTCAGGTTGGAGAGAATGGGATGATATATTCAAAATATTGAAAAAAAAAAAAACAAAAGTCAACCTAGAATACTATAACTGGCAAAACTGTAGTTCAAAAATAAAGGCGAAACAGACTTTCCCAAACAAAAAATAGAAGAGGGAGGTCATCAACAGTAGACCTACCTACCTTATAAGACATGTTAAAGAGAGTTCTTTGAGCGGAAGTAAAATGATGCTAATTAGCATGATAAAAACATATGAAGGTAGTGTAAAACTTATTGGTAATGGTAAATATATAGTCAAAGTCAGATAATCTCCTATGGTAATGGTAGTGCATTATTCATTTAAATTTATATTAAAATTTAAAAACAAATGTACTAAAAATAACCATAACTACAATAATCTGCTATTGGTTACAAAATATGATAAATATGTAAACTGTAACTTCAGTAACCTAACATGAGGGAAAGGAGAAACAAAAGTATAAAGTTTAGAAATACTGTGAAAGTTATCATTTTAAAATAGGGTGTTACAATTTTAAGACATTTTTAAGATATGTAAGCCTCATGGTAACCACAAGACAAAAACATGCAGTAGTTACACAAAAGAACATACTAAAAAAAGTCAAAGATTATTGATGTCAAAAGTCATCAAATCACAAAAGAAGACTGCAGATAAGAGAGAAACAATGATCTACAAAACGGTCAGACAACAATTAAGAAAATTACAATAACAAGTCCTTACCTATCAATAATTAGATTAATCATAAATGGATTAAATTTTCCAATCAAAAGACATAGAATAGCTAAATGGAATTTTTAAAAAGATCCAATGATATGCTGCCTACGAGAGTCCCTTGAACCTTAACAACACACATAGATTGAGTGTGAAGGGATGAAAAAAGATATTTCAAGCAAATGGTAACCCCCTCCCAAAAAAACGGCAGAGCTAGTTATATTTATATCAAACCGAAAGACATTAAACTTAAAATGTATAAACTTCATTAAAATAAAGAAGGTTATTATATAATGATAAAGAGGTCAATCCATCAAGAAGATATAACAATTGTAAATATTAAAACACTCAATATCAGAGCACCTAAATATATAAAGCATACACTAACAGAACTAACAGGAGAAATAAACATCAACAAAAAACTGTTGGTGATATTAATACCCCACTCTTAACAATGGATAGATCATCCAGACAGAGAATTAATAAGAAAGGTGTGGTTTTGAACCTTCGTCCTTGAGTGGACAAAGCTTACTATTAGGGCATATTTTTGGACAAGGCTGCATAATGAGCTCTGAGGTTGGGCAGATTTGTGCTGCTGGCTGAGACTGTTGGCTAGGACTGCAGGATTTATTCCCTGCACAACACTATAGGCCAAATGGCCCTAACAGACATACACAGAACATTTGATCTGACAATAGCAGAATACACATTGTTCGTGAACACACATCAAACGTTTTCTAGGATAGAGCATATGTTAGACCACAAAATAAGTCTTAGCAAATTTAACATTTAAATAATAACAAGTACCTTTTCCAACCACAATGGTATGAAACCAGAAATCAATTAAAAGAGAAAATGAATACATGAAAAACCAAGGAGTCAAAGAAGAACTAAAGGGAAAAGAATAAAATTATCTTGATACAAATAAAAAGAGAAGCACAACACATCAAAAGGTATGTGATTCAGCAAAAGCAGTTCTAAGAAGGAAGTTTTTAGCTATATATCAAGAAAACAGGGAGATTTAAAATGCACAACATAACTTTACACTTCAAGGAAACAGAAAGAGAAAAATGAACCAAACCCAAAGCAGCAGAAAGAAGGAAATAATAAAGACAGCAGCAGGAATAAATGAAATAGAGAACAGGAAAACAATAGAAAAAATTAACAAAACAAAGAGTTGGTTATTTGAAATGATAAATAAAATTGAAATTATTTTAGCTAGACTAACCAGAAAAAACAGGATTTAAATCAAGAAAATTATAAAGAGGAAATAATATAACATATCACAGAAAACTGAAGGATCATAAAAGGCTACTATGAATAGTGATACACCACCAAACTGGACAACCTGTGAGAAATGGATAAAATCATAGAATCATTCAACCCACCAAGACTAAGTTAGAAAGAAATAGAAAAACTGAAGAAACCAAATACTAGCTTGGATTGAATCAGTAATCAAAAATATTCCAGCAATTCTATCAAACATACAAAGAAGAATTTATACCTATCCTTCTCAAACTCTTCAAAAAGATTGAAGAGGACTGAACACTCCCATGGTCATTCTATGAAGCAACCATCACCCTGACACGAAAACCAAAGACACTACCAAAAAAGAAAATTACAGGCCAATATCTTTGATGAAGACAGATGTAAAAATTCTCAACAAAACATTATCATACTGAATCCAACAATACATAAAAAGGATCATACACCATGATCAATTTGGATTCATTCCAGGGTCACAAAGGTGGTTCAACATATGCAAATCAAACGTGTGATACACCACATCAACAAAAGAAAAGACAAAAACCACATGATCATCTCAATAGATGCAGAAAAAGCATTTGATAAAATTCAATATCCATTCATAATAATAACTCTTGCCAAAGTGGGTATAGAGGGAACACATCTCAACATAACAAAAGTCATTTTTGACAAACCCACAGCCAACATAATACTCAATGGTGAAAAGCTGAAAGATTTTACTCTAAAATCAGGAACAGGACAAGAATGCCCACTCTCACCACTTCTATTCAACATAATATTGGAAGTCCTAGACATAGCAATCAGACAAGAAAAAGAAATAAAAAGTATCCAAATTGGAAGGGAAGAAGTAAAATTGTCCTTATATTCAGATGACATGATATTATATATAGAAAAGCCTAAAGACTCCACACAAACACTATAAAAACTGATAAATTAATTAGCAAAGTAGCAGGAAACAAGATTAATACACAGAAATACATAATATTTCTTTACACTAACAATGAAATATCAGAAAGAGAAAGTAAAAAAAAAATACATAAATTAAATAAAATGCCTAGGAGTAAACCTAACCAATGAGGTGAAAGACATATGCTGAGAACTATAAAACTTTTATAAAGGAAATAGAAGGTTATTCAAAGAAATGTAAAGATATTCCATGCTCTTGGATTGGAAGAATTCATATTGTTAAAATGGCCATACTACCCAAAGCAATCTACAAATTTAATGTGATCCCTGTCAAATTACCCAGACATTTTTCACAGAACTAGAACAAATAATCCTAAAGTGAATCCTATATGAAACCAGAGAAGACCCAGAATTGCCAAAGCAATCCTGAGGAAAAAGAACAAAGCTGCAGAGATAACCCTTCCAGACATCAGAAAACACTACAAAGCTACAGTAGTCAAAACAGCATGGTGGGCTTCCCTGGTGGCACAGTGGTTAAGAATCCACCTGCCAATGCAGGAGACACGAGTTCAAACCCTGGTCCAGGAAGATCCCAAATGCCACAGAGCAACTAAGCCCGCATGCCACAACTACTGAGCCTGTGCTCTAGAGCTCTCGAGCCACAACTACTGATGCCTGTGTGCTTAGAGCCAATGCTCTGCAACAAGAGAAGCCACCACAATGAGAAGCCTGTGCACCACAATGAAGAGTAGCCCCTGATTGCTGCAACAAAGACCCAATTCAGCCAAAAAATAAATAAATAAAATAAATTTTAAAATTAAAAAAAAACAGCATGGTATTGGAACAAAACCAGACATATAAATCAATGGAACAGAATACAAAGCCCAGAAATAAGCCCACACACCTATAGTCAAATGATCTTCAACAAAGGAGGCAAGAATATACAATGCAGAAAAGACAGTCTCTTTAGCAAGTGGTGTTGGGAAAGCTGGACAGCCACATATAAATCAATGAAGTAAGAACACTCCTGCACACCATACACAAAATAAGCTTAAAATGGCTTAGAGACTTAAATATAAGACATGACACCATATAATTCCTAGAAGAGAATATAGGCAAAACAGAAATCATACCAATGTTTTCTTAGGTCATTCTCCCAAGGCAATAGAAATAAAAGCAAAAATAAACAAATGGGACCTAATCAAACATAAGTTTTTGCACAGCAAATGAAACCATAAACAAAAGAAAACCTACAGACTGGGATTAAATACTTGCAAACAATGAACCCAACAAACAAGGGCTTAATTTCCAAAATACACAAACAGCTCACAAAGTTCAATAACAACAACAAAAAAAAAAACAAGCAAACCAATCAAAAAAATGGGCAGAAGATCTAAATAGACATGTCTCCGAAGAATACATACAGATGGCCAGCAGGCATATGAAAAGATGCCCATGATTGCCAATTATTAGAGAAATGCAAATCAAAACTATACTGTGGTATCACATCACACCAGTCAGAATGGCCATCTTCAAAAAGTCTACAAATAATGAATGCTGGAGAGGGTAAGGAGAAAAGGGAACCCTCCTACACTGTTGGTGGGAATGTAAATTGGTGCATCCAACATGGAAAACAGTAAAGAATTGCCTCAAAATACTAAAAATAGAGTTACCATATGATCCAACAATCCACTCTTGGGCATATGTCTGTAAAAGACAAAAGCTCTAATTCCAAAAAAATATATGCACCCCAATGTTCATAGCAGCATTATTTACAATAGGCAAGACACAGAAGTAACATAAGTGTCTATCAACAGATGAATGGATAAGGAAGATGTGGTATATATACACACACACAATGGAATATTACCCAGCCATAAAAAAGACTGAAATATGAAATAATGCTATTCACAGCAACATGGTTGGAGCTAGAGATTATCATACTAAGTGAGGTAAGTCTGACAGAGGAAGACAAGTGTTATATGATATCACTCATAGATGGAACCTAAAAATTAATACAAATGAACTTATTTACAAAACAGACTTACAGACATAGAAAATAAACTTATGGTTTATAGGGGGAGGGATAACTTGGGCATGTGGGATTAACATATGCACACTACTATATATATAATACGTAAACAGCAAAGATTTACTCTATAGCACAGGGAAATATATTCAGTATCTTGTAATAAACTATAATGGAAAAGAAAATCCTAATTACTTTGCTGTACACATGAAACTAATACAATAACGTAAATCAACTGTACTTCAATTTAAAAAATCTCCCAATGAAGAAGAAAAGACCATATATGACCAGCCCTCAGCTAACATCATACTCAATTGTGAAAATAAAATATTTTCCTTTAGATCAGGAAAAAACCAAGGATACCCACTCTCTCCACTCCTATGCAACATAGTACTGGAAGTCTTAGACAGACCAACTGGGCAAGAAAAAGAAATAAAATATATCCGAATTAGAAAGGAAGAAGTGAAATTGTCTCTATCTGCAATGACATTAATTTTTATGCAGAAAATTCTAAAGACTCCCCCAGAAAACTGTTAGATATGATCAACAAATTCAGCAAAGTCACAGGGTACAAAATTAACATACAAAAATCAGTAGCATTTCAATACAAAAGCAATGAATTTTTTAAGAAGAAATTAAAAATCATTCCCATTTCAATAGCATCAAAAACAATTAAATACTTAGGAATATATTTAACCAAGGAGGTGAAGGATCTCTACACTGAAAACTAAAGACATTCATTAAAGAAATTGAAAAAGACAGAAATAAATGGAAAAATAAAACATGTTCATGGATTGGAGAAAATTAATATCGTAAAAATATCCATATTACCCCAAGCTATCTGTTGATTTAATGTCATCCCTACTATGATTCAAATGGCATTTTTTACAGAAGTAGATAAAACAATCTTAAAACTTGAATGAAACCACAGAGTATTTGGATGCCAAATATATGAAGAAATTTTAAGAAAGAGCAAAGCAGGAGGCACCACACTTTCTGATTTCAAGCCATATTATGAAGCTATTGTTATCAAAACAGTGTTGTGCTGGCATAAAAACAGACAAATAGACAAATGGAACAGAATCAGGAGCCCAGTAATAAACCCATGCATATGCAGTCAACTAAGACTTGACAAGGGTGCCAAGAATACTCAATGGAGAAAAAAATGGTTTATTTAATAAATAGTGCTAAGATAATTGGATATTCAAATATAAAAGAATGAAACTAGACCCTACCTTACACCACTCACAAAATTAATTCAAAATGGATTAAGGACTTAAATGTAAGACTGAAAACCATAAAACTCCTAAAAGAAAACATATGAAAAAACTTCTTGCCGTGGGTTTTGGCAATGATTTTTTGGATATGACACATAAAGCACAAGCAACAAAGTAAAAAAGTTAACAAGGGGAACTAGATAAAACTAAAAAACTTCTGTTCAGCAAAATAAACAATCAACAAAATGAAAGCCGACCTACAGATGGGATAAAATAGTTGCAAATCATATATTTGATAAGAGATTAAAATCAAAAATATATAAAGGACACATATAACTCAATAGCAATCATCATCGTCATTATCTTCTAATTAAAAAATGAGAAAAGAGCCTGAACAGATATTTTTATAAAGAAGATACTCCAATTTCCAACAGGTACACGGAAAGCTGTTTGACATCACTAATAATTGGGGAAATGCAAATCAAAACCACAATGACATAGCACCTCATGCCTATTATAATGACTATCATCAAGAAGACTGGCAAGGCTCGGTGCTTTGTGTTCACCTGGAGGGGTGGGATAGGGAGGGTGGGAGGGAGGGATATGCAAGAAAGAAGATATATGGGAACATATGTATATGTATAACTGATTCACTTTGTTATAAAGCAGAAACTAACACACCATTGTAAAGCAATTATATTCTAATAAAGAAGTAAAAAAAAAAAAAAGAAGACTGGCAAGGATGCAGAGAAAAAGGAAATCTTGATACTATGAGTGTGATCATAAATTGGTACAGCCACTAGAGAAAAAAAGAATGGTGGTATCTCAAAACCTAAAAATAAAACTAACATATAATTCAGCAATTCCACTTACAGGTATATATCAAAAAGAAAACCAAATCACTATGCTGAAGAGATTTGTTCACCCTCATGTGAATTGCATCATTATTTCCAATAGCCAAGACGTGGAAACAACATACATGTCCATTGATAGAGAAATGAATAAAGAAAATGAAATATAAACAAACGAATAAATACATATATATTTATATATATATAATGTAATACTCTTCAGCCATGAAAAAAATATCTGCAAAAATGTGAATGGACCTTGAGGGCATTATGTTAAGTGAAATAAGTCATAGAGAGAAAGACAAATGCCACATGATCTTACACGTGAAATATAAGAAAAAAACAATAATAGAAAACAGGATTAGATTTTCAGTTATGAGAGGTGGGGTGTGGGGTGTTGGGAGATGTCATATACAACATAATGACTAAAGTTTACAATGATGTATGGTATATTTGAAAGTTACTAAAAGAGTAAACTTGAAAGTTCTCTTCACAAGGAAAAAGAAGTCGTAATAATGATTTTGCAATACATGTAAGTCAAGTCATTATACCGCATACCTTAAACTTATACAGTGTCGTATGTCAATTATATCTCAATAAAACTAAGTCAGATAGATGATAGATACATACATACATACACAGATAAATCAGAGAGAAGTAGAAATCATTGTGTTCTCATAATCAGAAGCCCTTTCTTTGTTGTTGTTATTTTAATAATTTTTGTCCTAACCAAAATTACATTTCAATAAAAGTACCTCTTATTTCCTCAGGGCATGGGGACAGGAAAGACTTTTACTACTTTTATACTATTAACCAAAAACCTTTAAACAAAAAACAATACCCATAATTTAAATTATCTGCTATTTAAGAAACTATATTAGATATCTACTGGATCATTACAAATTATGATTCAAGAACGTGGTCCTTATGTTTGTCACACGGATTACAGAATTTTCCAAAAATATAAAAAGCCACTGATTTTTGCATTGTTATATGGACATGCAACCCCGTATCAATATTAAAAATAAAATGGTGAGAGAAGATTCCATAATTCAGTGGTCCCCAACATTTTTGGCACCAGGAGCTGGTTTCGTGAAAGACAATTTTTCCATGGAGGGCGGGGGAGAGGAGAAATGGTTCAGGCATTAATGCAAGCGATGGTTCTGATGGTATTGTGAGCGATGGGGATCGTCAGATGAAGCTTCACTCGCTCGCCCGCTGCTCACCTCCTGCTGTGCAGCCCGGTTCCTAACAGGTCACGGAATAGTACCGGTCCACGGCCCAGCAGTTGGGGCCCCTGCCATAATTAGAGGTCTTAGAAATAGTGATGTAGTCAGAGGACACCAGAATATGAGAAATCATATACTTGGTAGCAGCTTGCTCTACTAGAGGGCATAAAGAAACTACTTTAGCAATAAAAATAGAGATGACCAAAAATATCAATACCTGTGTGTTTTAGGCACCAACTGGTGTGCAAGACAAACTGTAGGCATACGAGTTTTCATCAATTATTATTGATAGTGCATCTTACAGTCTGTTCAAATCTCAAGCAGTATATATCAGTCGCATCACCAGTTGTCATCAAGTGAGTTCCAGAAAAAGCCAGAAAAAAATTATCTGCCATTTATCTATAAACATCTGTGTTTTGATTCTATGTTTATATTGTTGTTGCTGTGTGTGTGTGTGTGCGTGTGTGTGTGTACTCACACATATTACCAGGATTAAGGAGGCTGGGGAAATGCTGCAGAAAGATAACATTATATGAGAATGATAACTATACCAACTGAAGGTTCATAGAGAAAAAAGTAACATTATGGGTTGGAGATTAGACAAATTTAGAGAAGCAGATGAAAATGATGTTGCACACTTAACTCACTTGGGAGCATCTGATATATGGCCACAAAATATGCTGAAGTAACTCTCTGAATAACAGAGGTAAGAAGAAGGGCATGGCAAAAATTAAGACAGGAAAGCAGGCTTGCATTTTTTTTTAAAACATCTTTATTGGAGTATAATTGCTTAACAATGGTGTGCTAGTTTCTGCTTTATAACAAAGTGAATCAGTTATACATATACATAATTTCCCATCTCTCTTCCCTCTTGTGTATCCCTCCCTCCCACCCCACTAGGTGGTCACAAAGCACCGAGTTCATCTCCCTGTGCTATGAGGCTGCTTCCCACTAGCAATCTATTTTACGTTTGGTAGTGTATATATGTCCATGCCACTCTCTTGCTTTGTCACAGCTTACCCTTCCCCCTCTCCATATCCTCAAGTCCATTCTCTAGTAGGTCTCTGTCTTTATTCCCGTCTTATCCCTAGGTTTTTCATGACACTTTTTTTCTTAAATTCCATATATATTAGCATACGGAATTTGTCTTTCTCTTTCTGACTTACTTCACTCAGTATGACAGACTCTAGGTCCATGCACCTCATTACAAATAGCTCAATTTCATTTCTCTTTATGGCTGAGTAATATTCCATTGTATATATGTGCCACATCTTCTTTTTCCATTCATCCGATGATGAACACTTAGGTTGTTTCCATCTGCTGGCTATTGTAAATAGAGCTGCAATGAATATTTTGCTACATGACTCTTTTTGAATTATGGTTTTCTCAGGGTATATGCCCAGTAGTGGGATTGCTGGGTCATATGGTAGTTCTATTTGTAGTTTTATAAGGAACCTCCATACTGTTCTCCATATTGGCTATACCAATTCACATTCCCAACAGCAGTGCAAGAGTGTTCGCTTTTCTCCACACCCTCTCCAGCATTTATTGTTTCTAGATTTTTTGACGATGGCCATTCTGACTGGTGTAAGATGATACCTCATTGTAGTTTGATTTGCATTTCTCTAATGATTAATGATGTTGAGCATTCTTTCATGTGTTTCTTAGCAGTCTGTATATCTTCTTTGGAGAAATGTCTGTTTAGGTTTTCTGCCCATTTTTGGATTGGGTTGTTTGTTTTTTTTTGTTATTGAGCTGCATGAGTTGCTTATAAATTTTGGAGATTAATCCTTTGTCAGTTGCTTCATTTGCAAATATTTTCTCCCATTCTGAGGGTTGTCTTTTGGTCTTGTTTATGGTTTCCTTTGCTGTGCAAAAGACTTGAAGTTTCATTAGATCCCATTTTATTATTTTTGTTTTTATTTCCATTTTTCTGTGAGGTGGGTCAAAAAGGATCTTGCTGTAATTTATGTCATTGAGTGTTCTGCCTATATTTTCCTCTAAGAGTTTGACAGTTTCTGGCCTTACTTAGGACTTTAATCCATTTTGAGCTTATTTTTATCTATGGTGTTAGGGAGTGATCTAACCTCATACTTTTATATGTACCTGTCCAGTTTTCCCAGCACCACTTATTGAAGAGGCTGTCCTTTCTCCACTGTAATTCCTGCCTCCTTTATCAAAGATAAGGTGACCATATGTGCATGGGTTTATCTCTGGGCTTTCTATCCTGTTCCATTGATCTATCTTTCTGTTTTTGTGCGAGTACCATACTGTCTTGCTTACTGGAGCTTTGTAGAATAGTCTGAAGTCAGGGAGCCTGATTCCTCCAGCTTCGTTTCTCATTCTCAAGATTGCTTTGGCTATTCGGGGTTTTTTGTGTTTCCATACAAATTGTGAAATATTTTTTTCTAGTTCTGTGAAAATTGCCAGTGGTAATTTGAAAGGGATTGCATTGAATCTGTAGGTTGCTTTGCGTAGTAGAGTCATTTTCACAATGTTGATTCTTCCAATTCAAGAACATGGTATATCTCTCCATCTACTTCTATTATCTTTAATTTCTTTCATCAGTGTCTTATAATTTTCTGCATACAGGTCTTTTGTCTCCTTAGGTAGGTTTATTCCTAGATATTTTATTCTTTCTGTTGCAATGGTAAATGGGAGTGTTTTCTTGATTTCAATTTCAGATTTTTTGTCATTAGTGTATAGGAATACCAGAGATTACTGTGCATTAATTTTGTATCCTGCTACTTTACCAAATTCATTGATTAGCTCTAGTAGCTTCCTTGTAGCATCTTTAGGATTCTCTATTTATAGTATCATGTCATCTGCAAACAGTGACAGTGTACTTCTTCTTTTCTGATTTGGATTCCTTTTATTTCATTTCCTTCTCTGATTTCTGTGGCTAAAACTTCCAAAACTATGTTGAATAATAGTGGTGACAGTTGGCAACCTTGTCTTGTTCCTGATCTTAGTGGAAATGCTTTCAGTTTTCCACCATTGAGGACGATGTTGCCTGTGGGTTTGTCATATATGGCCTTTATAATATTGAGGAAAGTTCCCTCTATGCCTACTTTCTTAAGGGTTTTTATCATAAATGGGTGTTGAATTTTGTCAAAAGCTTTCTCTGCATCTATTGAGATGACCATATGGTGTTTCTCCTTCAATTTGTTAATATGGTGTATCACATTGATTGATTTGCGTATATTGAAGAATTGTTGCATTCCTGGAATAAATCCCATTTGATCATGGTGTATGATCCTTTTAATGTGCTGTTGGCTTCTGTTTGCTAGTATTTTGTTGAGGATTTTTGCATCTATGTTCATCAGTGATATGGACCTGTTGTTTTCTTTCTTTGTGACATCCTTGTCTGGTTTTCATATCAGGGCGATGGTGTCCTCGTAGAAAGAGTTTGGAAGTGTTCCTCCCTCTGTTATATTGTGGAAGAGTTTGAGAAAGATAGGTGTTAGCTCTTCTCTAAATGTTTGATAGAATTCGCCAGTGAAGCAATCTGGTCCGGGGCTTTTGTCTGTTGGAAGATTTTTAATCACAGTTTCAATTTCAGTGCTTGTGATTGGTCTGTTCATATTTTCTATTTCTTCCTTATTCAGTCTTGACAAGTTGTGCCTTTCTAAGATTTTGTACATTTCTTCCAGGTTTTCCATTTTATTGGCTTAGAGTTGCCTGTAGTAATCTCTCATGATCTTTTGTATTGCTGCAGTGTCTGTTGTTACTTCTCCTTTTTTATTTCTAGTTCTATTGATTTGAGTCTTCTCCCTTTTTTTCTTGATGAGTCTGGCTCATGGTTTATCAATTTTGTTTATCTTCTCAAAGAACCAGCTTTTAGTTTTATTGATCTTTGCTATCATTTCCTTCATTTCTTTTTCATTTATTTCTGATCTGATCTTTATGATTTCTTTCTTTCTGCTAACTTTGGGGTTCTTTTGTTCTTCTTTCTCTAATTGCTTTAGGTGCAAGGTTAGGTTGTTTATTCGAGATGTTTCCTGTTTCTTAAGGTAGGATTTTATTGCTATAAACTTCCCTCTTAGAACTGTTTTTGCTGCATCCCATAGGTTTTGGGTTGTCGTGTCTCCATTGTCATTTGTTTCTAGGTATTTTTTGATTTCCTCTTTGATTTCTTCAGTGATCACTTCGTTATTAAGTAGTGTATTGTTTAGCGTCCATGTGTTTGCATTTTTTATAGATCTTTTGCTGTAACTAATATGTAGACTCATAGCGTTGTGGTCAGAAAAGCTACTTGATACAATTTCAATTTTCTTAAATTTGCCGAGGCTTGATTTGTGACTCAAGATATGATCTATCCTAGAGAATGTTCCATGAACACTTGAGAAAAATATGTATTCTCTTGTTTGGGGATGGAATGTCCTATAAATATCAATTAAGTCCATCTTGTTTAATGTATAATTTAAAGCTTGTGTTTCTTTATTTATTTTCATTTTGGTTTATCTGTACATTGGTTAAAGTGGATTGTTAAAGTCCCCTACAATGAATGTGTTACTGTCGACTTCCCCTTTCATGGCTGTTAGTATTTGCCTTATGTATTGTGGTGCTCCTATGTTGGGTGCATAAATATTTACAGTTGTTATGTCCTCTTCTTGGATCGATCCCTTGATCACTATGTAGTGTCCTTCTTTGACTCTTCTAATAGTCGTTATTTTAAAGTCTATTTTGCCTGAGATGAGAATTGCTACTCCAGCTTTCTTTTGGTTTCCGTTTGCATGGAATACATTTTTCCATCCCCTTACTTTCAGTCTGTACGTGTCTCTAGGTCTGAAGTGGGTCTCTTTTAGACACTGTATATATGGATCTTGTTTTTGTATCCATTCAGCCAGTCTGTGTCCTTTGTTGGGAGCATTTAATCCATTTACACTTAAGGTTATTATCGATATATATGTTCTTATTCCCATTTTCTTAACTGTTTTGGGTTTGTTATTGTAGATCTTTTGTTTCTCTTGTGTATCTTGCATAGAGAATGTCCTTTAGCATTTGGTGTAAAGCTGGTTTGGTGGTGTTGAACTCTCTCAGCTTTTGCTTGTCTATAAAGGTTTTAATTTCTCCATCAAATCTGAATGAGATCCTTGCTGGGTAGAGTAATCTTGGTTGCAGGTTTTTCTCCTTCATCACTTTAAATGTGTCCCAGTTCCTTCTGGCTTGCAGAGTTTCTGCTGAAAGGTCAGCCTTAACCATATGGGGATTCTCTTGTGTTTTATTTGTTGTTTTTCCCTTGCTGCTTTTAATGTATTTTCTTTGTATTTAATATTTGACAGTTTGATTAATATGTGTCTTTGCATGTTTCTCATTGGATTTATCTTGTATGGGACTCTCTGTGCTTCCTGGACTTAATTAATTATTTCATTTCCCATATTACAGAAGTTTTCAACTATGATCTGTTCAAATATTTTCTCAGTCCCTTTCTTTTTCTCTTCTTCTTCTGGAACCCATACAATTCGAATGTTGGTGCATTTAATGTTGTCCCAGAGGTCTCTGAGACTGTCCTCAGTTCTTTTCATTCTTTTTTCTTTATTCTGCTCTGCAGTTGTTATCTCCACTCTTTTATCTTCCATGTCACTTATCCGTTCTTCTGCCTCAGTTATTCTGCTATTGATCCTGTCTATAGTATCTTTAATTTCATTTATTGTGTTGTTCATCATTGCTTGTTTCATCTTTAGTTCCTCTAAGTCCTTGTTAATTGTTTCTTGCATTTTCTCTATTCTAGTTCCAAGATTTTGGATTATCTTTATTATCATTATTTGGAATTCTTTTTCAGGTAGACTGCCTATTTCCTCTTCATTTGTTAGGTCTGGTGGGTTTTTATCTTGCTCCTTCATCTGCTGTGTGTTTTTCTGTCTTCTCATTTTGCTTATCTTACTGTGTTTGGGGTTTCCTTTTTGCAGGCTGCAGGTTCATAGTTCCCGTTGTTTTTGGTGTTTGTCTCCAGTGGCTAAAGTTATTTCAGTGTGTTGTGTAGACTTCCTGGTCTAGGGGACTAGTGCCCATGTTCTGGTGCATGAGGCTGGATCTTGTCTTTCTGGTGGGTGGGTCCATGTCTGGTGGTGTGTTTTGGGGTGTCTGTGGACTTATTATGATTTTAGGCAGCCTCTCTGCTAATTGGTGGGGTTGTATTCCTGTCTTGCTAGTTTGTCATAGGTTGTCCAGCACTGTAGCTTGTTGGTCGTTGAGTGAAGCTGGGTGCTGGTGTTGAGATGGAAATCTCTAGGAGATTTTCTCCGTTTGATATTATGTGGAACTTGGAGGTCTCTTGTGGACCAGTGTCCTGAAGTTGGCTCCCCATCCTGAGAGGCACAGCACTGACTCCTTGCTGCAGCACCAGAAGCCTTTCATCCACATGACTCAGGATAAAAGGGAGATAAAGTAGAAAGTAGAAAGAAAGAAAGAAAGAAAGAAAGAAAGAAAGAAAGAAAGAAAGAAAGAAGAGAGAGAGAAAGAAAGAAAGAAAGAAAGAAAGAAAGAAAAAGGAAAGAAGGAAAGAAAGAAAGGAAGGAAGAAAGGAAGGAGGGAAGCAGTGAAGGAAGGAAAGATGGAAGGACAGAATGAAGAAAGAAAGAAAACAAAGAAAAAGAGGAAAGAGGATAAAATATAATAAAGTATGATAAAATAAAATAAAGTAATTAAAAATAATTATTAAGAAAAAAATTTTAAAGAAAAAAAAGAAAGGAAAGAAAACCAAAAACAATGGACAGATAGAACCCTAGGAAAAATAGTGACAGCAAAAGTATACAGACAAAACCTCACATAGTGGCATACACATACACACTCACAAAAAGAGGCAAAGGGGAAAAAATAGTAAATTTTGCTCTCAAAGTCCACCTCCTCAACTTGGATGATTTTTTGTCTATTCATGTATTCCACAGATGCAGGGTACATCAAGTTGATTGTGGAGCTTTAATCTGCTGCTTCTGAGGCTGCTGGGAGAGATTTCCCTTTCTCTTCTTTGTTCTCACAGCTCCCGGGGCTTAGCATTGGGTTTGGCCGTGCCTCTGTGTGTACGTCGCTGGAGGGCATCTCTTCTTCGCTCAGACAGGACGGGGTTAACGGAGCAACTGCTTCGGGGACTCTGGCTCACTCAGGTCGTGGGGAGGGAGGGGTATGGATGTGGGTCGAGCCTGCGGCGGCAGAGGCCAGTAGGACGTTGCACCAGCCTGAGGCACGCCGTGCGTTTTCCGGGGAAGTTGTCCATGGATCCCAGGACCCTGGCAGTGGCAGGCTGCACAGGGTCCCCGAAAGGGAGGTGTGGATAGTGACCTGTGCTTGCACACAGGTTTCTTGGTGGTGGCAGCAGCAGCCTTAGCATCTCATGCCCATCTCTGTGGTCTGTGTTGTTAGCTGCGGCTCGCACCCATCTCTGGTGCTCCTTTAAGCCACACTCTTAATCCCCTCTTCTCGTGCACCAGGAAACAAAGAGGGAAGAAAACGTCTCTTACCTCTTCAGCAGGTCCAGACTTTTCCCCGGACTCCCTCCTGGCTAGCCGTGGTGCACTAACCTCCTGCAGACTGTGTTCTCACCACCCACACCAGTCCTCTTCCTGCACTCCAACCAAAGTCTGAGCCTCAGCTCCCAGCCCCACCCACCCCAGTTGGTGAGCAGAGAATCCTCTCAAGCTGGTGTGTGCCAGTCGGCAGGGATCCTCTGTGCGGGAATCTCTCCGCTTTGCCCTCTGCACCTCCGTTGCTGTGCTCTCCTCCGCAGCTCTGAAGCTTTCCCCCTTCGCCACCCACAGTCTCCGCCCACGACAGGGCTTCCTTGTGTGTGGAAACTTTTCCTCCTTCACAGCTCCCTCCCTGAGGTGCAGTTCCCATCCCTGTTCTTTTGTCTCTGTTTATTCTTTTTTCTTTTGCCCTACCCAGGTGTGTGGGGAGTTTCTTGCCTTTTGGGAGGTCTGAGGTCTTCTGCCAGCGTTCTGTAGGTGTTCTGTAGGAGTTGTTCCACTTGTAGATATATTTATGGTGTATCTGTTGGGAAGAAGGTGATCTCCACGTCTTACTCTTCCGCCATCTTCCCGATCTCTGAACGTTGGCATTTAATATGTACAATCCGGCCCGCCGTCCACACGACTGTCACGGCTTCGGCCACCGGGGCCCCTCCAGAGCCAGCAGTCGAGGGGGAAGTTCTGTGACGGCGGAGGGAAGACACCCGGAGCCGGGAGTTCCATCTCTGCGGAAACGCGGGCCGCCGGCTTGGTTTTGAATGCAGTCCATAATGGTTGCAGGAGGTTGAGAGAAAATCAAACAAGCTAGAGAGAAAAGATCTAAAATTCTAAGAATAGGCAAGTCAAGACCTAGCCCCTGGTAAGGATAAGCGGTGGGATAAAGACTGGCTAGTGAATACCAGACTTGAAAATTACCCATAGGAATTGAGTCAACAGTACCACCAGACCCAGGGTCTACTGGTGACACCTAACTAAGGAAAAGAAGCTATGTCCACAAAAAGAAGTGATAAAGTATTTGTATGACACCTTCCAAGAGCCATACACTATATTAGATGATTTGCATGCATTATTTCATTTAATCCTCACAGGTATTCTTCAAGATGAACATTATCATGAAAAACATGTTTCACCTAATTCCAAAATCAATGCTCATGAATTTTTGCTAAGCTAACTCTCTATTCCCTCCAAATGGGAATGAGATACAGTTAGAAAGAGTAGTTGAGGTGGTAATCAACAACATGTCAGAAGACTGAAACATGCATTATGATTTATCCAAAATTTAAATTAGGATGTTAATGTGCTGAATTATGCCTTACTAAAATCCGTATGTTCAAGTTCTAACCCCCAAAACCTCAGAAAGTAACTGTATTTGAAGATAGAGTCTTTAAATGGGTAATTATGTGAAAATGAGGTAATTAGGGTGGACCCTAATCTCATATGACTGGTGTCTTATCATAGACGAAATTAGGATACAGACAGGTAGAGAGGGAAGACCATGTGAACACACAGGGAGAAGATGACCATCTATACGACAAGGAAAGAGATCTCAGAAGAAAACAACGTTGCTGATCCCTAGATCTCAGATTACCAGTCTCCATAATTAAGTGAGAATTTCTCAAAATATATTTCTATTGTTTAAGTTAGACAGTCTGTGGTACTTTGTTATGCAGCCTTAGCAAATTAATACACAGAAGTTACTTAAATTCACAGCTATTGTTGAAATGAAAGAGCTGATAAGATACACTTTGCAACTTCTTAAAGAATAGTATTTCCTAATTCCTCTCAAATCATGTTGTTCTATTTTTATAATTTTTTTTCTGTATTACACTAGTTAACTCTGTAAGCACTTTAAATCCTTTTGAAAGTAGGTAAGATATAGAAAATGCTATTTAAAGCATAATACAAACAAGCCAGAACTGAAATAACTGTAAGAAAGCTTTTATATTTGTCAATATTGATTCCCCCAGTAGACAGTTTTATAGTGAATATTTCCTAAATAATATATTTTAAAATAAGCAGTACAAAGGAAATTTTGTCCTACCAGTTTTTCAAGGTAGACATAGCATGTGTCAATGAACAAGGTAGCAGAACCAGTCAAACTTAAGTTTTAGTTCAATTGGTACACTGTGGCCCAGAAGCCTTGGCGGAGGCTTAGAAAAATGAGTTATTCTTGTTAGTAGATAAAAGTTTATTGATAAATTGTATTTTGAAAGGTTTTAAAATGCAATGTTTATTAATACATTACAGTAGTATAACACTAGAGTTTATAAAGTATGTTCTTATAATAAGTGTTAACTTTCAAAACCATATTAGGGAAATGGTTGAACAGTGTCTTATAAAGTTAAATGTATAATAACCATATGACACAGCAATCCCACTGCTAGGTGTTTACCCAAAGGATACAGCAACTTAAGTTCATACTAAGACTAGTATGGAACTTGTTCTTAGCAGCTTTGTTTATAATTGTCAAAAATGTTCAAATGTCCATCAACCAGTGAATAGATAAAACAACTGTGGTATATCCATACAGAGGAATACTACTTGGCAATAAAAGGAATTATCTCCTGACATACAATGTGGATAAATTTCAAAATTTTATGTTAAGCTAAATAAGCCAGACACAAAAGACTACCTACTGCATGATTCCATTTTTTTAAAAATTTAGGACAGAAAAAAATAATCTTCCATGGTAAAAAGCATATCAAGGTTTGCATGAGGCTGAAGATGGGGGTGGAGTGTTGACTGCAAAGCAGACAAAGGATATTTTGGATAATGTTGCGTATCATGATTGTGGTGATGGTTACATAACTGAGTATATATTTTTAAAACTCATCAAATTATACAGTAAAAAATCTGAATTTTATTCTATGTAAATTTTATCTCAATAGAACTGATTTTTAAAGCATATTAAATAGTCCTGCATAACAGTTACTTTATCCTCACTTTACATATTTAGGAAATAAGTATAAGGATTTCCAGTTTGAGAAAATAATGGAGCAAATTCTTCCAATTAAAAACAGCTAAAACCCTTAAGTATAATATCAATATATAAAATAAATATCTGAAAACTCTAAAAAGTGGAGAGAAGACACACAGGCCAAGGACTTTGAGATATGAGGAACAACACAGTGTTAAGTTTCCTGTGTTATCTTTTCTTTCTCCCGTATTCCATACTTGGTGCTGAAGAAGTCAACAACCAAGAAACACCAACAAGGGCAGATAAAAATTGTCCCATGATAAACCTGCTCTCTCTAGCCAAAAGACCAGGAAAGGATAACATACCAAGACAAGAAATATTTTGACAATATCAATCCTACTCCAGCCAACACCATAGAAAACAATTGTTCTCCACATCCCCTACAACCAACAAAGTCAGAAGAGGGAACCTGAACTTCTATCCCCACCTAACAATAACAAGGACATCTACCCCCTCCCCACAGTCAATGGAAGCCAAGTTTGAGTCTGGACCTCCATCCCCACTTAGCAGTAAGAAGGCACCCTTCCTCTTCTCTGTGGGACAGCAGAGGCCAAATGAGGAAACTGAGCTTCCACTTCCACTTGGTGGTGAGAAAGCATTCTTGCTTCTCTGTAAGTTGAAGAAGGTTCATCAAGGTTCTTCTCTCCCATAACTTGTCAAGTGTAAGTGGAGGCTGAGTGGAAAACCTTGACTTCTACCCATCCCTGACAATAATGAGACAACACTCTTCACTTCTCCCATGTATGCAGTATGAGTGGATTTCTGCTGAATTATATAATTTAAATAGGATATGTAATCTCAGAATAACCAAAATGTACATATTACAATTTAAAATCTTTAATTATATTAAGAAAAAGAAAACTCTCGAATGAGAAAAAGCAATCAATAGATGCCAACTACAAAATGACAGAAATGTTGGAATTACTTATAAAAATTATAAACCAACCATCATAAAAGTGCTTCCACAAGCAATTTAAGAAATTAAGGATAAACATAGTTATATGACTCACTCATTATTATACTGGCATGCTGAGACTATAACCTCTCTCCTGACTCACAACTTTGCCACAAACATGAAACCTAAAATAAATCCTAAAACTAGTCACTTAATAAAATTAGTTTTGTATATTATTAAAATAGGTAGATTATTTTCAAAAAGAAAAGTTTTGGTGTGCCCAAAGTTAAATTTGTGAGAACCCAGGTCTGAAAATTGGCACATTTTCATCAGTTTACTTAAAAGTATACTTGCCTTTTCTCCACTAACAGACTATAAGTTACTTGAGGGCAGAGACAGTCTCTCAAGACACACACACACATATTTTATATATATATATATATATATATATATATATATATAAAATGAAAAATGAGTGTTAAATAAGTGTTTATTGAATATAATTAATATATTATATTTTATGGCAGGTTAAGATAGTATTTACCTGCTATAGGCTGAATGTGTATCCACAAAATTCATATGCTGAAATCTTGATCCCCAGTGTGATGGGGCTTTGGGAGGTAATTGGATTTGAATGAGGTCATGGAGGTGAAGCCCCCACTATGGAATTGGTGACCTTATAAGAAGATGAAGAGACCAGAGCTCTGTCTTTCTAGCATGTGAAAATACAACAAGAAGGCACCCATCTGCAAATCAGAAAGGGGTCCTCACCGGACACCAAATCTGCCAGCACCTTGATCTTTGACTTCTCAGCCTCCAGAACTGTGAGAAATAATGTTTGTTGTTTAAGCCATCCAGTCTACAATAACTTGTTATAGCAGTTCAAAGTAAGACAGTACCACCAGACCTAAAGAAGTCAATTAATTAAATATTTGGAAAATTAGGAATTAGTCAAAAGTAAGGAAGCAATTTGTTGACTAACTTATTTACTTCTATTATAGCACAATGTAGACCTAATGTTAAAATATATCCATTTAACATAAACAAATTAATACTGAGTAATGACATGACTGTTACATGAGATATATGATCCTTTACAATGTGCATCAACCATTTCAAATATTTTACAAATGATAGATTAGATAAATAATTGAAGTCAGATCATTATATATTAATATTTCTATATAGAGTCATAAACCATTAGAACTGAAAAAGACTTTGAGATAACATAGTCTAACTTTTCATTTCACAGATTAGAAAACCCAGACCCCAAAAGTGATATAGTTTACTGACATCACACAGTCTGTGAGAGAGAACTAGAATAGAAGCAAGATCTTTGTATCATACACAAAGATTCTTTCCATGAGTCTTGGAAGCTTTCCTTTTAAATATTTTTAATAGAGAATAATATGTACATGGGAATATCATGTAGAATTAGCACAACAAAGAAAAACCCAGGATCAAATGGCTTTGTTAGAGAATTTTCCCAAACATTTAAAGAAAAATCTAGACCAATCCTCCTCCTCAAAATTTTGAAAAAATATGAAGAGGAACAAACACTTAGAAACTCATTCTCTAAGGCAAGCATTACACCAAAGGCAGACAAAAACGCTATAGAAAATAAAACTATAAACTAATATGTGTAATGGATATTGATGCAAAAAATTTTAACAAAATACTAGCAAACAGAACTCAACAACACATAAAAAAGATTTTATACCATGGCAAAATGGAGATTATTTCTGGAATGAAAGAATTGTCCAAAATATGAAAATAAATCAATGTAATATATCACATTAACAGAATGAAAAGAAAAGAAACACATGATCATCTTACTTGATTGAGAAAAAGCATGAGATGAAAGTTAACAAAATTTAATTGTAAAAATACTCAACAACTTAAGAACTGGAAAAATTATTCAACATAATAAAATGTATAAATAAAAGGCTTAACAGCTAACATCATACTCAATAGTGAAGAACTGAAATATGTTCCTCTAAGATCAGGGAAAATACAAGGATGTCTCTTTGGCTATCTCTATTCAACATTTTACTGGAAGTTCTAGCCAGATCCGTTACACAAGAAAAATATATGAAAGGTACCTAAATTGGAAATGAAGGAGTAAAATTACCTCTGTTCACAGAGGACATGATCTTATATCTAGAAAACACTTTAAAAATCATAAAAACCTGTTATCACTAATAATCAAATTCAGAAAATTTGCAAGATACAAAATCAATAGACAAATCAGCTACTTTTCTGTACACTAACAACAAAAAATCCAGAAAAGGAATTAAGAAAATAATCCAATAGCAATAACATCAAAAAGAATAAAATAATTAGCAATAAAATTAACTAAGGAGGAGAAATACTTGTATAATGAAAACTACAAAACATCACTGAAAGAAATTAAAGAAGACACAAATAAATGGAATGATATTCAGTGTTCATGGATTGGAACACTTAATACTGTTATGATGTCAATACTAATCAAAGTAGTCTACAGATTCAGTGAAAGTCTTATCAAAATCCTGATGGTGCTTTTTGTAGGAATAGAAAAATGTGTCCTGAATTCCACATGTAATCTCAAGGGATTCCAAATAACCAGAACATTCTTTTAAAAGGAGAACAAAGTTAGAGATCTTGCACTTCTGATTTTAAAACTTACAATAAACTACAGTAAGAATAAAACGGTTTATTACTGGCATAAAGACAGAGAGGTAGACCAAAGTAATAGAATAAAGAGACAAGAAAGAAACCCTCTTATATATGGACAAATAATTTTGACAAGAGTTCCAAGACCATTCACTGGGGAAAAGACAGTCTTTACAGTAAAGGATGTTGGGAAAAAAAGATATTTCCATGCAAAAGAATGAATTTAGACCTTTAAGTGAAACCCTTAAGTTAAACCACATACAAACATTAACTCAGAATGGATTAAAGACCCCATATGTAAGAGTTAAAATTAGAAAACTTTTAGGGAAAAATCTCCATGACACTGGATTATGACAATGATTCATGGATATGACACCAAAGCACAGGGAACAAAAGTATAAGTAGATAAATTGGAATACATCAAAAGTAAAAACCTGTGTACATTAAAGGAAATAATCAAAAGAGTGAAAAGACAGCCCACAGAATGGGAAAAAATATTTGTAAATCATATATCTGTTAATGAGTTAATATCCAAGATACATAAAGAACTTCAAGTCAACAACAAAAAGAAACAAAATTGGGCAAAGGACTTGAATAGACATTTCTCAAAGAAGATATATAAATGGTCAATAAGCACATGAAAAATGCTCAACATCATTAATCATTAGAGAAAAGCAAATCAAGACCACAATGAGATATCACCTCATACCCATTAGCATTTCCACTATAAAAAGAAAGAAGAAAGAACGAAAGAAAAAGAAAGAAAGAAAGAGAGAAAGAAAGAAAGAAAGAAAAAAGAAAGAAAGAGAAAGAAAGAAAGAAAGAAAGAAAGAAAGAAAGAAAGAAAGAAAGAAAGAAAGACAAGTCATGGCATGGCTGTAAATAAATTGGAACCCTTGTACACTGTTGGTGGTAATCTTAAATGGTGCAGCCACTATGGGAAACAGTTTGGAGGCTACTCAGAAGATAAAAATAGAATTATCATATGACCCATCAATCCCATTTGTGAATATACATCTAATATAATTGGAAGCAATATCAAGAAAATATTGCAAAACCACGTTTATTGCAGCATTATCCACAATATCCAAGATATGGAAATAACCCAAATGTACATTGATGGATAAATGGATAAAGAAAAATTATATATATATATATATATACACACACACACACACACACACACACACACACACACACATATTGGAGGGCCAAAAGTTTCATTCATTTTTTTTTCGTAAGATGGGTCTAGCAGCACTTATTTGTCTTTAACTTCATTCAAAACAATTTTGTCAGATTGTATGTGACAGCTATCATCATATCAACATGCATTTAAAAAAGACATCAAAATTGGTGAGTTTTTGTGTAGCCATTTTAATACTGAAGATGGAGAAAAAAGCAACATTTTTGTCATATGCTTTATTATTTCAAGAAAGGTAAAAACACAACTGAAATGCACAAAAATATTTGTGCAGTGTATGGAGAAGGTGCTGTGAATGATTGAACAAGTCAAAAGTGGTTTGCGAAGTTTCTTGCTGGAGATTTCTTGCTGGATGAAGCTCCATAATCGGGTAGACCAGTTGAAATTGATAGTGATCAAATTGAAATAATAACTGAGAACAATCAACCTTATACCACATGGGAGATAGCCAACATACTCAAAATACCCAAATTGAGCATTGAAAATCATTTGCACCAGGTTGGTTATGTGAATCTCTTTGATGTTTGGGTTCCATGTAAGTTAAGTGAAAAAAACCTCGACCGTATTTCCGCATGGGATTTTCTACTGAAACATAATGAAAACATTCAATTTTTAAAACAAATTGTGACAGGCAAAGAAAAGTGGGTACTGTACAACAATGGGGAATGAAGAGATCATGGGGCAGGCAAAATGAACCACCACCAATCATACCAAAGGCCGGTCTTCATCCAAAGAAGGTGTTGTGTATATAGTGGGATTGGAAGGGAGTCCTCTATTATGAGATCCTTCTAGAAAACAAAACAATTAATTCCAACAAGTACTGCTTCCAAATAAACCAACTGAAAGCAGCACTCGACCAAAGTGTCCAGAATTAGTCAACAGAAAATGCATAATCCTCCATCAGGATAATGCAAGACCACATGTTTATTTCATGACCAGGCAAAAACTGTTACAGCTTGGCTGGGAAGTTCTGATTCATCCACTGTATTCTCCAGACATTGCAACTTCAGATTTACATATATTTTGGTCTTTACAAAATTATCTTAATGGAAAATATTACAACTCCCTGGAAGACTGTAAAAGGCACATGAAACTGTTCTTTGCTCAAAAAGATAAAAAGTTTTGGGAAGATGGAATTACCAAGTTGCCTGAAAAATGGAAGAAGGCAGTGCAACAAAAGGGTGAATACATTGTTCAATAAAGTTCTTGGTGAAAATGAAAAATGTGTCTTTTATTTGTACTTAAAAAACTGAAGGCACTTTTTGGACCACCCAATATATAATAATATTTTTAAAAACCTAATATAATTCAGCTTTAAAAATTTAGGAACTAAGAAGTTCTCCATACCATATGGTCTTCTATATCATACTCTACCATACATAATTAAAGAATAAATTAAAAATCGATTAAAGACCTAAATGTAAGGAGAGACACTATAAAACTCTGAGAGGAAAACATAGGAAGAACACCCTTTGACATAAATCACAGCAAGATCTTTTTTGACCCATCTCATAGAGTGGTGAAAATAAAAACAAAAATAAAGAAACGGGATGTAATGAAACTTAAAAGCTTTTGAGCAGCAAAGGAAACCATAAACAAGACGAAAAGACAACAGACAGAATGGGAAAGACTATTTGCAAATGAAGCAATGGACAAGTAATTAATCTCCAAAATATACAAACAGTTCATGCAGCTCAATACAGAATGGACTTGAGGACACGGGGAATGGGAAGGGTAAGCTGGGATGAAGTAAGAGAGTGGCATTGACATATATACACTACCAAATGTAAAATAGATAACTAGTGGGAAACAGCCACATAGCACAGGGAAATCAGCTCGGTGCTTTGTGACCACATAGAGGGGTGGGATAGGGAGGGTGGCAGGGAGACTCAAGAGGGAGCAGATATGGGGATATATGTATATGTGTAGCTGTTTCACTTAATTATACATCAGAAACTAACATAACATTGTAAAGAAATTATAGTCCAATAAAGATGCTAAAAAAAAATGGGTGGAAGACCTAAATAGATATTTCTCCAAGAAGACATACAGATGGCCAAGAGGAACATGGAAAGATGATCAACATCACTAATTATTAAAGAAGTGAAAATCAATACCACAATGAGGTATCATCTCACACCGGTCAGAATGACCATCATCAAAAAATCTACACACAATAAATGCTGGAGAGGGTGTGGAGGAAAGGGAACCTTCTTACACTGTTGGTGGGAATGTAAATTGATGCAGACACTACGGAGAACAGTATGGAGGTTCCTTAAAAAACTAAAAATAGAACTACCATATGACCCAGCAATCCCACTACTGGGCATATACCCTGAGAAAACCATAATTCAAAAAGAGACATGTACCACAATTTTCATTGCAGCACTATTTACAATGGTCAGGTTATTGAAGCAACCTAAATGTCCATCAACAAATGAATGCATAAAGACAATGTGGTACATATATACAATGGAATTTTACTCAGCCATAAAAAGGAATGAAATTGGGTCCTTTGTAAAGATGTCGATACACCTAGAGACTGTCATACAGAGTGAAGTAAGTCAGAAAGAGAAAAACAAATATTGTATATTAACACATATATGTGGAATCTAGAAAAATGGTACAGAAGAACCTGTTTGCAAGGCAGAAATAGAGACAGAGATGTAGAGAACAAACATATGGACACCAAAGAAGGAAAAGGGGGTGGGAAGAATTGGGAGATTAGAATTTACATATATACACTAATGTATAAAATAGATAACTAATGAGAACCTGCTGTATAGCACAGGGAACTTTACTTAATGCTCTTTGGTGACCTAAATGAGAAGGAAATACAAAAAAAAAGGATTAATATGTGTACATATGGTTGACTAACTTTGCTGTACAGCAGAAACTAACACAAAATTATAAAGCAAATATACCCCAATAAAAAAAGAAAAATAAATAAATAAAATAAAATCATATAAAATCAGAAAGCATCTTTACAGCCAAAAAAAAAAAAAAAAAGGAGTCACTCACATAACCATGAACATTCACCAGTATTCTGAGGCTTTTTCCCTACTAACATCTGCGTTCTATATCCAATCTTAAATCTGCATATTGTTTTTTTAATGCTGGATTCTTCTGGAATGCTTGAATTCATCTGGTTGAAAAATAAAATATTGCTCATTAAAGGAAAGAAAAAACAAGTCCTGTCACTTTCCTGTACAGCAAGAAGCTAACACAACATTGTAAAGCAACTATACACTAATATAAATAAATAAATGCTTGTAGAAAATTAATTAATTAAATAAAAAGATACTTTATTCAGAAAAAAAAAAGTCCTGTCACATGCTACAACATGAAGAGCCTTGAGGACGTTATAGTAAATAGAATAACCTAGTCACAAAAGAAAAATATCCTATGATTCCACTTGTATGAGATATCTAAAGAAGTCAAACTCATAAAAACAAATAGTAAAATTGTGGCTTCAGGGCCTGGGGGGAGGGAGAAACGGGAGTTTTTCCTCAACAGACATGGACTTTCAGTTTCGGAAGAAGAAAACATTCTGGAGAACTGTTTCACAACAATATGGATGTAACTTTAAACTACAAAACTATTCACTTAAAATAGTTGAGAAGGTAAAAAAAAATGTCACAGAGATCATAATATTGAAAATAAGACTACACTGGTTCAGAGATGTATATATAAAAATTAAGAGAGTAGAAGATTTCTACCTCTGTATCTATTTAATATTTTAGCACATAAATATAAAGAAAATATTATAAACCAACGGATAAAGGAGAATTTATCCATAAATAATACTGCAACATTAGTAATATTTTAAAAAGTGAGCAACAGATCTTAACTGCCAATTCACAGACATACAGATGACAAAGAAGCATAGGAAAACATGCTTGTATCTTATATCATTAGGAAATTTCAACTCATAACAGCAATGAAATCCGACTACACATCTATTACAATGGTTAAAATCCAAAACAAGCCCAAATATACTGAGGATATGGAGTGATAGAAACTTTCATTGCTAATGAGAATGCAAAATGGTACAGCCACTTTGGAAGAAACTGTGGCAGTTTCTTTCAAAACTAAACATAGTCCTACCATATCATCCAGCAATTGAGCTCTTAGTTATTTAGCCAAATGAGCTGAGAATGTATATCCATACAAAAATCTAAACATGAAAGTTTATAGCAGCTTTATTCATAATTACCCAAACTTGGAAGCAATAAAAATGTCTCTCAATAGGTGAGTGGATGAACAAACTATACAACATCAATACAAAAAAAATTATTTAGCAATAAAAAGAAACGAGCTATCAAGCCACTAAAAGACATGAAGGAAACTTGAAACCATATGGCTGAGTGAAAGAAGCCAAACTTGAAAAGCAACATACTGTATGATTCCAACCACATGACATTCTGTAAAAGGTAAAACCATATAGATAATAAAATGATCAGTGGAGCTATTAGGGAGTGGAGGGAAGGAGAGAAGAATAGATGGAACACAGGGCATTTTTAGGGCAGTGAAATTATCCTGAACAACACTGAAATGATGTATACATGACAGTATGCATTTATCAAAACCTATAGAAATGCACAACGCAAAAATAAACCCTAATATAAATTATGTACTTTAGTAATAATAATAATAAATATATCAACTTGGCTCACCAATTGTAACAAACGTACTACACAAATGTAAGATGTTTATAATAAGGAAACTGGGGAGGGTGAGAAGTAAAAGGGAACTTGCTGCTCAATTTCTGTGTAAACTAAAACTGCTTTAAGAAATAAAGTCTATTAATTTATAAACAAACCAAACAAAAATGATAAAGCTTTCTGTATATTGATATGAAAAATCACCACACGTTTGTTAAATTGAAGAAGTAAGATGCAAAACAATTTGTATAGTAATCTTCCATTTGTGTCAAAAGTAGATAATTAAATAATAAATATTTTATGAGCTTTTACATAAATATAAAAGTCTCTGGAAGGATATACTACACAGGAAATTAGTAATAGTGGCAATCTGTTATATTTGTGGGAAATTTTAAAATATTTTAAAAAGTAAGATGTTCTATTATCTTGTTGAAAGTTTGAACCACATAAATATATTTTTTCTAAAATATTAAACTTTTTTTAAACTTGGAACTTTCAAGACTCAAGACTTAACATCCAAACTCCAATCATTCATATGTAAACTTCACATTTTTTCCTACATTTGTATAGACTACTTTCTAGTATTTTCACCTAATATTCAAATATATTTTTAAATTACTATTCACTTTATCAATGCTCTAAGCAATAAATTCCATTCAATCATGGGTTTAATATACTAATTATATTTTCCTAATAACATTAAAATGCATCAATAATATTTTTGAAAATTTTCTTTGTACTACAAAAAAATATCATCTAGCAAGCAAGTCACTAGTGTCAAGCACACTACACTTTAGGTGAAAAAAACTCTTTTGTAGAATGCCATTTGGACTGCTTGGAAGGTAACTCTCAGAGAATGAGCTTATTAGCATGGTACCTCAGGAGTCTGGGACCACAGAACAAGGCTGATTTCTAGAGACAGGAAAAGGAAGTTTCTTGCCTGTTGTAGTATTTATTTATAGAGGTGAAAAAGAAGTATTAAAAATACTCTAGCATAACATTTTCTAAGTCTTCCTAATATCAACTAATTTCTCACATCAAGTAGATTGAAATTCAGGAAGAGCAAATGTCTCTATCTTGTCTTCATCTAGGAAAGTTATGCTGACCTTGTAGCATGTGGTTGGAGATTAGCAAGACTAAATCCTCATCTGTGCAGAAAGACAAAGGCAAAAATTTAAACATTTTCTTCCTGGCCTCATCTTTCCCCATGGGAATTGTTTAAAGATACATATCAGATTTTGCTGAATGCACTAGAGCAAGATTTTCATGCTGAGGTCTAGATTGGGAAGGCAGAGTCCAACTATATCTGAGAATAATAAGTAGCAAATATTGGTGGGAATATTTATGACAAAACAAGCAACAGGCATGTAGACCAATGAAAGCAAAACCTCTCAGAAAACAAAGGGTTTTAGCAACAGGGAACACATAGCCCAGAAAAGGAAGTAAACAACTAGCCATGTCAGAGACCTTCAATCCAGAGTACATAGTTATAAAGGCAACATATAAGCAGGAATTAAGAAAAAGCTCAAGTATTATACAATTTATTGGGCAAAAACTAAGATTGTCCAGAGATTGATATCATTTACCCAAGTGATGGATCCACAGTGGTGAGATGCAGAATTGCATCGTATTCAATAGCTTGGAATATGGAGTTACAAAGACCTATGTTCAAGTTGAACATTTCCATTTTTGTGCTCTCTGACTTAATGCAAATTATTTAATCTTGAATTCTCAGCTTTCTCTTCTTTAATATTTAAATAGTAATATTATCTAGTATAGAGTATAGCAGGAGTTATATGAGATAATGCACATAAAACATTTAGGACAGTGTCTGGACAAAGTATTACAAGTCCTCAATTAATAAAGAATATAATATTTTATTACTTTTACTTGGAACACAGTATTTTTTTTCCAGTATCAAAAATGGCTTAAGAGTACAAGTTAAAGAAACACAGAAAAGTAGGAGAGAAAGTAATGTTGCTCATTTAGGTAAAATCTAAAACATCAGCTTTTGATCAATTGACTAAAACTACTCAAATTACCCTGTCAGAAATTACCCTCCCAGAGTTAAGGTTAAATCTTGTTTTAAATATTGTGGGGATAGGGGGGGTTATACAACAATTCCTTTCCAGTTTTTTTTTTTCCTGTATTCCCATTATTTGAGTACCATGTAGAAAAGGGATGAATTGTTCTGTTTCCTGAAGAACAACATAAGAACAAAAGCAATTTCTGATTGCGTTATCTTTTATGTGTGTGTGAAAAAACTTATGATCTACTCTCTTAGCAGATTTCAAATATACAATATAGTATTATTAACTATAGTCATCATGCTGAATTTAACCAGAGTCTAATGTTCAGGGATTTTAGAAGAGCCTAACTGATCTGAGGGGAAGGACATACATATGTCCACCCCCCTTAAGCTTCCATATGGGAGAAGGAAAACACACAATGCATGCCCAATCTATCCATCCTGTCCCATTTTAACAGGGGAAAAACCTAAGAAGCATATCTGAAATTCACAGTTTAGAGCATAGGCTCACTGAATGACTAAGACATAATCATAGGACAATAGAATGCTTCCTTCCCCAACACCTTACAACCACATTACTAAAGACATATTTACAGTAGATCCTTTTACCCAGAACATGTCTGGCTATCAAGAAAAAAATTCCAAGACATACTGAAAGGTAAAAAAAGACACAGTTTGAAGAGACAGACCAGGAATCAAAACCAAACTCAGATATGGCTGCGATGCTGGATATATCAGACAAGGAATTTAGCATATGATTAATATGCTAAGGAATCTACTGAATAAAGTAGGTATCATGAAAAAACAGATAGGCAATGTAAACATAGGGGAAAGGATTCCAGAAAGAACCAAAAAGAAATATGAGAGATCAAAAATACTGTAACAGAAGTATGAAGAATGTCTTTTATGGTTTCATTAGTAGACTGGATAAGGCTAAGGGGAAAAAAACCCTCAAACTTGAGTGTAGAATTCGCCTGTGAATCCATCTGATCCTGGAAGAAGAAAAACAACAAAAATCTGGAGACTGATACTTCTTGACTTAAACACTTATTATAATTCAACAATACTTGGTGAAAGAATAGACAAATAGATGAGTGGAACAGAATAGAAAGCCTAGAAATAGATACACATGGATATAGTCAACTTATCTTTGACAAAGTAACAAAAGCCATACAGTGGAGCAAAAATAGACTTTTCAACCAATGGTACTAGAACAGCTGGACATCCACTTGCAGAAAAGAATTAATCTAGACACAGACTTTACACTCTTCATGAAAATTAACTCAAAATGGATTATAGACCTAAATGTAAAACTTAAAACTAATAAAGCTCCTAGAAGATAACATAAGAGAAAATCTAGATGACCTTGGATTTGCAATATCATACAAAGACCAAAGATATGATCCATAAAAGAAAGAAGTGACAAGGTGGACTTCATTAAATTAAGAATATTTATTCTTAATTTTTAAGAAATTATTAGAAAGACATTTTGAAGAAAATGACAAGACAAAGCACAGACAAGGAGAAAATATTTGCTATATATATATATATATATATATATATATATATATATATGGAAAAAGGACTGTTATCAAAAATATACAAAGAGCTCTTAACACTCAACAATAAGAAAACAAACAACTTAATTAAAAAGTGGACCAAAGACCTCACCAAAAAAGGTACACAGATGCCAAGTAAGCATATGAAAAAAATGTTCCACATCATATGTTATCAGAGAAATGCAAATCAAAACAAGATACCCAGGCTTCCCTGGTGGCGCAGTGGTTGAGAGTCCACCTGCCGATGCAGGGGACACGGGTTCGTGCCCCAGTCCGGGAAGATCCCACATGCCACGGAGGGCTGGGCCTGTGAGCCATGGCCACTGGGCCTGCACATCCGAAGCCTGTGCTCTGAAACGGGAAAGGCCACAACAGTGAGAGGTCCGCGTACCGCAAACAAACAAACAAACAAAAACAAGATACCCTTGCACACATATTAGAAAGGCCAAATCCAACACCACGTGCTGGTGAGGATGAGGAGTAACGAATTCTCGTTCATTGCTGGTGGGAATGTAAAATTGTGCAACCAATTTTGAAGACAGTTTGGCTGTTTTTTTACAAAACTAAACCGACTCTTTCTATACAATATAATAAAAGGGAGCAATTGTAGTCCCTTCTATTTACTCAAGGGAGTTGAAAACTTATATCCACCCAAAAACCTACACATGGATATTTATAACAGCTTTATTCATAATTACCAAAATTTGGATGTAAACCAAGATGCCTTTCAGTAGGTGAATAGATAAACTGTGGTACATCCAGACAATGGAATAGTATTGAGCACTAAAAAGAAATGAGCTATCACACCATGAAAAGATATGGAGGAAAAAAATGTGTATTACTAAGTGAAAGATGCCAATCTGAAAAGCCTACATATTGTATAATTCCAAATGTACTGCATCATAGAAAAGGCAAAGCTATGGAGACAGTAAAAAGATCAGTGATTGCCATGGGTGAGGGAAGAGTTAGTTATGAATAGAATGGGGGATTTTTAAGGCGGTGAAACTATTCTGTATGTTACTATAATAGAGGCTATATGTAATTATATCTTTTTCCAAACCCATAGAATATACAAAACTAAGAGTAAGCCAGAATTTAAACTATAGGCTATGGATGATAATGATGTGTCAATGTGGGTTCATCAGTGTAACAAATGTACCACCCTAGTGGCAGATGTTGATAATCAGGGAGGCTATTTATGTGTGGGGGGAAGGGAAGTATATGGAAATTCTCTGTAATTTCTGCTCAATTTTGCTGTGAAACTAAAACAGCTCTAAAAATAAAATATATTTTAAAAACGATTGACAAAATAAACATTTTAAAAGGCTGTAAATAATATGTAAGACCTTTTATGGAAAATATATACATAAATGTACACTTATGGCTAGAACAAATGTAAAAGACTGTACATTAAAATACTAGTAGTAGTTAGCTTTGAATATGTACAGTTTTATTTTCTTCATGATTTTATGCATTTGCAACTTTTATACAAGTTACCTAAAAATAAAGCTATTTTATCTTGGAAAATAAAGATCAGTAGGTAAAAATCTTTCAGACATCGGTGACATATTTCCTTTTTCAAACAGTATATGTTTGCATTAATAATCTAATGATTGAAGATGTTCTACATTTATAAAAAAAGAAAGCTGGCTTGTATTGTATTCACTTAGTCTCATGAAGCTAAAAATCAATACCAAGCTGTTTCTACTGTTGTTTTGGCCTGATCTCCATGAATTGAGACCATATTTTGCAGCATAAAATGTACAACAAATCCAAAGAACCAAATATGATCCCTTCAAAATAAAAGGGATACTTGTGTTATTTTCCATCCTTCTTCAAGATTAATGTATAGAATCTTTAGTATTTAGTATAAAGAAAGGTTCAGAAGATGAAATAGTTCAAAAAGGTGCTATGTGTCCAAAATTATAAATGGAACTATTACACAAAAATTCTGGCATCTTTGATAGAGAAGAGCAGATAAAACCATGTTTTCCTTCTCCCTAAGACTTTTCAGAGAAAATTCTAAGATAGAAGTTGGAACTCCTTGATTCAATGAAACTATATGTACAGATAGGAAGGATTTTACCATGAGAAGGAGAGACACTATTTTTGAAAGCAACAGATGTCCATAGTAATTTCTTCATGAAGTATAAGTCAACATTTAAGTCACAGGCTAACTGTTATTTATATATTCACATTATTGAGGATATCCATAGAAGTCTAGTCCAACTAGTATATCATCATTTATTAACATGTGCTCCCTCTGCTGGACTACTGCCATACAACAAGAGAGAACACTGGGCATGGGTAAATAATTTCACTGTTATTCGTCATTTATCCATGTTGTGTGGAATATAAAATTATTTATGATTTTAAGTTTGAAGAAATATAAGTAAATGTCATCACTTTGTGGAAGCCATTTTAATGCTTGGCTTGTCTATTGTTTTACAAAAAATCATGAAATATGTATTTAGTAATTCAGGATGCATTTTGTATTGGATATTTGTAAGTGTGATATTTTTATTACATATCCGCAATAAACTTTCCTAGAGGTTGATAATTTCCTTTTTACTTGTAATTCAAACTTCTGTTTGGAGATCTGCTTCACACTTGCATTTTGGTTTTCACATTCTTCTATCTCCAGGTAGCTATAGTCCTGCTTTTCCTGGGACAGTTACAGGATATATAATGTGTTTGTAAAATTATTGTATAGGAAATGGCTACCCTAGATGACTTACTCATAACCTGCTTGTCACTACCTACCCGGCTATCAGCTTCATATGTTTGCTTCTTTGACAAGGTATAAACTGGTGGATTTCACCTATCCCATTCATAGTCCCTTATCTTCCCTTAGAGTAAAATTGATCTGTAAACAAAAGCTAAAAGATTTGGTGATTATGATAAAAGGCAGAGCTATTTTCTACTGTTGAGAACTTTAATAGAGTAACTGATGATGGCAAAGTGATGCACACCTTGCTTGCTTACAAACTCTGAGATCTTTCTGGGAATGATATGCTTTGCTTAACCAAGAGCTACTCCTAGGCCTTTGTTCTTTACTGCTGTTATTTGTCCCTTGTGTGCAGTTAAAAGAACTGCTTTATTCCTGATTATTTTTTCTTGATTATGATGACTATGGAAACAAAGGGTATTAATGAATAAATAAAAAGCATATCCATGAATAAAATAAAAATGACTGCATTAAAAACAAAATGTACTTCCCACCTCTGAATTCTATCTTTCTGATGTAATAAATCAGTTACTAAAATAAATTTAATTGAAAATGGACAAAGCAGATTCCTGTTAAAAAATTATTTGAACTCTAGTGCCTATAACTGAGACATTATGCATTCAGTTTGCTCTAGGATGCTCAAGTTGCATCAGCAAAAGAATTATTTATTTAATTAATTCAGATAACAATAATAATGGTATATATTAGTAAATAGAAAACCTAAGTCCCAAAAGACTACTGAAGAAACATCTTGGACTTTATCTAAAGTGAGATAAAATTTAAGGCTCTATTTTAAAGCAAATTAAAAAGTACAAATTGAATGAGAAAAAAATCGCCAAGATCTAATTTGCAAGTAGAAAATAGAGATAGATTACATGGTTTCCATTAGTAGTTTAAAACCAAGTAAAATGCAAGAAATTCACCTTATGGATTTCTACATAGAAAAATTGTTAGTGGCTAGAATGTACTACATGTATTAGCCATTCATGTACCTTGTATTTGAAATATACTCTCTTTTCATGTAAATGTTCAATTCCCAAATCATTCAAATGTGGTTCTTATAATTGCTAAACTAGCTTCCTTCTAGACTTAGTCATAAGCCAGATTTAACAACAAAGATCATTTATACATCCAACAAGCTTGAAATAAAAACAATAGAAATAACAGGGTGGGCATGAAGCTCTCTGAAGATGGGGGTCTTTTGGCAAGACAAGTAGAATTATGAGCAGCAGGAGAAATTTGAGTAATTAAGGCAACAGTATCTCTATATCTTATGGCTGACAGAGGGAAGCTACAAGTTAGCTCTGGGCAACAAAACACCAAGCTTAGTGTTCTAATGTTGTTGAAAACCAAATGAGAAGGGCTAAAGGGGTAATTTCATTAGAAACAAGAAAGTCAGTTGCTTTAAGACACCAGTTATTCCCAGTCCTGTAAACATTAAAGGACAAAGTCAACAATAAGACAAGTAAGCATTTGGGAACTAAATTATTAATACATAGGAGGGGTGTCTTTTGAGGGAAAGAAGGGAAAGGGATGGAGGACAAGAGGGAGTGGGGAAAGGAGGTGGGGGATAGATTATAAATAATCTTTCATTGGGATTTAAAGTTGCAAAGTGAAGTGAAACAGAACATTTCTATCAAAGGGCTCTAGACAAAGAAAATAAGGGGAACTCTGATAAATTTTCTTAGAAATTAATGTTTTTTTTCAGGTTTGCTGATAATTTTTCAGACCTCTCCCATTGTAACTATTCCCAATTATAATGTATAACTCATCTTTCAGATGGATTTCAAGTGTCCATAAAAATATTTTGAAAGAAAATGTACTAGAAATGAAAAAAATTAAACACCTGAAATGGTAATCTAACCATTTCAGATATTTTAATGCTCTAAAGCAGAGGTCAGTAATATTTCAGAAGTGAGATGCCTAATTAACAACCTTGTTCTTCTTATGTGCATTGCACATGCACAGGGACAGGTGGTACAGGCAAAGGACTCGAGGGAGGTACCTACATTTAAATAGCTCCCCTATTTCTTCCAAACAATTATAAATTAATTGGATAAACAATCTTAAAGGCTCTTCCTTTAAAATGAAAAAAATCCTAACCATTTTAGATATTATAACTTAGTCATTCATTCATTCATTCAACAGTCATTTAGTAAGTGCCTATTATGAGCTAGGCATTGTGCTGAGCCCTATTGATACAATTAGAGGGAAAACAGGCATGTCCCCTGCGTTAATTTTACTTGAGTGAATAGAGATAATTCCTTCCGGCAGCTCTAAGTTTCCAATAGTTTAGATTCAGGATGAAATTAGAAAAGATACTATTTGCAGGCCATGGGGCAATAAGTGAAAAGAGGGCTATTAAAACGAAATGCTCTTGTTTCCCCAAGTTTAACAATCACATTTACTGAGAAACAACAAATAAAATAAGTTGTGGAAGTCTGAAAAAGGAAAATTGCCTTCTAGTTGACCTATACTTCTCACGGGAGATTCTGGTCAATTACCATTCTGAGAATTCTAAAGGAGAGTTGTTGAATAAAGAGATTAAAGATATGGTAACTCTTTATTTATCAATATGTCTCTAATTATACCATCAAACTTGAGCTCACTAAGGGAAGGTCCACTTCCTATTCATCTTTGTTTCCCCAGTATATAGACTGGAGCATAGTACAGAGTATGTGCTTGATAATTATTGAAGGATTCATGGAATATTAAATTCACCACAATCTAATAGATGTATTTTGTACTTGTGCATGTGAAACATTCAGGCAAGAGCTGAAAACATAGTTGTATAAAAAGGACATCTCGGGAATTCCCTGACAGTCCAGAGGTTAGGACACCATGCTTTCACTGCCAAGGGCCTGGGTTCCATCCCTGGTCAGGGAACTAAAATCCTATAAGTAGTACAGTGCAGCCAAAAAAAAAAAATGACATCTCATGAGGTTTAAACTACATCAATTTAAAAAAAAATAACAAAGAAAAGGATTATATGTGTAGTAAAGCAGCAGTGTCACTGAATTTCATTCTGGTTCTTAATTCTCAGTTGGTCAGCTTTTTCACTACTTTGTGGTGTTACCAGCTGGTGGATCATCACCTGATAAAAAATACAATAAAACTTGAATGTGTCATCTTTTAACAGATGGGATTTGGGGAACATTTTTAATAAGTGAAATAAAATTTCCACTTTAACTTTCAAACATTTTCATTAGCATTTTTGTGAAGAATAAAAGGTAAATGGGTGGCTTCAAAATATTGAATAGTTGGAAAATTTCTGCTTTTGGAAAGTGTCTCAGGGAAGTAAATTTAGTTGTGGAAGTTTTATGCATCTAGACTGTCCATCTGTGGTTACCGAGTTCCCTCTCTTTCATTCATGGGAAACTCAACACATAGGACTTTTAGTGATGTTGTCACATTCCTATCTGTCCAAATAGAGTCATTACATAAAATGTATTGGATCAAACTAAGTTTACTTAATGTCTACTATTTAAAAATTACTGAGTAAAGAGCTTTGAAGCTAAGTTTTGTTGAGTGACAAGAATTTTCATATTTGAAGCATTTAATATATATTACATAATTGTTCTTCATAAACTATCTTTAGAAAAATATTTTAATAGACACTACCTTGAGATATTTTGCCTCATCTTTTAAGGAGAAAAAAGGAACTGAACTTTTTAAATGAAGCTTTCTGACAACCACAAGCATATCACACAATCTTAGATTCTAACTTGTGTGCATTTTGAGTAAGAAAATAAAGTTTTGCTAAAATCATAGGTAGCATTTACTTAAGAACCAGAAACAGTAAAATATCCTACTTTTGTATCATTAATCAAATCGACAAATAAAAGCAGTGTATGTATTTATGAGGTTCTAAAAGAACTTCGTGTTGCTGTATGTGAAAACTAACAACTTAATAGAAGTAAAGTATTTGTAAAGTATTAACAATTTAATAGAAGTAAAGTCCATGTATGAAATTCTCAAAAATTTTTACATGTAGACCACAAATAGGGCTCTTATATGGGAAGTGGTTATGACATTATGAGGACAGTGCATTCAATGCAATGAACTGCCAAGCAAGAACACAAGGTTTTAAATAAAACTGAGGAAAATAACCATTGTAAGACTCTGATATCACAAATACAATTCCACAAATGACTCCATTATCTACATGAAATCATTCACTCACTAGTAACACAGACCCATTTTCTCATGATACCTACTAATTAAATAATTATTTAAAATAGTAGAGACATCAATGCAGAAAGATACTTCACAGAGAAGTTCAAAGAGACATAGTAAGACAGTGAAGAAGAACAATAGAATATAGCTAGCAATAGCAAAATTTTGAAGCAGTACATGTTTAACTTAGATATGCCCTGCTTCCTTTGCCTCTCTTTGCAATACCTCTTTTCCTAGCTAGATGTTTAGGGCCTTCAGATGGATCAAGCATAGCCTGAAGATGAAAAAACAATCTGATAAGTTCATTCATACAAATCTATTAATGACTGTAAAGAGACTTCCACCTTGTTCTGTCACCATCTCAAAATTTTTAATCATAGACACTCAACATAGGAAAGAATCTTGAGAGTCATCTGGCCTAGTGCTTCTATTCCACAGACCAGTAAATTTCCTTTTATTTTGTAAATGTTTATCGGGAGACTAACAGTGTTGCCAACTTGCTTTGCTAAGTAAGAACATTAAAAAAATTTTTTCCTATCCAACAGCATCATTTCGAAAAGGAAAAGACATTTTAAAACAAAAAATGAATAAATTTAGCTAAATGAAGATTTAGCTACATTTTCACATTTTACTTTTCTTATTACGTCAACATTTGATTCTTCTCTCTAAAAGCCCAAGATCTTTGAAAATCTCGATTGATCGAGAATCTGCTATCTTCTGAGACAATCCATTCCACTTTTAGTCAGCTGTGACTGTTAAAATGTTCTTACTTGAATTTATACAATGTTTGCCTCCCTTTAAATTCCATCTATTAATTTAATTCTGCCTCTTGGAGTTATAAAAATCAATTTAATCCTTTCTCTACATCATAGCCCTTTGGACATTTGGAGACCTCTATTTTGCTCCATCCCGCCCTGCCCTAGCCTTTGTTACACAAAGTAATATTTTCCCAAGCTAAATATTCTATATTTTCTTTAGTTGCTTCTCATGTGATGTGGACTAGCTTCATCTTCATTATCTTGTTCACCCTTTTACCACTTCAATCCTTTTTTATAACGACTGACATGACTGATTGACTGAATACTTATACCCCTTTGGATAGAATTCAATTTATCAATGACTCTCTTCAAGTGTGGCACTAATAACTGAATCAGACCTTTAGAGACCCTACCTATCGAGAAAATTATGGTTCCCTTCCTCCGTAACTATGTATGTAATAAAAAATGAAGGAAAACCAAAAAAGAGATGAAAAATATTTTTTCTAAATGATGCAAAATTACATGAGTGCTGAAATTTAAATGTTATTAGGCACATAATGGTGACACCCAGAACTGAGCCCAGTACTCAAGGTGTAACCTAATATGCATGGAACAAAACAAAGTTTGTATTACCTCCCTTAGACACAATGCCTTGACTACAAGGGGCAGCCAAAAATTGTTTCCTTAACTAGTAAATCCAATCAGCAATATAGTCAAGTCTGTCAAATAGCTTAATTGACTAATTATTTTACTGACTAGGACAGTTGTTTGAATCCACAGACTCTGCCACAGTTGTAACATAATTAAGACACAGTAGCAGCCTTCTCCATGGTCTCATTCCTTGCAAATGCTGAATAACTCATCTTCATCCACTTTATAAAGTTAGCTATGAAAAAGAATAAATCTACTTTCAACTTTAACTTTTATTCAATGTAGTATTGATTTATCTTACCTCTGGCCCTGCTGGTGATTTTTCATCACTATGAACACTTTGGTGTGGGAGAAACTATTGTTTCATTGAGTAGGGTTCTCTTTTGACTTTTCAGTCAAGTTTGCAATGAATAAGGAAAAGGAAAGAACCTTTCCACTGGTCCTCATCCTAACTTCTGTCGTCTACCATTCTAAGTGCTGCAAAACAAAACAAAACAAAATATCCTACCTCTTTGGGTTTGTTTGTTTGTCTGAATGTTTTGTTTTGTTGTCTTTTGCTTTTTCACAAGGTACAAAAATCATATCATTTTTTATTCTGTTTTATTGCATGTTCTACTTTTAAGAGACTGTGTTTGGAGAGTATATATCATGGGAGAAGAAAGGTAAGGTACAGGAAGAAAATATTTTACTTCATTTATGCAAATATTATAATTATTTTTTGAACCTGGACTTTATTTCTTTCATAAAACCTAATATGAGAACTTAAAGATCCAAATCCAGATCCAATGAATCCAAAGATTCATTCATTTATTCCATCAATATTAAACATTATTAGTGACTGAATAACATAAGTGAAGATAGCTTACTTATAGCATAAGATATTAAGCTGAAGATATGATTTGAAAAATGGAAAAACAGCTTCTGATAGCATACAAATCTTTCAGTAGTAATTTTAGAGGGAATATAGTATATTATTCAATTGCCATATTATTGCTGTCAGGAAGGGAGTATGGTGTAGTAAAAATTTTAAAGATCTAGGTTTGAATTTTTATCTTGCCACTCACTTTCTTTGACCTCAATTAGTACATGTTTAAAATAGGGATAATAGTAGTACTGGCTTTTACTACCTCACTGAGTTTGTAGGTTTCAATAGATAGGAGATGCTTTTCCTGACCACCCTCCAAGCAACATAAGGCTCCCAGATTACAGTCTTATGAAAAGCACCTCATATTTCTTTTCTGTGGTATTAGTTTTTATTTAAATTGATAATTTATGTTATTGTTTTTCAATGCCTGTCATTTCTTTTAAGACTACACTCGTTGAGAACAAGAAATGCCCACTGTCTTGTATACTACTATATCTTTGACAAAGAGAACAGCAAATGACACTAAGTAGCCAATGTATAAATATTTGATGAATGAATGAGAACACTTCATAAACTTCATAGCAATTTTCTGATTTTGCTATCGCCATATTCTGTTAAAAGTGATGACAGAAACATAATCATACTGTGTTCTTACCACACAAAAAAAGAAAAATTTTGGTGGTGATGTATAATTTTAGTACCTTGATTGGTGTGATAATATCATAGGTGTGTGCATATGTCTAACTCATCAATGTATACACTAAAAATGTGCAATTTTTGCATATCAATTATACCTTAATAAAGCTTAAAAACAAAAAAATAATCATACTAAAAGTCAAGTTAGCAATCTAAATAGAATTATAATCTTATCACTTTTAGCATTAAAAATATCAAAACAACCAGTTAAATTGGTGAATTCAAGTAGATTGAATTATTAATAAACATTCTTATAAATACCCTGATTTGATAGGGTATCAAATCCCTATTACTTTTTTTCTATCATGAGAGTATAAGCTCTTCTCAAATATATACTGTGCTACAGTCCTTTTGGATTTTAACTCACTTCAAAGAGTGGTACCATTCAAAGGACTGAATCCCTGAACTATGGTAGGAACTTATTTTCTCCTCCTGCATCCTCACTTTCTTCCCTGTTTGTGGCTTCACGTACTGGGACTTCACTTTTGGTAGCAGCTTAAAGGGCTCAGTGACCAAATTTGAAAGATTAACTTCTTCTACTTCTGAGAAGAGTTTTACAGAAGCTATGCCTATCAGCCACCATACTCCCTCTATATTCCCTCTCCGCCCTTCCCTTGCCCCCCACTATCATGCATACCCAGATGCACCGTACTTTCGTAAGGACTTTAAGGGGCTCAACTGCCAAACAGGTTTTAAAATCACTGTGTCTGTTTACAATTTGTTGAGTTTCATTATTGTAGAGTATATTTTCACAATGTGCACCATTAATATTATGTAGTAATGTAAATATTTCTCATTTTTTACAGAGAATTACTTTCTCACAAAGTTGTTAGAATATGGTTATTTATTTTAATTTGCACAGACTGAAAAGGGCTTTCAAAACTTGATCTGAATAGAGGATCATGATGACCTCTGGTAACTAGTTTGGTGGCTTACAGAAAAATATTTTTATTGTTTATAGGAAAACACATATAGTCATAAACCATATTCAACTAGGGAATGTCTAAGGGATTTATATATGATATAACGAGAGGAAATGTAACTTCCTTATTTAAAATTAAATCTGATGGAATTAGTAGTCATGTTATTAGAGACAGGATAAATGTCAAGAATTCATTACTTTGTTTCAAACTTAGTTTATCATAAATCTACCCTATGACATATAAATAGCTTGTATTGTTTTGCAGGTTATTTGATAGCAAGTTCAACAGTGTAGATGAGTGACAATGTGAGCTGCATGATAATAACTCTCCAGGGAAATCAGATTAAAGGACACAGAGTTAGGCATATATGGACCTTTATACAAATGGAAAAAAATCATATTAAAAAGTTGATTTTTTTGCTCTCATAAGACCATCAGCTAAAATACAGAAAGTCAATTCTAACAGCTAAGTAGTCTTGGAAAAATAACATAACAGAAAAAAATATATTGACTCTTCTATTTTAAACTGAAAACATTTAGCACTTTATGTGCTGAAAGGCATGCGTTGATTGTATATAACAGAATTTATATTATGTGTTTTTGGTCTGTTACAGAAATAAGTGTTAAGGAATGGGAATACAATTTGATTTGGTGTAAAAAGATAGAATAATTAGAAAGCACAGAAAATAATTGTTTTAATTGTTCCCTATACAATAAACACATCAAAGTATGAATATGAACAGCACTATTTCAATGGTTTGCTAAGTACATTGAAATATATTAACTTTTCCACACAATTCATTGATAGATGTTAATATACAGTATTTTTATTTCTCCAAGAAGATGGATTAAGTTTGAAATTTCAAATTTAGTAGATCCCTCATTATTTTCCAGTATATGGAAAATATTTGTATTAGAAATATGTAGACATAAATTTCCATTTAAACATATGCATCATGCTTCTCAAATGCTAGAGACAGCCTTTTCAAGCCCTTAGCTATGGAGATGCTGGCAAACTGCCACCCACCCTTACATAGTGATATAAAAACTCCCACAACATGACCCTTCCTCCTGAGTTGTTGCTGTGTTTTGGAACTTTGGGTCGGTTTAGTCTCTCTTTTCCCTAGGATCTGCAGATTTACAAATTTAATATTTTTGCTAACAAGTCATGTATGTTTTCCTTGAAAAGTTTGTGTGAAGAAGGACAAAGTATCTTTTGAGAGGTTTACAATGGTTGTGTTAAAGAACAGAACCAAAATTCATTCTAAATAAAAACTTGAGATGGTAGAGATAATCGTATATGACTCATGGAATTAGATACATCCTTCTGCTTGTCAAACACTCTACTTTGCTTCTAAAAATACATTCACATATCTCTTTGTGTGCATTAACTGTCTGACTCAGAAGACATCCCTGGTCACTGAAATAAAAATTAGATATTACTATCAAATGTTCTTCTTGTGTTTTAAATATTATCATCCACAAATCTTAAATATCATTACTTACTCTATTATACACGTTCAGGATAAAGAAGTAGAAAGTTCTTGGCAAATTTTATCACACATAAAAAGAAAATCATGGGACTGAAAGGGACCTTAGAGGTCAGAATAAACAAAGAATGGTGTTTTCATACATGTAATGGCAATGACATATTTCCAATATTTCCAATAACCAATTTGTGTTGTTTTCTTTTCCTTCACATGATGGATTAGCCATTTAAAAAACAGAAACAAAAATTAGTGCAAGCAGCATATAATACATGTAGTATAAATGTAGTCCAAACAACGTGAACCCTAGGAAAAACAATGCCCTTTTAATAGCTTAGCATGTGAAAAACAGTGTAAGAATAAAACTGCAGTAATGGTATCATTCAGAGTTTTGTTTTTTTTTTCCTGCGGTACGCGGGCCTCTCACTGCTGTGGCCTCTCCCGTTGCGGAGCAAAGGCCCCGGACGCGCAGGCTCAGCGGCCATGGCCCACGGGCCCAGCTGCTCCGTGGCATGTGGGATCCTCCTGGACCGGGGCACGAACCCGCGTCCCCTGCATCGGCAGGCAGACTCTCAACCACAGGGAAGCCCTCACTCAGGTTATTTTTATCCTCACTAAGTATTCAAAAAAATGTTACTTACATGAGTTATTTAAATCAAATTCAAAATTTGAATGGAAAACTGCATAATGAACATAAGTGTTGCTCTTTATTTTCTACTACTATACTACTAGTAAGTGATTTGTGAATTGTTATTTACAAACGTCGAATTTCCCTTAAAACTTTCTAATAAGGATAAACATTGTTATGAAATTTGAATGACAACTGAATATTGAAAAATTGTTCTCGAAGGTTCAAATATTAAAAATAAATGAATAACTATTACCCAATAGACGTAATGGACTCTTGTTAACTAATTAAGTAAAGTTATTATTTATTCTTAAATAATTGGTTTGAAACGTAAGTTTGTAGTATCTGCTGAATTATGTAATGTGAAAAATTCATAAATTAGCATGTACAAATCCTACCAAGCATAAAGCTTCTACAAGCTAGTTTAACAGAAGTATTCACAGATATACATACAGCAAGTCTATTCTTGGTTCTTCTGTGTGGTCTTTTAGAGCTGTCAGTATCAGTTTTCTGTTTATTATTGTTCTCGGCTTAAAGGGAATTTTCCAAGTGATCCCTGGACTCCAGGTTTTAGGTCTGTTGTCAGGACAAATTAATTTCTGTGGGAACCCACTCTGCCTCACGTACCATCTAGCAAATGTAAGATTAATGGAGACCCTGCACAAGTATCTCTGTACAGCTTGCTGGAGATGGAGGAACAAGGAGTACCTTGAAGAAGTAAAAATTTACCATACAATAAAATCAATATGTTTTTGATTTTATGTAATAACATTCAAAATAAAATAATAAAATATCATGTATAATAAATTAGTATGGAGCAGTAGATGTCAATAATTTTGTCTACACAGTTACACTGCTCTGCACATGGATATGAAATATTTGTTTAATTATCTACTGGTCCCATTTCCTTATTAGACTAAAACAGTATATTATATATAAAAAATAATTGTTTACCTTGCTATGAAAAATTAATTTAAATTATTGAATTTTCAACTAAAATTAAAACAACGTTTGCAATTGCTTTGTCTATTTTTGGTAATCAGACATTGTTTGCTATTAGAAATTTTAGGGGTTAAAAGGTCCTTGTATAGATTAAAGCCTAAATAATTAGAGACTGGGCTTATACAAAATTACCCAGACACTTCAAGTTTAAATCCCTAATTTTGTTATTTTTTTCATGGATTTTGTGGGATGGAGGTGGGGGTATCCCTGGAGGATGTTCAGGAGCCTGAAATACCCAGATAGAGCATATGAGGAACCTGAATTAATCAGATAATTGTCTTTCCCTTCACAGATATCTATAGGAAAATAAACTTGTATAAAAATATTACCCAACCAGTCTGTCACTAACACACAATTTTACATTGGTTAAAAGAGTAATCAGTTATCTGTAGTTTTATTGACTCATCATTAATAAAGGCATAATGATGCTCATTCTATTTGCCTCAGGAAAAGTATCTGAGAATAAAATTGGATAATATAACCAAAGGAGAAAAAAACACATTGAAATAAACAAAGGTTTTTTTTCTGTTATCTCTTGGATCCAAAAAAAAACTATAATATTTTCTTAATTTCTCATATTTTGAAATATGAAAGCATAGTATATTAGGGAAGCAATATGCAAGAACACTCTTCTCAGAATTTCTTGGTCTAGCTTTATGTTCATAGAAATCAGCTGGAAATGTTAACATGCAGTTTCTGGAGCAGTAGATCTAGGATGCACGTGAAATACTGCATTTTGCATTTTTAACAAGATCAAAAGTGATGGGATGCTCCTGCTCATCAAAGAACCAGACTTTAAGTAGCAAAAGTGTATATATAATTTAACCTTTATGGGTCTCATTTTCTTATTGGCCAAACAGAGCAATTAATCTTGACCCTATATCCTTCAAAGTTTGGAAGATCAAAATGTATATTTGGGAATTTTTTATATGAATATAAGGTAAAGGCTTCCTTTCAGGTAAGAATCACTGTTTATAATTTATAGAGATTAGCTGAGTGGCTTCCATGTGTTCAGCACTGTGCTAGATGCTGCATGACCAAAGAAATAAAATTTCCTGACCTCAGAATTTATAATCCAGCTTTGTTCAAAACTGGTCCAAATAAATGCAGTATAAATCTGTACCTTTATTTACATTGTTTCTTCAGTACAACAGTAGATTGTGATTGTTTTATACTCTATCATGCTAGTACATTTTTTGTTGTGTTTGTTGGTGAATGACTCCTATACTGAGTTGGATAATAATTCTCAAATACTTAAAGAATAGTTTTTAAAATTTTTGTGCTACTCATAATGTCACAGCTACAAACTATAATTTTAACTTGACTTATAAACATTCTCTCAACCATATTCTTAAATTTAGACCAACAGTTGGCAAATTTTTTTTATGTAGGGAGAGATAGTGTAAATATTTTGGGTTTTGCAAGCCATACAGTCTCTGCTGCAATTACTCAACTCCATCATTGCAGCACCGAAACTGCCTATATTCCAGTAAAACTTTATTAGCAAAATAGATGGCAGGCTAGAGTTGGCCCACGGACTATAGTTTACTGACCCTTAGGATAACAAAACACAACAAAACAATAAATCAAATCATTATTTGTAGCACTTGCCAATTTCCATAGTGCAAATACTCCCACCATGGCCAGTTTCAAGCTAGACATGTAGTATCATTAAAGGCAGAAATGGGAAGCAATGTACAGTGGTGCATCATTATATAGTATTCCCACTATACAGGTGAAATAAATGTAATAACCTTAAAAACATATATAATAGTAAAATGTATTAAAATAAGGAAAGACAAATACTTGTCACCTTTTTACTATAATTTACTTAATTCTAAATTTAAATAATTTAATTTTTAATAATGGCTGGTTTAATATCTAGCTCACAAAATTCCTGAAAAATTAACAATTGACTCTTATGAGCCAATAACACAACTAATTGACAGAAATAGATTTTAATTGTGCATTTTCATATTTTGGCTACGTGTGTTAATAGCATGCAGATGAAGGCTTGGAGTAGAGAAAAAAAAACTGCATATGCTTTCTATACACCTCTTATCTCATCACCAACATCCTGCTTCTTTAGACTACAGAGAACAGAAGTATTGAAGAAGGGGAAAATGGAGATAAAGAAAAGAGCATAGATGAAGGGGGAGAAAAGTGAAAGTTGGTAAAGTTGGAAGGCCTACATTCCAAGTTTTCTATCCCACCACAAGCATAAAGGCAACAAAATTAACTGGTAGCCTGAGTATTTATACGTACATAAATGAAGCATGGAAAAACCTATCTCTCCATAAGAAATGGCTTACAAAATCAGGGTGTTTTGCATTAAAGGGGAAAATGCAAGAAATAAGAGATGATGACTAAATAGTCTTGGTCCAAACCCAAGTAAATTGTAATGAGGTGAAAGGAGGTGGGGAGAGGGAAGAAATAGCACCATTATCTTGAGGCCAAAGTCCATAGGGAAGTCAAATCTTGCACCAAAGGATGTAAAGAACACACTCTTAAATTGTTAAGGGATATTTGCAAGAAATTCCTTTTATTTTCTTATGCAGCACTGTCATATGTTTCAGTCACATAAGACTAACTTGGGCAGATGAACTTGTAAGTGCAACGATTCTTACCAAATCAGATCTATTGGCAAATATTTAAATTCCTTCTGTTTTCTTTACAACTCAATTTGGAAAGCCAGAACAACCCATGGCTTTGTGTCTGGTACAAATTTCTTTGTGGCCAAGTATTTTTAAACCACATTCATCAGCAAAGCAAGGAAATCCTCACACTTGTCTTCTTTCTGCATCAAGCTTCTTGGACAGGAATAAAACCTAAAAACTAAAAATAATTATGAGCGTATATATTTAGTTAAGTATAAGGTTCTGACAATATAGGATATAAAACAGCCTAAAATAATAGTAACTAAAACGGACTTCAAAGAAAATAATACATAAAATATATGATATATAATATATAAATCATGTTATTTAATTTATGAGAACTATAAATTAGATCATGTATTCTAATGGATTTTCTCACTGTCCTTCATATACATCCCTTACCTTATGGAAAACAAATAAACCCGAAGAGTGCTTTAGCACACAGGAAGGTATACATATTGTATCTAGTCATGCTGTGGGACACTTCTGAGAAATACAATAAAAGTGTGTGTCATAGAACCCCTGTATTGTTTTGCTGAATTGTTGTTTCTAAGAAACCCATTACAAAGCAAAGGACAAGATCATAGACCAATCGGGAGCCCTTTAAAGTTTATGAATAATACTTGAAAAGGCAACCAGGAAGAGACTGCCAAGTTATCAAAGTATCAAATCAAATTTTAATTTTCCCTGTGAAAAATCCCAACATATAATCTATCTTGCTGAGAATTAGGGTATCCCTACCTGAATAACAAATAATCAGATAATAATGAATCACTTCCTTTATCTTCCCTCAATTCATAGTGAGGAGCTACTTTGCCACAAGAATATAAGTTCAGACCCACCTCATTTCTTTCTGGGACAACAACCTCCTAAACGACTTACTTTCTTTCCTCTAGCCTTTCTGATGCTCCATTCCATTCTATACCTTGATGTCAGAATCATCTTTTGAAAATACCAATTTGCTTGCAGCACTCTACTGCTGAAAATCTTTCAATGACTCACTTTGCTCACAGGTTAATGTCCAAGTTCTTTCGCTATGAGAGGCCGAAATCACTCTTCTACAATCATCATTTTCTTCCTCTATTACTTCTGCAGTTCCACTCCTCTCTTCTGTGCCTGAAGAATGTCTGTTTTTCAGTCAAGGCCCAGCTGGAATGTCACCCCCCTTATGAAACATTCTATGACTTCTCCCAAGTGAATTAGTCACTCTCTCCTCTGGTCTCCCATAAAACTTTGCCCATAAAATGTGTGGGGTGGGGAAGTTGTTGGAGGGAAAAGGAGTGCTTGTACAGCAATGGATTTGACCAAAGAGGTATCTAAGATGTTGCCAGTCATAACCCCTACTTGAACCAAAGCACATTAAATCTTATATTTTATGTATAATTATAAGATTGCATTTCAAAAATATTCTGCCTTAAAAAAAGAGTCATAATAAAACACAAGTATAGTGGAAAATTATAGTATTTGGAGCCAGAAAGAACTAAATTTTAAATAATCACTCTTCCACTTACAAGATGCATGACTTTAGGCAAATCGATTCTCCTACCTAATTCTCCAAAAACATCATCTGTCACTTACTTCCTTGCAACTTAAATTCTGATTGAGCTGAGAAATTTGAGGCTTCCTAAACATTTCACACTATTTCATACCATACTTAAGCCAGTTCATGTTTCTGGAATGCCTTTACTCTATTACTTTCATGTCAGATGCTTGTTCATATTTCGAGACCCAGTTGAAGTGATACTTCCTTCATGAAGTCTAACTCCAGGTAGAGCTCAATACTCTTGTGTCTTTGACCTCACTTCGTGATATACAAACTTTTATTATATGTTGTAATTTTTTGCATGTCTTGTATCCAGGGCTACATAAGCCTCAATATGATCCTATTAATTGTTACAATGTTGAAATAATATGTACAGTTTCATAAAGATCCAGTGTCCCATGTTTCATCTCATGTACTTACTGCCATCTCAATTCTCCTTAAGACACTGGCTTCAAACTTCCAGTAACCGAGCAACTAAGGGATTAACACTTGGAACTTCAGGGAACCTCCAGAACTCTGCTCTACTTAAGGCTTGTATTCATTTTGATCCATCAGTTCTTGTGTTGTCCTGGTTGTTAATATATAAATATAGTTCTTGCTTATCTTCCTATTAGAAGGTGAATTCCCTGAGAGCACAGATTGAGTTGTTATTCATCCTTGTTCCCCTGCAGTTCTAGTTGTTATTATCTAGCTAATCCTTCATTTTGGTACTTCTCTCCTTTCTGGTATCAACTACTCCTTACCGTCAATGTGTTTTCAATAATCTTATGTTGTCATTTTTAGTTGTCAAGATATCCCTACCTGGTCCTACCCTACTTGGACCCATGATTGGGTCTTACTCTTCCTTTATCCCTACACACCAAAATTAATTCCTTTTCTCATAGATACACAAGGACAAGTGGAAAGGTAATTTCATGAATGAAAAGAATACAATTGAGTATGTATTGTTAACTATAAACTGTCCTAAATATTAATATGGTTTACAAATGCATCTCACATAACACAGATTTTTAAAGAATGGGTTGCCTTCAACTTATCAATAAGTGCTCTTTTATCCCTCTGTACTTTTGAATAAATCATTCCAGAAGAGTAAATCTTTTAAGGGTCCTTCCCACTCTTACACTCACCCATTATATATTGTACAAAATGTTACTACTGACTACTCTATACAACACCTAATGAACTTTCTGAAAAGATCATTCTATCTCACATAGGAAGCACTGACGAGTACAATGCTTATATTCATGCAACTAACAAAATATTCTTTGGAAAGATAACTGTTGTGAATAAGAAAATAATAATCTATTTAATTTAAATTAATGCCTACATGTAAAAAATAGGTTGCAACAAGGGACTTTCTAAACAAAAATATTATGGTCAATCTAGAAACTTGAAGTAGAATTTGATTTATATCCAAAAAATATAATTACAATCATGAGATGATTCTGGTGGATGTTAGTTTCCACTATAGAATTACTCTATCTCTTACATCACTTTTTAGAAAAAAAAATTATCTATAGTTATATTAGACCAAAACCAAAATAAAATATGATTATTGTAATAGTAGTAGAATATTAATTATTTGAAAGTTGTTTGCTAGGCTGTTTTTATTCATTAATTGACTCATTCATTAAACAAACATGCATTAAATGCCATATCTGTGCCAGATACTAAGAATACAAAAACATAGTGTCTAATACTAAAGTGCTCACATTAGCAAGCCAAATGTCTTTTTTTAAGTTTATTTATGTGAAAGTCAATTAACAGTTAAGTCTTATCTTTCCAGAGCATAGTCAAGAAGAAGGAAAAAGGTGAAAATAAAAATGTTCTCTAAAGACTTGTGCTACTTATAATGACAGACAAGTTGATTTAGACTAATTTCTCTCTGGCTCCTAGTGATCACAATTGAAAAGCAATATTTTTTGATATTTTTAAAAGAATGAAAAAACCTAGGAAGCTAGTGAAGAATTACTGAGATGAGATATGGTAAAGAACAGATATGGTAGAGAAACCAAAGTCACTTTTACCCTGGGAGTATTTCCAGGTTTAAAGAGGATGTTGACAGAACTGAGTGCTCAGTGGCCTCTTAAGTTTAGGCAGAAAAAAATTCAAAGACCTGGGTTGACGGTAAAGTATGAGGATCCAATATATTTTTTTCTTGATTTTGACTGAGAACACAAGAGATTAAGCCCTAGGTATAAGAGCAAGTCAAAGGAAACTAACCCTCTCAAAAATTTGAATTTTGGGGCACTCTGAATTTGAAGCCCAGAAAATAACAAGTTTTGAACTTGCTGATTTGCTACTATCTCCAGGAACCTAACAAAAGCAAACTGAAGACATCATTGGAGAAAAATATAGTAATCTTAGACTTCATATTATTTAGACTAAATGTATTTAATGTCTAGAACCCATTCACAGAAAACTAGACACACAAAGAAGTAAGACCCTATAAACTAGAAACAGAAGAAACAGTAGACAACAAAACAGACACATGAAGACTCTAGATATTGATCTTATGAAACAGACTGTAAAACAACTACAATCATTTTATTCAAGGAAATAACTGTCAAGCTTGAATTTTTTAGCAGGGGAAATGAAAAAACAGAACACATATATAAAGAATGAAATCAAAACCCCAGACTTGAAAAATACTATGACAAAATTAAGGACTGATTGAATAAATCTTACAATAGAATACATGGTGCTGAATATCAGCTTAGTGAACTGGATAACAGGTCAGAATAAATATCCAAGATAAACTCCAAAGAGATATTGCAATGGAAAGTGTGGAAGAGAGGATAAACCATAAAAGATACAATGTGATGATATCTTTAATGGAGTCCGAGAAGGAAGAGGGAAAATGGGACATAATCAACTTTAGAAGAAATTGTGGCAGAGAAGTTTCTGTAAAAAATACCAATTCACAAATTCAACCAGTCCAAAAATCTCAAGCAGAAAATAAAAAGATAATAATAAAAAAATCACAGCTAGACATATCATAGAGAAACTATAGAAAACTAAAAAGTATAGATTTTAAAATTTGTCAGAATAAAGAATACAGTTTGCCTTCAAGGAACCAGCAACTAAGAAGACATCTGTTTTCTCAGTAATTTCAGTGAAAGCTAGAAAACAAAGGAAAGTTATTTTCAATGTACCTTTAGAAAATAACTGCCAATCCTAGAATAGTACTCAATGAAAACATCCTTCAAGAATGAAGACAAGGGAATTCCCTGGTGGTCCAGTAGTTAGGATATTGCACTTCTATTGCAGGAGGCCTGGGTTCAATCCCTGGTCAGGGAACTAAGATCCTGCAAGCTGTGCTGCATGGCCAAAAAAAGAAAAAAAAAAAAAGAATGATAACAAAATAATGACAATTTTGAAAAAAAAACTGAGAAAATTTGCCACAAGAAAGCACACATTAAAAGAAATCCTAAAGTGTTCATCAGTTAGGAGTAAAATAATTCCAAACAGATGATCATAGATGCAGTAAGAAATGAAATGAAGAGAAGCAACATGATAAATATGTGGGGAAATCTATATAAATATTGGATGTATAAAACAATATATTTTGTGGAATATTTATGTGTAGAAAGAGAGGGAGGGAAAGAGAGAAAAGCAAGAAGAGGAAGAAAAAGGAGGAGGATTAAAATACAGTACACAATTAGCATGTAAGTTAAGAACAGAGAGGCAAAATAGAATTAAAGTGTTATAAGATCCTCACATTGTCTTAGAGGAAGATAAAAGTATCAATCAACATTCTGTTTCCGTAACTCAAGGATGCATACTGTACTTTAAAGGAACCAAATAAAATGTGTATGACTTCCAAATAATAGAGGGGAGAATGTAATAATAAAAATTACTAAAGAAATGAAAAACAAGAAATGAAAGAAAAGGAAATGGAAAATCAAAGAATCAAGACATTAAAATCAGAAAATAAGATAATAGATTTAAACCTGTATATACTATTAATTACATTAAATATAAAAGGAATAAATGCTACCATTTAAAAATATATATTGTCAGACTGAATGAAAAAGAAAAACTCAGTTATATGATGCTGGTTTTTTTTAATATATTCATTTAACTTTATTTATTTTTGAAATTTATTTTTTGAAGTAACAATGTTTTATATTATATTTCTACTTCTATATACCCAACAATGTGCTCAGCACCAAAAATTCAATTTCTATGCATCACCATAAACTTGATCCCCTTTACCCACTTTATTCTCCACCAACCTCTCCCCTTCTGGAAACTCTGTATCTAAGTGCCTGTTTTTGTTTAGTTGGTTTATTTATTTATTTTGTTTGTTTGTCTCTTTAACAGTTTCTTATTCCACAAATGAGTAAATCATGCTTTTCTCTGTCTGACTTATAAGCTGTTTTCAAAAGAGAGATCCTATAAGCATACAGAAAGGTTGAAATAAGAAGATAGAAACACATATTTAAAGCACTAAACAAAAGAAAACAGATGCGGCTATAAAAATATCAGACAAAATAAACTTTAGAGGAAGAAGATTACTAGAAACCAAAAGGTCAATATACAATGATAAACCTTTATTTCGTCAGGATGAAATAAAAGCTATAAATAAGTGTATGCCTAATACCATAAAGCAAAACTTGATAAAACTATAGGATAAGTTGACAAATCCATAGGCATGTTAGAGATTTTAACACACCTATATGTGGAATTAATAAAATAGGCAAAAATTATGGATACAGAATTGAATATTATAATGGAAAAAGTCTGACTTAATGTTGATATGTTTATATCCATGAACCCAAAACTGCAGAATATATATCATTTTCAAGAACACATGGAATATTTTTTAAAAATAATTACCACAGAGCAGAATAAAGAAAAAAGAATGAAACGAATAGAGGACAGTCTCAGAGAACTCTGGGACAGCATTAAATGCACCAAAATTGGAATCACAGGGGTCCCAGAAGAAGAACAGTAAAACAAAGGGACTGAGAAAATATTTGAAAGCATTATAGCTGAAAACTTCCCTAATATGGCAAGGAAACAGTCAGTGAAGTCCAGGAAGCACAGAGAGACCCATACAGGATAAACCCAGGGAGAAACATGCCAAGACACATATTAATCCAACTATCAAAAATTAAATACAAAGAAAAATATTAAAACAGCAAGGGAAAAGTAACAAGTAACATACAAGGGAATCCCTGTAAGGTTAACAGCTGAACTTTCATCAGAAACTCTGCAAGCCAAAAGGTTGTGGCAGGACATATTTAAAGTGATGAAAGGGAAATACCTACAACCAAGATTCCTCTAGCCAGCAAGGATCTCATTCAGATTGGACAGAGTAAGTAAAACCTTTACAGACAAGCAAAATTTAAGAGAATTCAGCACCACAAAATCAGCTTTATGACAAATGCTATGGGAACGTCTCTAGGCAGGAAACACAATAGAAGGAAGAGACTTACAATAACAAACCCAAAACAATTAAGAAAATAGAATTAGGGACATAAATATTGATAATTACCTTAAATATAAATGGATTAAATGCTCCAACCAAAAGACATAGACTGGCTGAATGGATACAAAAACAAGACCTGTATATATGCCATCTACAAGAGACCCACTCCAGACCTAGGGACACATACATACTGAAAGTGAGGGGATGGAAAAAGATATTCCATACAAATGGAAATCAAAAGAAAGCTGGAGTAGCAATTCTCATATCAGACAAAATAGAGTTTAAATAAAGGCAATTACAGAGAAAAAGAAGGATACTCCATAATGATCAAGGGAACAATCCAAGAAGAAGACATAACAGTTGTAAATATTTATGCACCCAACATAGGAGCATTCAATATATGAAGCAAATACTAACAGCCATAAAAGGGGAAATCAACAGTAACATATTCAGAGTAGGGGACTTTAAAACCCACTTTAACCAATGGACAGATCATCCAAATGAAAATAAATAAGGAAACACTGTTTTAACTGAAACATTAGATATGATGGGTTTAATTGATAATTATAGGACAGTCCATCCAAAAACAACAGAAGACGCATTCTACTCAACTGCTCATGGAACATTCTCCAGGATAGATCATATCTTGGGTCACAAATCAAGCCTTGGTAAACTTAAGATAATTGAAATTGAATCAAGTATCTTTTCCAACCACAATGCTGTGAGACTAGATATCAATTACAGAAAAAAAGGCTGTAAAAAATACAAACACATGGAGGCTAAAAAATACGCTACTAAATAACCAAGAGATCACTGAAGAAATCAAGGAGGAGAGCAAAAAATACCTAGAAACAAATGACAATGAAAACACGATGACCCAAACCTATGGGATGAAGCAAAAGCAGTTCTAAGAGGGAAGTTTATAGCAATACAATCCTACCTTAAGAAACAGGAAACACCTCGAATAAACAATCTAAACTTGCACCTAAAGCAATTAGAGAAAGAAGAACAAAAAAACTCCAAACTTAGCAGAAGGAAAGAAATCAAAAATATCAGGTCAGAAATAAATGAAAGTTCATGACGTAATGGTATAGGATTGGTCAACGTAGTGAAGCAAGGCTACTGAAACAATTCTTGGTAAGCAACTTATTGTACTAATAAGTAAGCTGTTCATCCAGGTAAGCAAACTGTTTGCCCAGATGAACTGATTTGTAAGAATTTCCTAAAGTAAACAGTAAAGTTATTTATTGATTGTTAGCTTTATCTTCCTGGGCAAGAAATTTATGGAACAAGCAGTTAAATTATGTTGACACAGGTGGTCTCAATTCTTACAATATTGTTTAATATTTTTAGAGGTCTTTCCCATTTTAAAATTATTTTTCAAATATTTAAAAAATCATTTTTTTCTAATAATTTTATAATTTCCTCTTTCTCTTCTTCTGCTCCTCTTCATTCATCTTCCTAATTTAATTATTTTTTCCAACTGGAATTGATAATAAGAAATGAGGTTGCAGTATAAACTATTTTTAATGTGCCTAATCAATTGCCCTAAATCATTGTTAATTAATTTATATTTTCTCCAATAATATAAAATGTCACTTTTATCATGTACTAAATTCTGAGACATATTTGCATGAGGAAAAAGAAGAAAGAAATGAAAAAGAAATGAATGACACAATAGCAAAGATCAATAAAACAAAAGCTGGTTCTCTAAGAAGATAAAATTGATAAACCATTAGCCAGACTCATCAAGAAAAAAAGGAAGAAGACTCAAATCAACAGAATTAGAATTGAAAAAGGAGAAGTAACAACTGATACTGAAGAAATACAAAGGATCATGAGAGACATCTATAAGCAACTATATGCCAATAAAATAGACAACCTGGAAGAAATGGACAAATTCTTAGAAAAGCACAACCTTCCAAGACTGAATCAGGAAGAAAGAGAAAATATAAAGAGACCAATCACAATCACTGAAATTGAAACTGTGATTAAAAATCTTCCAACAAACAAAAGCCCAGGACCAGATGGCTTCACAGGCGAAGTCTACCAACATTCAGACAAGAGCTAACACCTATACATCTCAAATTCTTCCAAAATATAGCAGAGGGAGGAACACTCCAAAATGCATTCTAAGAGGCCACCATCACCTTGATATCAAAACCAGAAAAAGGTGTCACATAAAAAGAAAACTACAGGCCAATATCACTGATGAACATAAATGCAAAAATCCTCAACAAAATACTAGCAAACAGAATCCAACAGCACATTCAAAGGATAATACAGCATGATCAAGTGGGGTTTATCCCAAGAATGCAAGGATTCCTCAGTAGAGGCAAATCAGTCAATGTGATACACCATATTAACAAATTGAAGGAGAAAATCCTTATGATCATCTCAAGCGATGCAGAAAAAGCTTTCGACAAAATTCAACACCCATTTATTATAAAAACCCTCCAGAAAGTAGGCATAGAGGGAACTTACCTCAACATAATAAAGTCTGTATATGACAAAACCACAGCCAACATTGTTCTCAATGGTGAAAAACTGAAACCATTTCCACTAAGATCAAGAACAAGACAAGGCTGTCCTCTCTCACCACTATTATTCAAAACAATTTTGGAAGATTTAGCCACAGCAATCAGAGAAGAAAAAGAAATAAAATTAATCCAAATTGGAAAAGAAGAAGTAAAACTGTCACTGTTTGCAAATGGAATGATACTATACATAGAGAATTCTAATGATGCTACAAGAAACCTACTACAGCTAATCAATGAATTAGGTAAAGTAGCAGGATAAAAAATTAATGCACAGAAATCTCCTGCATTCCTAAACACTAACAATGAAAAATCTGAAAGAAAAAATAAAGAAACACTCCCATTTACCATTCCAACACAAAGAATAAAATACTTAGGAATAAATCTATGTAAGGAGAAAACATCTGTATGCAGAAAACTATAAGACACTGATGAAAGAAATTAAAGATGATACAAACAGATTGAGAGATATACCTTGATCTTCGTAGGGAGAATCAACATAGTGAAAAAGACTATATCATCCAAAGCAATCTACAGATTCAATGCAATCCCTATCAAACTACCACTGGCATTTCTCACAGAACTAGAACAAAAAAAATTCACTATACATATGGATACACAGAAGATGACAAATAGCCAAAGCAATCTTGAGAAAACAAAAACAAAAACAAAAGCAGAGGTAGAAAAATCAGGCTCCCTGACTTCAGACTATACTACAAAGCTACAGTCATCAAGGCAGTATCATACTGGCACAAAAACAGAAATATAGATCAATGGAACAGGATAGAAAACCCAGAGAAAAACCCACATACATATGGTCACCTTATCTTTGATAAAGGAGGCAAGCTATACAATGCAGAAAAGGCAGCCTCTTCAATAAGTGGTGCTGGGAAAACTGGACAGCTACATGTAAAAGAATGAAATTAGAACACTCACTAACACCATACACAAAAATAAACTAAAAATGGATTAAAGACCTAAATGTAAGACCAGGCATTATAAAACTCTTAGAGGAAAACATAGGCAGAACACTCTATGACATACATCATAGCAAGATCCTTTTGGACCCACCTCCTAGAGAAATGGAAATAAAAACAAACAAATGGGACCTAATGAAATTTCAAAGCTTTTGAACAGCAAAGGAAACCATAAAAAGGCGAAAAGACAACCCTCAGCATGGGAGAAAATATTTGCAAGTGAAGCAACTGACAAAGGATTAATCTCCAAAATATACAAGCAGCCCATGCAGCTCAACATAAAACAAACAAACAAACAACCCAATCCTAAAATGTGCAGAAGCCCTAAATAGACATTTCTCCAGAGACGATATACATATTGCCAACAAACACATGAAAGGATGCTAAACATCACTAATCATTATAGAAATGCAAATGAAAACTACAATGAGGTATCACCTCACACTGGTCAGAATGGCCATCATCAAAATCTCTACAAACAGTAAATGCTGGAGAGGATGGGGAGAAAATGGAACCCTCTTGCATTGTTGGTGGGAATGTAAATTGATACAGCCACTATGGAGAACAGTATGGAGGTTCCTTAAAAAACTACAAATAGAACCGCCATATGACCCAGCAATCCCACTACTGGGCATATACCCTGAGCAAATCATAATTCAAACAGAATCATGTACCACAATATTCTCTGCAGCTCTATTTACAATATCCAGGACATGTAACCAACCTAAGTGTCCATTGACAGAATGGATAAAGAAGATATGGCACATATATACAATGGAATATTACTCAGCCATAAAAAGAAACAAAATCGAGTTATTTGCAGTTAGGTGAATGGACCTAGGTTCTGTCATACAGAATGAAGTAAGTCAGAAAGTGAAAAACAAATACCCGATGCTAACACATATATATGGAATCTAAAAGAGAAAAAACACATATGTATGCTAACACATATGTATGTAATCTAAAAAACAAAATGGTTCTGAAGAACTTAGGGGCAGGACAGGTATAATGACACAGATATAGAGAATGGACTTGAGGACACAGGGATGGGGAAGGGTAAGCTGGGACGAAGTGAGAGAGTGGCATTGACATATATACACTATCAAATGTAAAATAGATAGCTAGTGGGAAGCAGCCACATAGCAAAGGGACATCAGCTCAGTGCTTTGTGACCACCTAGTTTGGTGGGTTAGGGTGGGTCAGAGGGAGATGCAAGAGGGAGGAGATATGTGGATATATGTATATGTATAGCTGATTCACTTTGTTATACAGCAGAAACAAACACAATATTGTAAAGCAATTATATTCCAATAACATTTTTTTAAAAAAAATCATATATGTGGCCTAATAGTAAATATCAACGTATATGTAAAAACACAAGTAATACAGAATGTATTTTCCTGTCACAAGTATGCTCAGAAACAGTAACAGTAATATAATCAGAAGCATCTCTTTATGCTTGAAAATTAAGAATATACTTTTAAATAATATATTAGAGGATAAAAGAAATAATGGAAAAACAAAATATTTTTAAACTAAATAATGATGAATTTACTAAATATCAGAACTTGTACAGAGTCCATGCAGAACATAGCCTTAAAAATTCTTATAAAGGGAAAAAATGGAAATTAGCTAACAGTTTATTTTAAGAAATCAAGAAATGGGTATCAAATAAACTCAATAAATTATAAGGACATAAGAATAAAAAGCAGACACGTTTCAAAATTCATTTTTTGAGACTACCAATATCAATGATACCAAAATGTCAAAAAGAGCACAATGACATCAGCAAGATGGTAGAATAGGATTCCCAGCTGTTGCACTCCCATAGCAATATCAATATAACAAAAAAATACAGACCAAAAACCTATATGAGATTTCCAGAATCCAAATAAGAAGATGCTATTCTCCAGGAAAGCACAAAACTAAGAATAGCTGCACTGAAATAGGTAGGAAGAGGCATTTCAAAGTTACCCTTGTCAGCCTCAGGCCAGGACAAATCAGCACTGGGAATGAATGTTCCAGCTTGTGGCTTCCACCTTAAGAGAGAAAGAGAAGAATGGTGTGTGTCCAATGTTCCATCTTTTCAGAGGACTGCCAAAGGACTGGTATCTCCCATCTCATCTCATTTGGAGTGCTGATGAAACTGACATAGTTTGGAAGCCTATGGGCCACTGACAGCGAAGAAGAATTCTTGATGAAACCAGCATGATTCAATACAAAAGTGAGAAGGCACACAACATGAGGCTTCTCCTTCAAGAGGGAGGCAGAAGAATTCAATATTTGTCCGGCATTCTGAATTTTTGGAGAACTGCCTAAGAGACTAATATAAGTCATTCTTGACTTAGGGTGTTGATGTGGAACCGGCATAGTTTGAATGCATGTTGGTCAGGGCATCCAAAGAGAATGCGGATGCTTCCTCTGGTAAAACCAGAAAACTTGCAACAGAAATAGCAAGAGATTATGAGCTTCTGAAAAAGAAGCTGTAATAATTAGTGATGTTCAGTATCTTCTCATGTGCCTCTTGGCCATCTGTATGTCTTCCTTGGTGAAATGTCTATTTAAGTCTTCCACCCATTTTTTAATTGGACTTTTTGTTATTTTGATATTGAGCTCCATGAGCTGTTTGTATATTTCAGAGATTAATCTTTGTCCATTGTTTCATTTGCAAATATTTTCTCCCATTCTGAGGGTTGTCTTTTCATCTTACTTATGGTTCCCATCACCTCACACCAGTCAGAATGGCCGTTATCAAAAAATCTAGAAACAATAAATGCTGGAGAGGGTGTGGAGAAAAGGGAACACTCTTGCACTGCTGGTGGGAATGTGAATTGGTACAGCCACTATGGAGAACAGTATGGAGATTCCTTAAAAAACTAAAAATAGAACCACCATATGACCCAGCAATCCCACTACTGGGCATAAACCGTGAGAAAACCATAATTCAAAAAGACACATGCACCACAATATTCATTGCAGCACTATTTACTAGAGCCAGGACATGGAACCAACCTAAATGTCCATGGACAGATGAATGGATAAAGAAGAAGTGGCACATATATACAATGGAATATTAGCCATAAAAAGAAATGAAATTGAGTTATTTGTAGTGAGGTGGATGGATTAGAGTCTGTCACACAGAGAGAAGTAAGTCAGAGAGAGAAAAAAAAATACCCTATGCTAACACATATATATGGAATCTAAAAAGAGAAAAAAACTGGTACTGAGGAACCTAGTTGCAGGGCAGGAATAAAGACATAAACATAGAGAATGGACTTGAGGACATGGGGTAGGAGGGGGAAACTTGGAGAAAGTGAGAGTAGCATCAACATATATACAGTACCAAATGTAAAAGTTTAGTTAGTGGGAAGAATCAGCATAGCACAGAGAGATCAGCTTGGTGCTTTGCAATGATCTAGAGAGGTGGGATGTGGAGGATGGGAGGGAAGCTCAAGAGGGAGGGGATATGAGGACATATGTATGCATATGGCTGATTCACTTTGGTGTACAACAAAAACCAACACAGTATTGTGAAGCAGTTATACTCCAATAAAGTTCCATTAGAAAGAAAAAGAAGCTGGAAAACTCCTATAATTAGGAAATTGCAACCTCCCAAATGGTTTCAGTGTCCCTCAGAATCGCTAGCCAGGGTGATTAGTGAGTCTTCTCCTGTATGAAGCCACTCCATAAAGACTGGGAGAGATAGCTCTTCAAATGGACAAATTCTAACACATAGTTATAAGACACATGACAAAACAGAGAAATATGTCTCAAATAAAGGAACAAAATAAATTTCCAGAAAATGACCCTAAAGGAATTACACAGAATTCAAAATAACTGTCATAAAGATGGTGTACAAGACTTTTTACAAGGAAACAATACATGAATAAAATGAAAATATAAACAAAGAGATATAAAATATTAAAAAAAACAAGTTAACAAATTTTGGAGCTGAGGTATAAAAAAAATAAATTTAATTCTCAGGAGTTCAACAGTAGACTTGATTTGACAGAAGAAAGAATCAGCAAACATGAAAAGAGGGCATTTGAAATTATTCAGTCAAAGGAATAAAAAAAAAGAATGAAAAAAGTGAAGAAAGGCCAAAGGCCTTATGGGACACTATAAGCTGATCAATAGAAGCATTATGGGATATCTACGGTCATACCACCCTGAACATGCCAGATCTTATCTCATCTCAGAAGCATTATGGGAGCTACAGAAGTTCTCAAAAGAAAGAAATGTGGTTAAAAGATTTACCTAAGGAAATAATGGCTGAGAACTTCTGAAATCCAAGAAAGAAAGTAGAAGTCCATAGCTGAGAATATGCAGACTCCAGCTAGGAGGAATCCAAAGAAATCCATGCCCAAATATATTCTAATCAAATTGTCAAAAGTCCAAGAAAAAGACAGAGTTTTGAAAGCAGCAAGAAAAAAGTGACTCACCACATACAAACAAAACAAAACCCATAAAGCGCTCAATGATTTCTCAGCAGAAACACTGCAGTAGAGAAGGGAGTTGAACTACTTATTTAAAGTGCTGAAAGAAAAAACTGGCAACCAAGAATACTGGACTCAAAAAAAAATTGTCCTTAAAACAATGAGCGATAAAGACTTTCTTAGACAAAAAAATAAAAATAAGCTTAGAGATTTTATCACCACTAGACCTGCCTTAAAAGAAATGCTGAAGGAAGTCATTTGAACTGAAATGAAAAGATGTTGAACAGCAACAGGAAAGCATATGAAATTATAAAGTTTGCTGGTAAAGGTAAATATATTGACAAATACAGAATACTGTTATTACCAAAGTTGTGGTGCAAAAATTACTTTAATTATGGTATAGAAGTAAAGATAAAAAAGTATAAAAAATAATTATAACCAACAAAATCTGTCAATAGATGCACAATATAAAAAGATGTAATTTGTGACATCAGTAACAAAAAGCACGGGAGAAGTAAAACATACGGTATTTTTATGTGACTGAAGTTAAGATATGAGCTTAAAGTATGTTGTTATAAGAAGTCTTATGTAAGCCTTATGGAAACCATAAAAAAATACTTATGAATATACACATAAGAAAATCAGAAAAGAATCAAAACATGTCATGACAAAAAAAATAACAAAACACAAAGGCAAACAGCAAGAGAGGAAAAGAAAGACAAATAAGCTACAGGGCATAAAGAAAATAGTTAACAAAGTGGCAAGAGTAAGTCCTTATGTATCAATAATAATTTTCAATTTAAATGGATTAAACTCTCCAATCAAAAGACATAAAGTTGTTGAATGGATAACAAAACAAGTAGATCTCTTCTAAGTATCTACTGTCTAGAAGAGACAGTTTAGATTTAAGGACACACATAGGCAATAATAAAAGGACAGGAAAAGATATTCCATGCCTGTGAAAACCAAAAAAGAACAAAAGTGGCCATACTTATATCAAACAAAAGAAACTTTAAGTCAGTGTTGAAAGACACAAAAGACATTATATAATGACTAAAGGGTGAATTAACCAAGAAGGTATAATAATTATAAATATATATGCACTCAACATCAGAACACCCAAATATATGAAGCAAACATTGAAAGAACTGATGAGAAAAATAAACAACAACACAATAATGCTAGAGGATTTCAATAGCCCATGTTCAATAATGAATTAGATATCCAAACAGAATATCAATAAGGAAACAAAATTTGAACAACTTTATAGAACATAAGAACATAACAGACATGTACAAAACTTTTCGCCCAACAGAGGCAGAATGCACATTCTTCTCAAGCACACATGAAATGTTTTCCAAGATAAATTGCATGTTAGGTCACAAAACAAATCTTAACAAATTTTAGAAGATTGATATTATATCAAGTATCTTTTCTGACCACAATGGAATAAATTAGAAATTAATGGCTGAAGGAAAACTGGAAAATTCAGCAATATGTGGAAATTAATCAACACACTCTTCATAACTAATGAGTCAAGAGGAAATCAAAAAGGAAATTAGAAAATATATTGAGACAAATGAAAATGAAAACACAATATACCAAATGTTATGGGATGCAGCAAAAGCAATATTGAGAGAGAAGTTTATAGTGTTAGACACCTACATTAAAAAAAAAGGAAAATCTCAAATGAACAATCTAACTTTACAACTCAATAAACTAGAAAAAGAAAAACAAACTAAACCCAATATTTATAAGAATGAAGGAAATAATTAAGATTAGAGAAGAAATAATGGAAATTGAAGAAAAACAATACAAAAATCAAGAAAACAAAATAACTGTTTTTTTTAAAATATAAACAAAATTGACAATATCCACCCTCACCACCTCTATTCAACATAGAACTGGAAATTCTACCCAGAGCAATGAAAAGAAAAATAAATGAAAGGCATCCAAATCAGAAAGGAAGAAGTAAAATTATCTATTCACAGATGGCATGGTTTGTAGAAAACTCTAAGGATTAAAAAAAAAAAAACTGTCCAAAAAAATTTAGCAAACTTGGGACTTCCCTGGTGGTGCAATGGTTAAGAATCATGCCTGCCAGTGTAGGGGACACAGGTTCAAGCCCTGGTCCAGGAAGATCCCACATGCCGCAGAGCTACTAAGTCTGTGCACCACAACTACTGAGCCTGTGCTCTAGACCCCGTGAGCCACAACTGCTGAGCCCATGCACCACAGCTACTGAAGCCCACACATTCTAGGGCTTGTGCTTCACAACAAGAGAAGCCACCGCAATGAGAAGCACATGCACCGCAACGAAGAGTAGCCCCCGCTCACCACAACTAGAGAAAGCCCACGTGAATCAATGAAGACCCAGAGCAGTCAAAAATAAATAAATTAAAAACAAAAAAAATTAGCAAACTTGCAGAATACAAAATCAATATACAAAAATCAGTTATATTTCTGTACATTGATACAACAAAAAATCCAAAAAGAAAATTAAGAAAAAACTCATTTATAATAGCCTCAAAAGAATAAAATAATCAGGAATAAAATTAACTAGGGAAGCAAAAAACTTATACATCAATAACTACAAAACATTGATGAAATAAAGAAGACACAAATAAATGGAAAGACACCCCATTTTCATGGCTTGGAAGACAATATTTTTAAAATGCCCATACCACACATAGTAATAAACTGATATAATGCAATTCTTATCAAAACCCCAGTGGAATTTTGACAGAAATGGAATTAAAAAATCCTAAAATTTGTATGGAATGAAAAAGGACCCAAAATTGCCAAAACAATCTTGAGAAAGATAAACAAAGCTGTAGTCTGTATACGTGCATTTCAAAGAATATTTCAAAGCTACAGTAATTAAAATTGTATGGTATTGGCATAAGAACAGACATATAGACCAATGGATCAGAATAGAGGGGCCAGAAATTCACCAATACATATATGATAAAATGATTTTCCACAAAGGAGCCAAGACTGCATAATGAGGGAAAGATGGTACCTTCAACAAATGGTGATGAAAAAACTGAATATTCACATGCAAAAGAATAGAATTGGACCCTTATCTTACATGGCACACTAAAATAAACTCAAAAAAGGATTGGAAACTTAAACATAAGACATGAAAATACAATATCCCTGAAGAAAACATAGGGGGAAGTTGCATGACATTGGATTTGGCAATGATTTCTTGGATATAACAACAAAAGCACAGGCAACAAAAGCAAAAATAGACAAGTGGGGACCATCTCAAACTAAAACGCCTCTGCACGATAAACGAAGCACACAGTGGAGTAAAAATGTCAGATATGAAATGGGTGAAAATATTTGAAAAACATATATTTTATAAGGGATTAATATCCAAAAGATATAAGGAACTCATAATTCAATAGCAGAAACAAATAACCCAATTAAAAATGGGCAAAGGGCTTGAATATTCCTTTCTTTGAAGAAGACACACAAATGACCAATTGGTATATGAAAATATGCTCAATTCCTCTAATAATCAGGGAAAAGAAAATCAAAACCATAATGAGACATCACCTCACATTGGTTAGGCTGGCCATTATTTCACAAAAAGAAAAGTAAACAGAAAATACGTTGATGAGGATGTGAAGAAATTGGAACTTTTGTGCACTGATGGTAGAAATGTAAAGTTGTACAGCCACTATGGAAAAAGTATGTAGGTCTTCAAATAATTTTATTAGAATTACCATATGATCCAGTAACTCAGTTCCAGGGTTTTATCCAAAATAATTAAAATCAGGATATCTTGATGACATAGTTGCACTCCCATGTTTATTACAGAGCTATTCACAGTAGCCAATAGGTGGAAACAACCTAAATGTCCATTTGTGGATGAATGGATAAGAAAATGTCATATATGCATAACTGGAACATTAGCCATAAAAAAGAAGGAAATACTATCACACGCTACAACATGGATGAATCTTGAAAACATTATGCTAAGTGAAATAAGCCAGTCATAGATGGACAGATACTGCATGATTCCTCTTATATGAGGTATCTATAATATTCAAACTCAGAAACAATGTAGAATGTTGGTTCCCAGGTGGAAGGTAAAATGGGAAGTTGCTGTTCAATGTGCATAGAGTTTCAGTAATGAAAGATGAAAACATTCTAGAGATCTAATGTACAACATAGTGATTATATTAACAATACTGTATTGTACATTTAAATTTTTGCTAAGAGGGTAGATCTCATGTTATGTTTTTATTACCACACACACAGACACACAGCAAACAAAGACAGAAAGCCAGAAAATCACCAGCTAATCTCACTTATATCCTAAACAAAATATTTGCAAACTAATTCCAACAATATATACAAAGGATACTATATAATGACTGAGTTGGTTTTATCCAAGGGATACAATGTTGTTTTAACACTCAGATACCCACAGCATCAGACTAAATAAAAAATCATGATTATTTGAATATATGGAGAAAATTCAACTTCCTTTAATGATAAAAAAAAAACTTTTAGTAATCTAGGAGTAAAAAGAAACTTTCATAATGTTTATTAGAAAGGAAATACCAAAATCTACTTCAAAATTACATTTTTATGACACAGTGATGGTTTCAATTTGATATGGGGATGAAGCCTTAAACTAGAGGTCCTAGACAGCACAGTAAGTCAAGAAGATGGTTAACTTAGAGATAATTTAATAATATGAATTTGTTAAATTGGTATTAAAAGACTGAAAAGGCAAATTAGGAACACTGAAGTAACAAGAAAGTAATTTTAGGAACAGATACCACCCTTAGGGCTGGGAGACAAAGGTAAGCGTTTAGAGTTATCAGAACTTAGAAGCTTGGAGGAAAAACCTTGAGAAGCTGGGACCTGGATATCTATGAGGGCTGCTGCTTAGCTAATGATGGTACTCAGGAGCTTGAAGTGGGGCCTCGTGGAGCTGGGATTCAGAATTTGGTGAAGGGTTACTGCTAATATCTCCAACTTTTGTTAATGTGTCCAAGGAAGCACAATGAGGCTGGTTTGGGGACTTTGAAAAGCTACTGGACATTGGAACCAACGGCTACTGGCACCAAATGCTACTGCTGGGGTAAAATACCATTGCTGGAGTGATGCTCACAGGAACAGGAAGTAAAGGGAAAATTCCTTCTACCCCTCCTTAACCTTAAAATCTCCCTCTAATACCAAACTTATTTACAAGAGGGAAACAGATACACAGACTTAGAGAAATAACTTATGGTTACCAGGGGGAAGAGTGGGAAAGAGGGTAGATTGGGAGTTTGGGATTGACATGTACACACTGCTATATTTAAATAGATTTAAATAGATAAGCAACAAGAGCCTACTGTATAGCACAGGGAACCTTACTCAATACACTGTAATAACCTAAATCAGAAAAGAATTTGAAAAAAGTAGATACATGTATAACTGAATCACTTTGCTGTACACCTGAAACTAACACAACATTGTTAATCAACTATGTTCCAATATAAAATAAAAATTAATAAAAAAGAAACCATCTAATGCAGAACTAGTTTGCAAAGAGTAATGTACTGTGTTTTAGTCCCAGCACCACAAAGCAGATTATAGAAAGGTGAATTTGGAACAGAAAGACAATAGCTTAATAATTGGCAAAAAGTAAAAGGTATAAAGATTATTTTTATTTCAGCTTTTACTATGGTAATAACTCCAATATTTCAGCAACATTTATTTCTTACATTATGTGAAGATTGTGGGTTGGGTATATTTCTACTCAGTTCTGCTTGGCTTCACATGTCTTCTTATTCTTAGTCCCAGGTTAAGCACCCACTCCTATCTAGAATATACTCCTGTTCAGACAGAGGTCACACCAGTGCAGGAACGTTTAAGCCTTGACTTACATTTCTCTAATAACTAGTGATGTTGAGCATCTTTTCATGTGCTTTTTGTCCATTTGTATGTCTTCTTTGGAGAAATGTCTGTTTAGGTCTTCCACCCATAGAAAAATGCAAATCAAAACTACAATGAGGAATCACCTCATATCAGTCAGAATGGTCATCATCAAAAATCTACAAATGGATAAAGAAAATGTTGTTCATATATATAATGGAATATTACTCAGCCATAAAAAAACAAAGAAACAATGCCATTTTCAGCAACATGGATGGGCTTAGAGATTGTCATACTGAGCAAAGTAAGTCAGACAGAAACAGGCAAATATCATATGATATCACTTATATGTGGAATCTAAAAAATGGTACAAATGAAGTTATTTACAGAATAGAAATAGAGTCACAGATGTAGAAAACAAACTTAACATTACCAAGGGGGATAGTGGGAGGGATCACTTGGGAGATTGGGTTTGACAGATACACACTACTATGTATAAAATAGATGACTAATAAGGACCTACTGCATAGCACAGGGAATTCTACTCAATACTCTCTAATGACCTATATGGGAAAATAATCTAAAAAAGATTGGGTATATGTATATGTATAACTGATTCACTTTGCTATACAGCAGAAACTAACACAACATTATAAATCAACTATATTCCAATAAAAGGGAGGATAATCTGCTTTACCAACTCCACCAATTCAAATGCTAATCTCATCTGGAAACACCCTCACAGACACACCAGAAACAATGTTTAATCTGGCCCCTGTGACCCACTCAAGCTGACATACAATTAGCCATGACACTCTACTAGGAATTTATGTAGAAAAGTGAGAAGAATATATTGTTTATATCCTTGTAATAACTATTTTGCATTGTAATAAGATCAATATCATAAAAAGTCCTGTGAAATTACTTTTTGAACAACCCTGGTAGAGTATAAATATTTATATTTAGAATAAATACGTTACTAACCAAAAAATAAATAAATAAATAAATAAAAGAAAGCCTAAGCCAATCTACAAGGTGGCATTTAAAGCTTTGGTCCAAACATGGCAAACATATTAACTCACGTGCCACTGGCCAAAGCATGTCACATGTCCAATTCCCAAGTCATTGATGTGAGAAGTGTAGCTGTCCCACAGGTATTAAAGGTTGGAAAGAGATACACAAGCAAGTCACATGACAATAGAATAGGTTGTATAATCTTATTACACAGAGGTAGTGAGTAGTTGGCAAAAATAACCCAGTATTCTACAGATTTGAAAGGAGCAAGTAAAACATTATTTATAGGTTATATGGTTATATGATTGTGTTCCTAGAAAATTCAAAAGAATCTATGTATAAAATATTAAAATTCATAAGTGTTCAGCAACTTTGATGAAAATACAACAAATTGAAAAAATCAATTATATTTCTCTACAACAGTAACAATTATTTATAAAATATTTTTTATAAAAGAGTGCCCTATACAAAAAGTCAACAAATAAAAAGCAAAATTTCTATGGAAAAATATAAAACTTTATTGATGGAAATTAAAGACCTAAAAATACATAGAGATACTATGTTTATGGATTAAAAGACCCCCATATAATAAAAACGTGTATGGACTTCCCTGGTGGCACAGTTGTTGAGAGTCTGCCTGCTAATGCAAGGGACACGGGTTCGAGCCCTTGTCTGGGAGGATCCCACATGCCGCGGAGTGACTAGGCCCATGAGCCACAAGTACTGAGCCTGCGCGTATGGAGCCTGTGCCCCCCAACAAGAGAGGTTGCGATAGTGAGAGACCCACACACCACGATGAAGAGCAGCCCCCCACTTGCCACAACTAGAGAAAGTCCTCGCACAGAAGAGAATGTGCTTTCAAAAAAAAATGTATAAATTCAACAAAATTCCAATTAATATGCCAATGGTCTTTTTGTGAAAATTGGTAAGTTATTTTAAAATTTATATGAAAATGCAAAAGGTTAAGAATAGGCAAGACATCCTTTATGAAGGAGAACACATTGGAACAAGAGTATTGACAAGATTTATGAGGTTATAGTAATAAAAAGAATATGGTATTTGCTCAAAAATATACAAATAGACCAATGAGACATTTGAGAATCTTGAAATAGACCAATGCTTATAGGGCCTTTTGATTTATGCAACGTAAGCACTGTAAAGTAGTCTTTTAATGGTGAGTCAATCAAGTATCCATATTAGAAAAAAGGAAATTGTAGCCCTACCTCATACCATCACAAAAATTAATCCCAGGTAGATTATAGACCTAAATGTGAAGCACAAACAATACAGTTTTCAGATCATTATATAAAAGAATATCTTTATGCGCTTCGGAAAAGAAAATGTCTTAATACACGAAAAGCACGAACCATAAGAGGAAAAAATGAATAAATTTGACTTTTAAAATTAAGAATTTATATTCATTAAAAGATACATTAAAGAGTGAAAAGGAAAGGCAATGAATGGGAAACTAAAAATGGGATCCTTTTCAGAACACAAAAAGAATTACTATAAAACCATAAGAAATAGGAAACTCAATAAATATGTGCAGATGGCTTAATGAGAACTTTACAAGAAAGGAAATTTACCTAGCCAATAAATATATTAGAAGTCCCTTAACCTTAGTAGCAATTAGGTAAATGCAAATTAAAACCATTAAATACCCCTACACATCCTCCAATTTGGCTAAAATTGAAGTCTAAGGAAATCAAATATTGTCAACAATATGGAACAATGAGAAATCACACACCCTAAATGTGGTACGGAGTGGGGGTGTTAATTGGTATAATCATTCTGGAAAAGAATTTGGAATAATATAGTAAAATTGGAGATATTCTACAGCTCAACAATTCCAGTCTGTACGTTACAGAAATATGAGTTTATGTGTACCAAGATACATGTAAGAATTTCTATAACATTGTTGCTTATAGCCAAAACTAAAAACAACACAAATGTCCAACATCAATACAAAGAGATAAATAAATAATAGTATAGTCACACAATGAAATACTCTACAGCAATGTCAATGAATATTCTACAATTAATAAAATAGGGTGACTGAATCTCACCAATATTATATTGAGCAAAAGCAGCCAGACACAAAATAGCACATACTGTGTGATTCCACTTATATAATGTTAAAAAAGAGACAAAATGAAGCTATTTAGGAAGTAGACTTGTGTGGTAAAATTACTAAAGAAACCACAGAAGTCAGAAGAACAGTAATCTCTTAATTGGGTTGAGGGCTATAACCCAGAAAGAATACACCAGGGACTTCTAGAATATTGACAATGCTTTATTTCTTGACCTTGGAAAAATTACACATGAAGTTACTTCACAATCATTTTAAAGTTGTATATTTATAGTTTATACATGGTATTCAAGTTATACTTTATAATAAAAATGTAAATACAGGTTATTTGATTAACCAGAATAAATTTTACAAAATCTTTGTTCAAAACATTTAGACTTGATTATGGACTGTAAAATCTTTGGAAGTTTCTTAACTTTTCTGCACCTCCATTTTTCCGGCTCTAAACTGAGAATAATTACGTTTATTTACCAAAGTGTCAAGTGGGATCTTGGATATAAAATTGCACTGTAGACCATAAAGCACAGTACGTATCAGCAGCCATAGTTATATGTTTTCTGAGCCTACTGTAGGTTAGGGAAAAAGAAGAAAGAAAATGAAGTCCAGGCTACCTACTACAGGCAAGTATATTTACAGTATCTTTTAAGCATAAAAGTTTTAAAAAATAACCAGAAAAATCAGGTAAGATCTGAAAAAGTACAGCTCGGAATAATTTAGAGGATGGGACAAACACTGCTCTTAATACATCAGTAGCCCAAGGGCATCACCACATAAGTGCAAACATAAACATGAGAATTCCTTGTGATTACCTAGGACCATTAAGAAACATGTCAGTTATGTTCAATATAGTCTACTAAAAGAATCAGAGAATGAAGTATAAATTTTTCCATCCAAAATAGATAAATTTTTAAAGTATTTTTCCATCTAGAGGTAAAACTGTTAATGTGGCAAATATATTTATATGGAAAAAGTTATATTAATAAAAATACCTTTTACTGCAGGGTACATATCTAGAAACTATCCAGATATTACATTATTTAATATTTAAGATAATCTTGCAAACCAGGTCCATTTGTTATCTCCATTTTACAAATGAGGAAATTGAGGCTTAGGGGGTTTCAATGGTTTTCCTATACATCTGAGGAGGGGCAGAATTGATATTTGAATGCAAATATGATTCATTCCAAATCCTGGACTCCTTCTACTATCATAAAAGCTATCTTTCATTATTTAGGATGATAGATAAATATGGTGGAGCAAACATGTTTTTGGCCAGTCACAAAATCAATTGCTTCTACATTCATTTAGCTATATACAGCAATGTGATCACACAAGCTTTTTATCAGTCATATTAAAGTCTTCACTTCTTAAACCATTGATTCTTTTGTTACTTGCAGATATGTCATTATCATCTAAAGTGAGCCACACAAGGCATTTTCTCCAGGCAACTTAAAATCCAAGTCCATCATTTCCATAGGTATGTCAATCAGCACACACATTTGTAGATATTTCTAGTTTTTTATAAAATAATTAAAATTCTAGTGGATAAAGTTTTAAGCAGCTTTCAAAAATACATTTGGGATCTTTGAACATTATAATTATTTTACAATTTGAATTTTATATCCTAAATACTGCTGCTTTAAAACAACGGATATATCGAAATTTATTTATTTTTTGATAAAACCTGAATTTGGTACTTTAAAAGATTTCTAAAGACAAAATCCTTAAAATTCACTTTATAACAATCTATAATAGAATAGCATGTCTTAATCTGAGAAAAATTTTAGCAAATAGTTTTTAGAGAATCCTGGAATTGAAGAATATTTTAAAAGTCGTCTGGTCTAATCTCATCCCACCCTCTCCTATTTCTATTCAGGCTTCACACATCTCGTTCTTATAATACCTCAAATGAAGGAGGCAGTAATTCTTGTAGATTCACTCTTATTGCTAACTCTGTAATATTTTTACACCAAAACATTGTTGTTTATTAGCATATAAAATTATAATTCTGTAATTTCAGCATATTATTATTGTAAGTAAGAGCCAGTCAACTGGCAGATAACAACTGAATCTTAACTAGAGAGCAAAGATAGATTCTAGAAAATATAGACCATAAGCTTAACATTGATGACCAGTAAAATTCTCAAATAGTTTATTAAAAACTTTTGTGAGAAATTAAAAAAAAAACAGCATGATTAAGTCATCATAGATTCACCAAAAACAGGTTATGTTGAATCAATCCCATTTTTTTTTCTAATAGAATTACTAGATGAGATTGCCACACACAACGTGGCTTTTTAAGAGTCATTAAAAATTTCAGGGACTTCTCTGGTGGTCCAGTGATTAAGGCTCCACACTTCCACTGCAGGGGCACGGGTTCTATCCCTGGTCTGGGAACTAAGATCCCATATGCCTTGCAACACAGCCCCCCAAAAATAAAATAAAATAAAGTGATTAAAAACTTTTCATGTTAGGGACCTGGAATATATGATTCTCCAAGGTCCCTTTTGGCTTTAAAATCCCATGTGTTTCACCTGATAGACATAAGGTAAATTTTTGCTGTATGATAATGGATTCGTGATTTGATATACAAGTTTTCTTAAAGAGTGCTGATTAATGGATCTTTGTAAACCAGAACAGAAATCTCAAGTGGTAAAACTATGGCTCTGTCTTTGACCTTTATCCTTTTCAACAATTTTTTTCAAAGCAGACCAAGATATATAAGGATCTTAAATTTGTTCATGACACAATCCTAAGAAGGATAGCTATTATTTGAGATAACAAAACCATGATGTGTGTGTGTGTGTATGCGTGCGTGCCCACAAGATGAATTTAAGAACAAAAAAATCAAAACATTTTACAAATAACTTAGGGTTCAAGTATAAATCTCACTGTGCTTACAGTATTTGAAAAGTCAATAACAAAAAAGAATGCTTATGTAAATTATGGCACATCCTTAAGAGGAAATAATATGCAACATTTTAAAATATTTATGAAGAGTTTTAATAACATGGGGAATTCATGTAATATAATGTTAAGTTGAAAATTTCAGCACATAAAATTGCCTATAAAGTATTATTACGATTACATTTATAGACATGTAAAAGCAAAGGAAAAAATGGAGAAAAGTCACCAAAAGGTTAAAGGTGAGTGGTGGGGTTGTTATTTTTTCATTAGGCATTATGTATACAACATAAATAGCTACAAAAAAAATAAATACAGTCTTAGGTCATATCAGCAAAATAATGGCGTATTGTCCAAAATAGTCCCATTGTGCTTTGCATTGCTCAGATCTCATCTGGATTACTTTAGTTCACTACATTTTAAGAGTAATTTTGACTATAACAAGAGTGCTAAGTTTATGGAATCCAGGATTGTGAATGCTATGGACTGAATTGTGTTCCCCTCACCCCCAAATTCATATGTAGAAGCCCAGTCCTCCAATGTGACTATATCTGGAGATATGGTCTTCAGGTGGTAATTAAGGTTAAATGAGGTCATAAAGGTGGGACCTTAATCTGATAGGACTTATGAAGAAGATCTCTCTCTCTCTCTCTCTCTCATTGTCTCTCTCTCTCTCTCTCTCTCTCTCTCTCTCTTTCTTTCTCACACACACACACACACACACACACACACACACACACACACAGTGAAAAGAAGGCCATCTACAAGTCAGGAAGAAAGCCCTCACCAGCACCCAACCATATTGGCACCCTGATCTTGGGCTTCTGCTCACAACTGTGAGAAATATCTTTCTGTTGTTAAAGCCACCTAGTCTATAGTATTTGTTATGGCAGACCAAACCGACTAATCCAGTGACTGATCTTAAAATCACTTCAGTGATGAATAGGTAGAGTAGCTGAAGATATTAAGAATGGAAAAAAGAAATAATGTGGGGCAGATAAATTGTTTTCAGATATTTAAAGAGATGTCATGTGGAAACAGTCTTCCCAAACTAAGATAGAAGAAGTTGGGTTCAATATAAGATATAGCTTTCTAACAAAGCTCTGCCAAAATGGAATGAGCTGTTTCTGGACATTGTAAACTTACCAGTATACTTGTCCCAATAAAGAATAGAAGACAATTGTTCAGGAGTGCCATAGAAGAGATTTCTGTATTAATTTAGATGACTTTTGAAGTCTCATTTAACTCCAACTTTCTCTACCTAACATTCCACACTGTTGAAATCTTTCAAAATTTTAATTCCGATACAATATATTAATTATCCCTGAAAATTCTCTAAGTATGGTTTCTATGCTTTCAGTTTAGTCATTCATTAAAACTGAAAAATGGGGCTTCCCTGGTGGCGCAGTGGTTGAGAGTCCACCTGCCGATGCAGGGGGCATGGGTTTGTGCCCCGGTCCAGGAAGATCCCACATGCCATGGAACGGCTAGGCCCGTGAACCATGGCCGTTAAGCCTGCACGTCCAGAGCCTGTGCTCCGCAATGGGAGAGGCCACAACAGTGAGAGGCCCACATACCAAAAAAAAAAAAAAAAAAGAAAGAAAGAAAAAAAAGAAAAATGGAGCAAGACCTGATACAGAGCTCTACCCCACATTCTTAGAAAACTCTGATTCATTCATTAATCCTTAATCTTTTACATGGTATGATTGTTCTGTAGGTGACTATTTTTGCTGGTTCTCTATACTTGTACCTGTGTTACTTGTTTAAAATTCACTTTGACCTCATTATTAGGTAAGTTAACATTCTCACCTCATTTGATCCATTTATTGGACTAAACAAATTTTCTGTCAATGTGAATGGTAACAATGAAAACCATGGTAAAATAAGAATTTTAAAATGTATAAATCTTTAATAAAAACACATTTTTCCTCCATAAAAAGCAAAATAATCAAAACACTGCACATTGTTTATAGTACCAGACTTTAACTACCATTTATAACTTTATTTGTATGGAACACTATTTCTGAATTTAAACTCAGGACAACGAGACATGTTTTTTTCCACTTCAGTATTAGAAACAGACTCAGTTTTGGCAGATGTAGCAAGACCTGTGCTCGGATCTTACTCTTGTCACATTTTCTCTGAAAGGGGTTCCTGGATGAATTACAGGAAAAAGAAACAGCATACAGATGCTGTGGTTCCAGAGGAGACTCCACATGCCAAGGATATAAGTTGATATGTTTGGGAAAAGCCCACAGGGGTTCTTGTATTAAGGGGAGAAATTTTCATCAGTGATGACTAGATTCCAGAAGAAATGTCAGAATACAAAACAAGAAAACAGGATTTGGGATGCAGAAGGGACAATTAAGGTGGCAAGTGAGTGGTGTTAAGGGCACTAGTGATAGTAGTTTCTGAGTAGTACAACGGGGTTCATGCTCATACATAGTTGTTCAAAAACTCCATATTGGGAGAGACATGCAGTGTGAAACTGATGTTTAAATAAAATGAAATTAAGATAAACTATGGAAATCTCACAATAAAATAATAGAACAAATATTTACTAATATAATTAACACTTATTGAGCATTACTATAAGTCAGCTACTGTGATGAGAATTTTATATATATTGTCATTTAATTCTGTTAACAATCCTATGAGGTGGGTTCTAATGTTATCCTCATTTTCCTAAACGGTAGTCAGAATCTCAAATGATGTGGGATTTAAGGTCACTTATTAAGTGGCGGGTCTGAGATACATACCCACGTCTGCTTAACTCTCAGCTCAACTCAATTAAACTCTATTCTTTAAAGGCTTCCATATTTAGGCCTAAAAGCTTGTCACAAATAGCATAATAATTTAATTTATACATTGAAATATTTACTGATAATAAAGGAACATCTTTAGATGTCTATTTGAAATAAACCAAAATTAGAATATCTGTCTTTTTTAAAAATCACTTTTGTGTTTTTAGTTTTTTTAGGCATTCCTGCTTTCAGATTCACCTACCACTATTTTCATTGATCATGTACATGTATTTTTCAAAGATGAAATCTAGTTTACAAGTTGTGCAGTTGCTCTCACTGAGAAAGAAGTACATGGCTTTTTCGCATGATCATATCTCCCAATTTGAGGAAACTAGAGTCAGTCAATGTGTTGAACATTAAAAAGTACATTTCAATACTCAATACTGTCTATAAATCATTTCATTCCTTCTATGCCCCTCAATATTTGACAAAACATTTTACTCTAAACAAATTTGGGGGCCATTGTGTGATTATTCTCACTTGGAAAATATACTGTTTCCCCTCCATGAAACTAGAACAGAAGGTCTGAGAGAAAGGAAATTATTAAGCATTCTACTGAGTTTTTACCCCCAACAAAAACTAAGATAGAGGTCAATGAATAAGTATGTGCAGACTGGAACTTGAATCCTCTAGGGTGACTGTAGGCTAATTAATAATTAATGCCAGAGCCATGGTGTTTGAAATGCAGATGTGATAACTGGAGGCCTGGCAGTACTGTTCAGAGGAAGCAGATTTAGATGCTATAGGGAATAGGCACTCCCTTGCCGGCTGGCTCAGAGAGCCAGCCTGGGTGCAAAGCAGGGCCTATGGTTTAGATTATATTCCCCTCAGCTGTTAATTACCTGAACCTACTTTGAAGTTGTTCTCTTTTTATCCTCTGCATGAAAAGAGATTGGTTCAGCCAAGGGACTTAGAGAAATGATCAAATACATGGGGTGGAGGGAAGGGGGTGGGAATAGAACTTCAGATATAAGAAGATAACGAAGAAAAACACACAGTAGAACATACAAGAACATACATTATTAGGAAATGTTGAATTGTGGTTCATTGTTTCAAACACATTGTATTTCTCTCAGTTATAATAAAGTTGATTTTAAGTGAATATGTAAACTTTTTCTGAATAGGTATAACAAAGAATTTCCATCTCTATTACTATATAAAGTAGTGATTTGACAAGAGATACGTGCTTTGTAATGCCATATTTAATTTAATAAAGTCACTTACTCCTCTTCATATTTGAAGGTACTTACTGATAAAGGCAATATTAATAGAATCAGCCACAAACTGCTTCTATATAACCTGTTTGTGTTCCAACCACTCATTCTCACAACACAAATAGAAGGTGCCATTGCTCAATGAAGAAAACTATAGGATATTGGAAAACTGGAAATAGGCTTCAGTTGAAAGGATTCTGAAAATAAAGGATGGTAGGTTTAACTGCATTAAAAAGCACCCCGGTTTTCAATTATGTGTATGTATGCATCCAACTTAAAGAAGCATGGCCACTAACTATCTAGCAAGTGGATTACAGCATGCCTGGATGAGATGTAAATGCTGAGTTTTTTTTTTCCCCAGTTTTAAATGTTATTTTTAGTGCAACTACTCCAGGCAAAGCACCTGAGATACATGCTACTCACACATGAACAAGTTTTTCTCTTTTGGTGAAAAATCATGAAGTCATGAAATAGCTAATTTCAACTGTGAGAAGTATCTCTGTATCTTTTTGACAGGAAAATAGCACTGAAAGCACCATCAAAGGAAAACGTGTATCTACACTGAAACTGACACCTGTGGATGCAGTATCTTCTAACTAAGGTGACATCAAATGCATACAACCATATGAGTGAGTGATGAACATTCAGCTCAGACACAACACATAGACCATGCAGTGATCTACATTTGGAGTTCTATATTATTTACTGTCCATTTCTACTTAAAGGACCACTTCTGTGAACAAGGTCCTTAAAGTCAGGAGAAAAAACCAGAAATTTTCTCCTTAGAAACTATTGCTCAAAATGCAAATTCCAAAATAATGTAGGACTTGCATCATTGTACATTTTAAATTACCTTAAGCAAGTAAATAGTCATGTAACTAAGGGTCTCCTATCAAAGGCAAATCACATTGGGAATTTTTACAATTTGTCTGTGACAGAGATTTTCCAGTTGTAGGTTTCATTCTAAGAACATGTGTACAGCACTAAGATTATGTAAAGATAACAACAAAAAACAAAGCCATTTTCATGCAATTTCAATTTTGTTATACCGACAAAAAGCAGCAGGGCCAATTCACAGAAAGTAGGGTCTACTTTCATACTGATTTTTATCACCAATCAGCTGTCTCTGCAGTATTATATTGTTAGAGTCCAAGGTGTTAATGAATATGTAGCAAATTTTCCAGGCTTTAAACATAAACTTTGTATGTTGAGTTCCCTGCTACTAAGAAAAAGGAAAAAAAAAAGTGCTTGAAAAGTGTAAGCTGAAAACCAGAGGAAAATTTTTAAAAATCAACCACTTAGATCAGCACCTAAGGTTTTCATACCCATAGCTCTTTTCCACTATGGGCATTCATGATTATTCACCTGTGGTGGATAACACTCAATTTTACAACATAAACACAGAACAAAACACATTTCCTATCCTACAACTGCAGTCATCTTCCAAATTTGAATTCCAAACATTTGATTCATTGTTCCTCAATAGCAAATGAAACTACATTTGAGACTGGTGACATTCAGACTTCATTTATGCATTTTTATTTTTGTTATATTAAAAATATGCTAACAAATCAATTGATGTATATATATTTTCTATTTTATTTTTAACACTTCCATCAATTGGACAATTCAATTTAAGGAGAAGATATTTGAAAACATTATCTACAGCTTAATTTCAGTGTGAACAAGTTTTAGTTTAGAGATAAATGAACAGAGATATAAACTAAAGAGCAAAATAGCATCACCACAAGCATTAAGTTCAGCTTTCCACTTTATTTCAACCTGTATGTTTACATCCTCACTGCTCTTAACCCCACATGACTATCTCTTAACACTAACAATTACCTGTTTTGTAAAGATTTACTCAATTTCTTAAAGCACATTTTTAAAAGTTTCAAAGGAAAAGGTTCAATGTAATCTATTGGCATAATCTTGCATTAATCTCAAGGTCTTAATATATTTTAGAAAGCAGTGTAAAAAATAACTGCATAACAACCAATATTTAAGTCATAGAACTTTGAAGCCATACTTTATATGCTTTTTATATTAATTTGGAACAACTAAAGCATTCTTCTCTGTGTCAACTCTATTTTAAATATTTTTTTCTTCTTGATAATATGCTTTCCACGGTTCATTTTTGATCATATGTTCATATTGTAAAACTGCTTGTGACTAGAGCCTCCTAAACACGTGCACAATATTCTCTCTCCACTGCAATCTAAAATGTGGTTAGATTATCTAGATTGTTTTGTATCCTTTTTACCCGCAGCTACAGAGAGACTGAAATGAAGTTCTCAGCTCTTTATTAGTAAAAAGCATTGGAAAAGTGAAAAAAATCTTAACAAAATTATCTTTCTGCCTCCAGTATGAGTGATGTATGTTGCATGAGCTATGCACTGCAAAGCGGAGGAAGACTTCTTTACCCTGCAAAAGGAAAAGTAAAACATTGAAAAAGGATCTTAATGAAATCATAACATTAAAATAGTTTTATATTAAATCCTGCTAATTTTCTAGGTGAAGGCTGTGAAGTAAATGTGAGGAAACATTAAAAGGGAATTGAATTTGCATTCCTTATGCTACAGGCACATGTTTACATGACCTTTAAAACAGAATTAAAGCTGTATCATCTGCAGCTGTAGGCAATTCACATTACTAAGGCAATCAAATCAGAATGCTAAACTAACTATAAAACATATATTAAACTGATAGAGAATGATCTCAATTCACTAGGTTTACTTGCAATCTACTTACACACTACTAGTCATTTCAAAGCAGTTTGCAGATCCACCGAACCAGAAATACTCCAACATGTTTGAAAACAGTGTCCAGCTGTAAGTATGTAAGCTAAGAGCACTTTAATATATCTTTCTCAGCAAACCTTCATCATTCATCAGAGCTAGCTTATTTATGATCATTATTTACTTTCAATAATCACCTCCAAAAGTATTATCCCATGAAGACACAGTGCTTTCTGATATGTTGTACATGGCAGAGAAAATTTTTATTTCCGAACAAGTATTTGGAAGAGTTTATAAAAAATGCTTAAAGGCTAATGAAAAGTTAACGACACTCCTTTCTACTCTAAACTTCATTGTATTGTTCTACAACATCCCCCACAATTTCCAGTAACTGTATTCTGATTCCCTTCCATAACAGGTACAGATATCACACCTTTTAAAATATGATAGGATGGATAATTCAATAGTTTTACATACAGTTGTCTGGGATGAGACTTGCTCTAAAGACATGAAAAGAGAAGAGTAAATATGTTTATAATGCAAGTCATCATCTCACTAGAAGTGTTTTTAGAAAGCTTGGTCTCTTTCCATTTTTAGTAGTAAAATTTCAGAAAAAAAGCATATTATATCTTTCCCGAAGTGTTACTATTTGTGTGTTGTGACTTATTTTCCTCCTCTTTAGAAAACTTTTCAGACTCCTCAAGAATAGTGAAAACATGCAGAATGTGTTTGAAAATGCAGTTCTTCTACTTTGAGGGGCAAAGAAAGGGGGGAGAACTCAAATGCTTCTCTCTGTCACCACTGTGGGTGTTTGTATAGGACAAATTTCAGTTCTTTACAAAGCTGTCAACTAGCAGTTAAAGGAAAACCAAACTTCCACAGTTCTAAGACTCAGCTTCTGCAGAGCTGAGATCCATACACAGAGACACAGAGCTCAGATCATTTTTGAATTCAATATACACTCAAATAAAGTTGTACTTCAATATGCAAAGTTCAGCCTTGTAAACTCTCTCTCTCTCTCTCTCTCTCTCTCTCTCAGACACAGACACAGACACAGACACACACACACACACACACACACACACACACACACACACACAAAGGTGCACGTGATCCATTTCAGGGGGAGTGCATATCTAATGTTTACATCAAGCACCTGGGGAAATATTGCATTTAAAGGTAAAGATGAGAACAGATGTGATTGAATTATAGTTTAACTGCAAACAGGAACCCCAATCTCTCTCTGAAAGTATAAGTAGTAAGAAGAGGGTAGGTGGGGGAAATGAGAGAGCCTCATTCTCACTATTATTTGACTAAGTTAAAAGGAATATTTAGGATGTAAAAGAAAAATTTGAGTGTTGATATTTAGATTGCCCTGTGTGTTTCCTTAGAAGCCTAAGTTTTCTCTTGCCCCTGTCAATTGTTATAAACAGGAAATTTGTTCTTTCTAAAGAGGATTAGGGAGGTTTAAATCCTGCTGCCTTCAGTGTGATATGAGTTAACATCTGAGTGCCTGGATAAAATAGTTTAGGGTGACTATCAGCCCCAACACATATGCACACAAGAAGAATCATGGGGTCACTGCTCTCCTAAGCACACCTCCAAGGGAGAGTGTCACTGAGGCAGAATTGTGATAATATAAAGTGTTTGGCAGTAAAGGGGCTGGGTCTTGCCTCCCAAGAAAGAGTTACCTTAAACATCTTACCTTTGTTCAGGCCTAGAGAGGGAGATATTGGACTTAGAAATGTTTAAGGGGCCCACAGAGCAAGGAACTGTGGCTATTAAGGGGCAAGTGTGCTCAGCCTGGGTCTAGGGGATCCCGAAAAACTAACTGCTGGTTGGCCCCTGGGCTCACACAGCTCACACAGCTGCCTTGGCACTGGCTATTCTAAATCCTGGCCACCTCCCTCCACTTCCAACCTGGGAAATTCAGCCTCCTCCATCCTATGGAACCTGTTCCAAATAGAGGACGAGAGCTTGGGGAGAACAGGACAGTGAATGCCAGGAGGCTGGCAAAATAAGTCCCTCTCACTGGCTGCTCAGTTGTCCAAACAGGACGCATTCAGCCCAAGGAATTATCATCCACTGAGTTATCTTAACACAGAATCTCTCATTTGAATGCCCCCACCCCTGTCCTGGCCCAACCGCCTCTTTTCAGGATGCATCTCAGAGGCTATCTCAGGTCAAGCTGCTTGGCTTCATCCAAGCATCTCAGCCAGGCTACCCCGGAGATTAGAGATAGTGTTGCTGCCCAGATCACGCTCCCTCCCACCAAGATCATGTACAGGACTTTGGGACAGCTCTTTGATTCTCTCTGGCTCTGACTTTCTGCAGGTTGTAGCTAAGGGACTTGAGTTCGTAGCAACACCAGAATTGAGAGCGGGCTAGCTGCAGACTCGTGGTTAGGGGAGCGGACCCACCAAGAGGAAAGACCTGGTGGGGGGCTGGGTTCTTTGGCTGACCGCCTGAGCACTTGTGCATTGAAAAGAGACTCCAAAAATTTTCTTGGATATAAAATGTATACACACACACACACTGTGGAATGCATCCACAGGCAGCTGGAAACCGAAATACCAGATCAAATAGATCTCTTCCCCAAGCAGGCAAGCCAAATTGATTCCCCCAATCGAGAATGGGGCAAAGTGCAAAAGAAGTGGCCCAAAGTTACAGAATATGTAGATTTTTAAGAGCACTCAGGAAAAAAAACACCCCTCCCCCCAGAACTAGCACAACAATCACAACAGAGGAAGCGCTTATATTCTTGTAAAAAGTGGGTTTCCCAAATGTCCTTGCATAGTGGACTATTCCCCCAATACTTCTCTCTCTCACATATATCAATTATATATTTATATTTGATATATAAAACTTGATTTTACAATACTTTTTAGTACATTTTTCTCATAATCATCAGCCTGCTTACCTACCCTATCCCTCTGGGAAAAAAATAATAGAAATTTCTGAATAATGATAGCAGGTTAAATCTGGTCACTTGCTTATTTTCAAATATGACATAGATTCTTGCCAACCATAGGACCCACAAATAGTAACGTGAGCCCCGAATACTCAGCTGATTACTTACTAAAAGTCTTTTCCTAGAAAGAGCGCATATTTTGATCTGTAATCAAGTTTCCTGTAGTCCCATTACCACACGGGGACGCAGAATGCTAGCCATTTCAGATACGTACTATTCACTAAGGAAGGGAGACGGAGAACAAGAGTGCAGGGGAAACACGATCTCAGTTATGAATGAAGCCGGAGTATTCTTACAATTTTGCATGTTAAAACCTTAATCCGTCCATGAAGAAGGAAGTGAATTGCAATTTGGGGCGGATCTATTAACCAAGGCAATGATTTATAAACAGCGTCTAATGGTGAACTAGATGGACTTATTGATGCCCCGAATACAGATCTGCAGAGTTTAAAGTAATAGATAATCTCTCCAAGCCCTCTGATCAATTATGTGGCTGGAAATATTTTTTCTTGTTTTTAAATGCTCCCACCACCTCTGATTTTAAGAAAAAAGTCAAAGTAAAACTAAAAACCACCACTGCAATTTAAATTTATAAACATTCTGCTACTCCATTATAAAGAGAGACACAGAGAGAGGGAGACACACACACACACAGAGGTAATTCCACATGGGGTCTGTATTTTGTAGAACTGTTAACTGGATTCCTAGAAACTAGTCTCTAGCTGCAGTGCAAAAAAAGTGACTGGCAAATGCCCACAATGATTTCTAAACACCCTAAATCCTAGAACCGGGAAAAATGATAGCCACGTAGAATACTGCACAATAGCTCTGTCCCGATAGAGTTCTTTCCCTGGGACACTGTAAGATAGAGCAATGGCAAGGGAAAAAGTAAACTCTAAACTCAGAAGAGAAACTGAGCCGGAATCAACTCGACCTTGCCTACGAAGTGGCAGGGTGGGAGCCAGCATCCTTTCCCTCCGCAGTGAAGGTCTCTATTGTCCTTATCCTCTAACCCTCCTGTTGAGGCTCCAGCCACACAATGCCTCAGCACTTCCCCACTGACAGTGGATTTTGCTAACAAATAACTAGTGTTCTTGAAGATTGTGGTATTTGTATTAAATTTTTCATGATGAATATTTTATTTTATAAATAACCCTGTTTATGCTGCGGCATTTGCTATATGCTGTCACTCCTCCCTCTCCCCTTTTCTCTGAATATCCTTTTCTTCACGTTCAAGGAAAGCCAACAGAGATCTTTTTAAAATAAACTAATTGAGCTTGAATCAGTATTGGCTAATGTCTGCTAATGCCATCTAATTTTTTTTAATTCTCCCTCAGAATATTGAGCCCTTAACCTTCCCCCATGCAGTTTGCCAAGAAGAACAACAACAACAACAACTATAAGAGCAGGTACAGTAGACTGGCTCTTTGTAGGGCAGCTGTGTCTCACACTGAGAATGTCTCATGAGCTCAGTGTACATACATCAGGGAAAAGGTTTCTTATTTCCTTTCAGAGGCTGTTCAATTGTTTCCCTTCCTTCATGAGCTCCCTGGTTATAAAAAGAAAATGTGTACTTGTCCTCACCAAGCCCAACATAACTCATCCTGCTTCCAAAGTGAACTTGTGTTGAAGGTGAAGTTTCCAATTTGAGGTCATGCCTATGTGCCATGTCCTACCTTCTGGAGCTTCATGCTGCATTATACACATTCAAATCTGGCCGTTTGGACTTCTTTCCTTAATCCCCTCCTCAACCCCATCCATCCTCAGCCACAGACAGTCTCCCCCTCTTCCAATTTGTATGGCGAGAACACTTCATAATCTACACTCAAATATGAAATCTACAAGCAGCATAAGCCCCATGGCCGGGGCACTTTCTGAACCAGCCTGGGCACAGGCTGCCCAACTTCGACCACGCTCGGAGGCTTCCACAGGAACGGGCGACATGAACTACATTAACCTGCTTAATTTCTTTTGTGAGTCCTTTCTTGCTTCGAAAGGGAAGGGAGGGGGGCATAAGGTCTGCAAAGACTCTCAGGAGTTGTTTTATATCCTTAAATATTGTGAGGGAGGAAAGCCACTGTGAACCCCCAGGTTACAAATAAATGAGTACAAGTAAATCAAGCTGATCTGACTTGCTTTTGGAAATTAACTGAATAGTCCTCTTAGAAATCAAGCAAAGTGATGAGTAGGGAGGGGTAGCGAGTTGGGGTGTGAAGGCAACCCTAGGAGGAATGAAGTTGGTACTGTGTGCTGGCCAGGCATGGTAATCGAAACCTGTGTTGCCTTGCTGGAGATAGGTGTGCAGACTTGCTAAAATTAGTTTCTCCAATTCTAAGTCTGGATCCCCTCCAGGGCAACTTTTAGCTGCCCCAGCCTGGCAGGGTTTGACAGCTATTATTATATTCAAACCATAGCTCTGAAGCGGGTGGGGTAAATCAGATCTGAGGATCTGGTAGTGGACTTCAAGATCTCAGTGAGGAGAACACCAAGCTGTGTATTTAGCCCAGCTACCCAAGATAGCAGGTTTACCAGTGGTAACTTTTGAGTTTAAGGCAAAATGCAGTCTATGAAAAATTAGTTACAAGCTCTTTGCAACAGTAGCTTCTCATGGACTTATTTTTCTCCCATGTCCAGACAGGGTCGTATATTGAATGAGGCTCTTTTATTTTGCATGGGGCAGGGGATTTGTGACCATGGTCCCCTCTTTTATTCCTCTCTCTATGGAAACCCAGATCATGGGGAGAAATATGCAAGGCTGAATAAAGAGAAGCCGCAGAAAGGAGTGCTTGAGAGCGGCATCTGTTACACTTGGGAAGTTAGACTGACAGGAGAAGGCGAAGGAAACCTCTCCAGCAGATTAGTTAGAACAGCAAGAAGATTTGACTGTATGCAGATATTTTCTTCAAAAACAAAGCACCTAACGTGCAAGAGATTCTATCTCAGCTGCTAAAGGACATGATTCCACCTGAATTCAATAGGCAGTATCTATATTCATGGGAACTAATTATGAAAACTAAAGAAAGAAAGGAAGGAAGGAAGGAAGGAAACAGAAAGAAAGAAAGAAAGAAAAAAAGAAAGAAAGAGAAGGAAAGGAGGAAGGAAGAAAGAAAAAGGAAAGGAAATAATGGTAAGGAAAAAGACAACTAACATCGGTTTTTGTTCCTGACAGAAGCTATTCTTATATTAAAAGACTGAAAAGCAACGGTGTGGAAAAGCCTGTCGCTGGGTGCAGATGCCCCGTCCTCAACACCACCGCCCCCCACAACCAGCCTCGGGGCAAAATGTCTGAACCACTTTGCCGCGGCTGGCCTTACCTCTTCGCTCAGAGCCAGAGCCGAAGCCACAGGCAAGAGGAAGGTTTTTTTTTTAAGAACTCAGGCAAGTCAGAATTGGAAGAGGACCCACTTCTTCTTCATGCAAAAGTCTTATCAATTGATAATTGCCTTAACTCCCTGAATGGCCAGGCTAAGATTAACAACTCTTTCAACCAAACGCAGCTGCAATGGTGGGGGTGGGGAACCCACCGACAACAACAACATGGCAATGATCATGATCTTTCTGCTCGTATAGTTTCTTCAATGTGTTTCCCTCTGACCTCTAAACTGACCCAACCCAGACTGGCAAATGGATCCTTGAACAGGCAGTCTAACAGAGCGCCGGAAAACTTTTATTTTTGTTTAATTTTAACAAGTTATTGTTTTCTTCATGAAGCAAAAGTTCGGGCACAAATGAGATTGCATTCTTGCAATGGAAGATACACACAGTTGGCAGTAAAGAAAGGACGCTCCTGGGCAGAAGGAGAAGAGGAGAGGAGAGGACAGGAGAGGAGAGGAAAGGAGGAGAAAGGAGAGGAGGGGAACGGAGGGAAGGGAAGGGAAGGGGAGGGGAGGAAAGGGAAGGGAGAGAGGAAAAAATCAATTTCTAGGTTAAAAGCAGATAAACCTTTACAATAGGACACCAGCAAATGAAAGCAGTTTCAATGAGGGAGAAGGGGGAGGGCAGAATATGGCAAATGATTCTCTCTACCAATAATTACTAAGTGTTTATCCTTTTTTTAAGAGAGAAAGAAATAGATCTCAACCAGATGCCAGACTTTCCTGCATAATAGACACAGTTTACATTTAACAACATAAGCTCTTGCTGCTCTGTGCTCTCATAAGAAATTACTCATTTCACAGGAAATATACGCTCTTTAGCTATATAAAGGAATGTCAGAATAAGCTCACCTTGTTTTTATTTTTTTCTCATTTTCTTGCATTTTCTTCAGATCTGTCTTCTTAGAGAAACTAATGCCTTAATGACTTTCTGGTAGCTGCAAGCCCTCTTTTATTTCTGCTAAATATATGAAAATGTATGCAAATTTAAATCAAGCTTAACCTAGGAGCTCTTGCAATATATTTAATGGAATTTTAAACCAATAAGGGAACTCTGATGCCGTCTTCTGTAAGTGCAAATATAATTATGCAACTAGGTTACGTTCAAAATTATGCAATGAAAGGTCATTTTTAAACTTCAGAGATCATGCTAGGTATCCGATGTTGCCTTTTCCCAGCTAGAGCAAATCTAAAATATTTGCATTTCACCCACTCTGCTTACAAGCAACGCATTTGCACTGGGCTGTGGAGCACATAGACTTGTCCTTCCCGAACTTATAAAAGCTTAGGCGGAATACAAGTCTTTGCTCTATTTTCCTCTAACCAAAATGTAAAAACAGTCCCATCTTCCCAAACTGAAAGTAAATTCAAGCTTGATGGGAATGGGGCGGGGGGAGGGGGGCGTTGGGGTTGGGGGAGGCGGTACTTAATGCCAAACAACCCTCCAGTCATCTCTCTCTCTCTCTCTGAATTTCCAGGGCACACTAAATGATTCCCATTTTCTTCAACTTATGTGGAATTGGTGGTGGGTTGAAGAAGTGTGTGTTAAAAACAATTTTCCTAGGGGACAACACTGGGCGCAGGTAGTCATGAATATTCTCCTGTGTACCTACTGGGAATGGGTTCGCTGAGTGTCTGGGGTGAGTGCATAGGAGGGTTACCCACTTCAGCAAGACTTGCCCCTGACAAAATTTGTGGGACCTCTGATGGGAGCTGACACGGAGCAGTAAAAAAACAAAAAACAAAAAAACTCAAATCTACCAATTAACCAACTGAATTCGGAGACAAACTTCAAAATAACTGGATTTTGCCAGTATCACATTAGATTTTACAATACTTTCTCCGAATTTTCCAGTGCTTCATGCCCTAAATCAATCTTTTCAGAAGGATCTGGGCATCTCTCTTAGATGCTTTCTGACCTTGGTATCGAGTTTCTTATAAATGATAAAATGAAATTAAACACATTGAAATAGCTCTTATTGGAATCATGGGCTTCAGTCTCACAGATTTAGGGTCCTATCGAAGACGTTCATTGCTCAAAGTTTGCAGTGGCATTTTGTTTTTCACTCCCCCTCACACAACTAACCGAGAACGCCACATTAATCTGAGGAAAATCCCTATCCGCTAAAATCTATAAGACATTTAAACTGGTTATATTGTTTTCTTAATATTCTTCTTTATTTAGGTTAATCTAAATAACCTAAAAAGTTCTAAAACCAGTTTGCCGCCTCACCCCTATCCCCCACCCCCCACCCCCCCACACACACACACGAACGCACATCCCTCTCATCCTTCCCCCTCCTCTACTAACATCCTCGATGTCCGAGAGCGGTGGGAGGTGGGGGGAAGGGTTAACCAAATAAGCTCCTGTCACTCAGCACTAGGCAGCCAATGGAGCCGAAAGATTGATTCACTTCCTGCTTGGGTCTCACAGAAACTCTCGAGCTTCGCCAGCCTAATTTGGAAAGCTAGCCCGGCCTCCCGTGCCGCCATTGGCCGAGTCCGCGGAAGGCCAGGCCGAGACGCGCTGCAATTGGCCTCGGCGGGTGCCGGTAACTCGCTTTCGCGGCTTTCGCTCCCCTGTACCATAGATGTCAAAGGCTGAAGCTGCTCCCTTTGCCACATTATAACTAGTAGGGGATCCTCACCGACCATGGCCACAGCTGCCTCGAATCCCTACAGCATTCTCAGTTCCAGCTCTATGGTCCATGCGGACTCTGCGGGAATGCAGCAGGGGAGTCCTTTCCGAAACCCTCAGAAACTTCTCCAAAGTGATTACTTGCAGGGAGTTCCTAGCAATGGGCACCCCCTCGGGCATCACTGGGTGACCAGTCTGAGCGATGGAGGCCCATGGTCTTCCACACTGGCCACCAGCCCCCTGGAACAGCAAGACGTGAAGCCTGGGCGCGAAGACCTACAGTTGGGCGCAATCATCCATCACCGCTCTCCGCACGTCGCCCACCACTCTCCGCACACTAACCACCCGAATGCTTGGGGGGCGAGCCCGGCTCCGAATCCGTCCATCACGTCGAGCAGCCAACCCCTTAACGTGTACTCGCAGCCGGGCTTCACGGTGAGTGGCATGCTTGAGCACGGCGGGCTCACTCCACCGCCGGCCTCTGCCTCCACGCAGAGCTTACACCCAGTGCTCCGGGAGCCCCCAGACCACGGCGACCTAGGTTCGCACCACTGCCAGGACCACTCGGACGAGGAGACACCAACCTCGGATGAGTTGGAACAGTTCGCCAAACAGTTCAAACAAAGAAGAATCAAGTTGGGCTTCACGCAGGCTGACGTGGGGCTGGCGCTGGGCACACTGTACGGCAACGTGTTCTCTCAGACCACCATCTGCAGGTTCGAGGCCTTACAACTGAGCTTCAAGAACATGTGCAAGCTGAAGCCGCTGCTGAACAAGTGGCTGGAGGAGGCTGATTCGTCCACAGGGAGTCCGACCAGCATTGACAAGATCGCGGCGCAGGGCCGCAAGCGCAAGAAGCGAACCTCTATCGAGGTGAGTGTCAAGGGCGTACTGGAGACGCATTTCCTCAAGTGTCCCAAGCCTGCCGCGCAGGAGATTTCCTCGCTGGCAGACAGCCTCCAGTTGGAGAAAGAAGTGGTGCGTGTCTGGTTCTGTAATCGAAGACAGAAAGAGAAAAGAATGACTCCACCAGGGGATCAGCAGCCACATGAGGTTTATTCGCACACGCACACGGTGAAAACAGACACGTCCTGCCACGATCTCTGACTGCAGGAAGCGAGGAAGCAACCGGCCGCACTGGGAGCAGCGCGGATTTCTCTTTCTCTTCCACTCTCTTCCTTTTACTCCAGCTTTTTAATTGCTATTTCTCTAGCTCTCTGTCTCTCTCTCTTTTTTGTTGTTCGTTCTTTCTTTTCCCCCTCCCTCCAATTTTTTTTTTTAAATAGGGGACTCTAACATATTAAGAAAGAAAACACACACACGCATTCAGGCTTCTCAACGCGGATACACAGTTGCCTTAAGCGGTCCAGGCGGGGACCTCATATCCCCTGCGCCAGGCAACAGCTCCCTCCAACCTTTTCTGCTGATCAATATATATTGTTTACTTTGAGTAAGGTTTTTTGTTGTTTTTGTTTTTGTTTTGTTTTGTTTTTGGTCGCTCCTCTCTAGGAAGAGAAAGGAGTGGGGTAACTTGGGGGCGGGGTAGGGATGGGGGACGGGGGTGGGAAGACAGATGTGTGCCTCTGAATAACCTTTCAGCGCCTTGGTTATAGCAGCTGTATTTCAGGTGAAATCTGTTTTACAATAGACTAGTTTTGCATTTTTTAAAACTTCTATAGCGTTTCTAAATGTCTGCGGTGTTTTACTATAAGATGTACACAATATTTGTGAGACAATTTGTATCTAATCGACCACTCCATATTATTATTGCTATTATTATTCCTTCATTGAGCAGATGGTCTTTTAATTGCTTAGAAAAGGAAGAGGGGGAGAGATGCCTACCCATCCACCGATCCCCTATCCCAAATCTGTATGGAGAAGAGAGGATACAGTGGAGAGAGTTTGTTGATGATATTGGAGATACATACATATATATGTGTGTGTATATATATATATATATGTGTGTGTATATATGTGTATATATATATATATATATATATATATACACACACACACACACACACACATATATATATTTTTTTTTTTCCGGGGGGTAGCCGAGTTCCTAGGGTAGGCAGAATAGGCAACCGATTCTCTTTGCAAACTAGTACGAAGGAGGAGAGGCGATTTCGAAGCTTTCTGCCCTCCTTCCCGCAACTGTGGAGCCCCCACAGGCTTCCACAGCGCATCTGGGTTCCCTGGAAGGATTCCGCAGCTGCGCTGGGCAAAAGAAGTCGTCCTGAGGAGTGAAGAGTGCTCCTCACCTCCCGAAGTCCTTAATGCCTGCACTCGGAGCTCTCCACCCGCCCCGCGCCTTGCCAGGCCGACTGCCAGCTTGATCCCACCTTGGCCTTTCTAGGCGAAGGACTTTGCCTTCACACCCGATTGCTTTAGCTGGAGACGACGACCCGACCCGGAGACGCTGGCGACAGACTGGGTCAACGCTTTCAAGTTCGTTTCACCTCCAGTTTACTGCCTGTTCCGTGAGTGAGAAACCCTCCGGGAAGGGTGGCGAGGGGGTGGTGGACCGGCGTTCTCTGCTCTGTGCAGAAGGACAATGAAATGATTGGCAAAGGTCACAGGGATTCTGGTCTAGCCGCGTACCACCTCCTCTCCCGTATATACGGCTGTCTCTGAGTGGGCTCATGGGGAGCCATCTCCGTGCCTCCAACAAGCACAGCTGGTAGAAGCCCATGGCGAAGATTGAGCTAGCTAGCGAGCGCCTGGGTGGCTGGGGTTTTTTTTTTCCCTCTTCTTCTTTTTATATCTCTCTGTGTGTATGTGTCTCTGTGCGTGTGTGCGTGCGCGTGCAAACGTGTGTGTGTAGATAGCTGTGTGTATCGTATTACTATTTACAAAAAAGAAAAAACTACAAAAAAATTTCGCTAGTCTGTGTAGAGATCCAAAAATTATGCAGTTGCTGTGGCTTTATTGCTAGCTCTCATGTCCACATGCCAGGTCCGGAGGCTCACCTCATTCCCAAGGAGCACACATTGCTGGGCCGGACATGCACCCAAACACTCAGCCGCTGCTCGCCAGACCTGGCTGGGGGCTCCGTAAACCCGGGCCGGCCTCCTGGCCCGACCTCCAGACGCAGCTGCGGTAGACAAAGCTTCAAACTCCCTATAAGGACCTGAAAGCCTATGGCCGCTTTTTGAGGATGCGCTAGTAAGGGCTGCCAGGGCCCCGGTCCACCACACTGTATCCCCCAGCTGTCGGTCGAAGAGCATGTGTTAATTAAAATCCCGGATCCTTTTTTTATTTTTTTGCCAAGCTTCTGCGTTCTGTTGGTAGTTGTGTTTCAGTTCTGGGATTTTTTTCCCCCACAAGGAGTTCATGTTTTACAACTGTTAGGGTTTTCTTTGTTTGTTTCGATATTTTTTCTTTGCAGTTAACCGCTATGATTCAAACCTGAGTTAACCCAAATATTTCTGCCGACTTTATAATTGTACAGTTTTGTATAAAACGTTTTTGAAGTTATTAATTTAAAGAAAGATCATTTAGTTTATTCATTTAGTAACCGATGTATAATAAACGCTATTTTCATTAAGAGTTGCTTTTTCAACTATTTTATTCAAATTGCCTATTGCAGTTGCCAGCAATTATTTATTTTCAATAAATTCTGCATTGTGTTTAAAAGGAAACTTTCAAATATGAGTTGGGTGTCAAAAGTAAAACAATTCGCTGTAATATTTGATGTGAACAGTTTTAGTCAAGGGGTTTATATTGACGCAATATTTTATTGTTGTAAAAGATTAAAAAGGTTTAAATAAAACATTTTTCCAAAAAAAAAATCTGTCTTCTTCTCCTGGCTTTATTGTGTGATGTGTGAAGTGAAGCGTTTAAACAGAGGCAGGTTCCGGGTGAGCATTGCATGTGCTTTGCTTCAGGTTAGAAATCATTAGTCATTGTATTAATTTTTTATTTTCTCTCACTGACTTTTGGCCTTTCATGCACTCACACAGCGTGGCTTGTTATCACACCCACGATCATGCAAAACACACCCGGAATGTTGGGGAAGGCTGCTGGGGCAGGGTGTTCATTTCAGGAGGTGAAGTCTTATTAATGTTCTCCAAAAGGAGTGTGTCTCACTCTAGTCCAGCAGTTAGACCCTTCTCTGGAACTGCTCCTCTTGAAACTGGGCCCAGATCTTCGCTGAGGCTTTCATCTCAACTAGCTGCACCCACCCCCCTTCCTCTTCTTCCCCATTCCCAGCCGATGATCTTCTGGTGAGCCCCCATTCCCCTGCCCCATTCCCCTGATGAGGAATGTAAAGATGACTATATGCAAGGAGAAGTGCACTACTTCTTAAGGCTCTTCCAAGGCCCATAAACTTGGGTAAACTCTTGTCCACTTAGTGTTCCCCAATAAGGCTGAATTCTGTCCATTCCTATCTGAGTTTTGGGGGAAGAAAAATAGATTACATGGAGACATTTGGAGTAAAAGTTTGATGTATTACTCTTCTTCCCACTCCTACATACAATTTCACCTCTATTATTTTATCAAATACCCTAAATAAAATAAGGGACAGTTACCTGTAGTGATGGCTGAGGAGTAATTTACTAAATCAGAAGTAGTTATATTTTAAAGCTTTGTATGTACACACATGCCTTAACCAACTTTTTTTGTAGATGTATTTTTAGTAACAGAAAAGAAATTTAAGTATAATTTTCCAATAGTAAAACTCTCTTCAATTTATACTCTGAAGTTTTTTGTTAGACAAAGCAAAATTATCTAATGATTTTAAAAAGTAAAGATTATTAGTTTTGCAGGTTGTCTAATCATTTACAGTTGCACAGTGCACCATACACATGTGAGTGTTGTTTATGAAATATGCTACATGTTGTGTGCATACTCATGGGACTATCTCTCTTTATAAGTAATACTGATTTTATAGAGATGTATCGACAAGCACAAAAGCCATAGTCTTAAACCCACTGGTTCTATTTCCATTCATACCACCTAATCTCTTTCTCTTTCAGTATCCTATGAAAAAATTTGAATTGATTAAAAAGTTATACCTTTTCTTACTAAAGCACACAGAAACCAACTAACAGTGTATTCTCCATTCTTTAATGGAACCATAAGCGGATATTTTAGGAGATACTACTTCTATAAATATATACATATAGACACCTCTCTATCAGTATTTTACTATGTATTAGTGACTACATATATTTTGTACATATTTATGAGACTCGTTTCCTTTACTGCCTCTTTTCTTTGTCTTAATATATAACCAAGGCCTAGTTGGCTTTTATGATGACCTCCTTATCAACCTTGTTATATAATTAACATGACGTTTTCATTAAAATTCAGGGGATGTTGGTGCCTCTGCCTGGGACATTCTTTGTATTGATGTTGTCACCACCCAATTCTCAACCAAGTCCTTTGTAGGAGAAGCAGCTTTGGCCTCAGTTTCTCTCGGTCCTTCACAGCAGTATCTCTCTCTCCCAAAAAAGATTCCGTGGGCTCAAAAGGAAAAATAATACTTAACCATATTTAATGGTGTGAAAGCAAAAATAATTTTCTGTTTTTATTCAAAATATATTTTTTAGTAAGGAAGTAGGAGAAGAAGGGGGAGAATGGAGAAGTAAAAAATGATTAGAGGTTAAAACATAGTTTTCCAAAGAAAAGAATGTATTTTTTCCACCTGTCAGATATTTTTAAAGATGCATATGGCACCTCAGAATTGTGAAAGTTATTTCTATGATTTGGTATTTAAAAATCCAAACATGTGACCCTTTCAAAAAAGTCTTGAAAAGAAGAAAAATTAACAATGCAAAACAATACCCTGTGAATTGATACCACTCAATACTCATCCATTCTGTAAAATAAAAGGATAAAACATTCTTTATACATACCCCCAGATAGTTTTAGAAATAGCAATCCTACAACTTTGTAGATGTTAATTTTTTAAGCATTAAGAAAAATGAATATAAATATATATTTGAAATCAATTATTTTTTTAAGATGAAATAAAAGTATCTCCTCTTAAGAGCCCTGCTAGTGGAACATTTCAAAAATTAGAGGATTATTTAAAGAAATGCAGTCTCCAAAACAAAATCCAGTTAATTTCTGTTACCTCTAAAAAGATGGAGACAGAAGGATCACATACAATGACCCTAGACTATTTTTCTAGTAAACAGAATCCACAAAATTAAACCCTTGCACCTTCCAGTGAAAAATACATTAGATCACTATGCTTTCTTTCATAAATATGATTGTAGAACTTATACCTATGCACACATTATCTTACTCACTAGCTGGGACACTGGGTTCTCTTAACAAGGAAGATTTAGTATAAGATGGGTTCATCTTGGATGCTTTTCAAGGGAGCTTGTTAACTATCAAAAAGGCCTTATTATGATGTGGCTTCACTCTCTAAGGGAATCATGGGACAACTTGCTTTTGGGTGAAACTCTACATTATTTAATATATGTGCATAGACACACTCACAACTGTAAACATGCCCCCTCTCCCTACACCCTCCCTCTATCCCTGTACTTGCACACAGACTAGATGATTTAACAGAAAGCAGACTGTGCTCAAAGACAGGAAGGAAATCAACTCATTGACCAATTCATTAAGTATGTCTTTTCATCTTTCCAGCTACTCAGACTGTGTCCATACTATTCTGGTATAGCCAGTTGGAAAGAGAAAAAAATCACTCTTATCAAACTTTCTTTTTCCTATGTAATGTAAAAAAACAATAACTACTTTGAGTGATCCTCCCCCAAACTCTGACACAAACACACACAAACACACACACACACACACACACACACACACGGAACTGACTGCTTGCATGCATTGTCATCTTGTAAACAATGTCTATTAGCATAGATTTTTGGCAGGAATGGGGGTCATAAATGTTTTTAATATTGATTGCTTCTTCTCTTCCCAGTTATTTTTCACATACAGGAGAATCTCATTATAATGTGGCTGATTATCTCCCAGATTTGACTAGATCTGAGATCAGTCTTTCCTCTGACCCCTTTCATAGAAATGGAAAACCCTCCTATAAAAGTGAGCATGGAAAGTAATGTATCTCCCCACCAGACGAATATTAAAAAGAGATTTGCTACACAGAATGTATATCTGGTAAAAGATTATTTCTTCCATAATACTTGCATTTTGAGCACAGAAAACCACATAGATACCCATTCTACCTGCTAAAATCACTGCTTGATGTCATATTTTTAAAGCACAGAAAATAGAGGATTATGGACCAGGGGCAGTAGCTTATTTGGCTTCAAATGACACATGATTCCAAACTGCAGAAAAACGTTATCTAGGTGGACATGTTGCACAGAGGTATATATTGTTTTAATGTTTTACTATTCAGTCTACCTGTGGTGCTGTTGGTAATATTCATGTTTAATTAACATCAGTTTTTCTTCTTTGTTCCCACAGAATTGCATGTATGTACACCTGTAGAAAAGACAAGAATCAAAGACAGAGGTCTGTCTTGAACCTGTGGTGGCCTAGAAAAATAACAAAAAAATCAGATTAGTGATATCTATTGTCATAATCAGGGACTGTGTTCAAAATAGTGTACAATAGCCACTGTTAAGTGATAGGGGTTGACTTGCTCAACAGTAAACAGCAATTTTCAACAGATGAATTTCTTTCATCATAGGAAGAAGAGCCAAGTATATTTAACCCAAAATTCTGAATGCTGAGCCTTAAGGGTGAGAGTAATTGAAATTCTAGATAAACATATTTTCCTTAATAACTTTCATTTTTCATGTTTTATCCTGGGAGAGAAAAGCCTAACTTCTCCAGATTTTACATTAAAAGTGAAACTAAAGTAACATTTCAAAGTAGCTCTTTCATCCGCACTGAGTCCTCCCTCCATCACTGTCCATGGATTCGTTGATGATATTGGCTCTTTAGGTGCTCCTCACTGACCTCCTTAGAGAACTAAGGAGTAGTTATAGAAGTGATTGCACCCATAGTGGAAGTTCAAATCCTATACTCCCTTCTACCCCTTAGTGCTATGCTTCTTCAAGTCCTGGCTTGATGTCATCTGTCAAATTAGAAAATGGACTAGCTTTGTTTTCAATGGATTAAAAATACTTCTACAATTGGATAATTTCAAAATTGCTGGTTTAAAAAAATATTTTTGGAGTTTTCTCTGCACATCTGATTTGCACTTTGTACTGTATTTATGCATGATTTAGAGAACTCACAAATAGAAGAATTTAAAATAAAGGCAATAATAATCTTTTCAATTTATGCACCACCTTTCCTCTGTAAAGATCCCTAGGCACTTTAGAAATGATATATACATTATATCCTGCAGCAACCGATATGCAAATCACAGCAAAATGACCACTTCAGGCCACATAAAATGACCACAATCAGTTTGGGCAAAACTCATTAATATCAATAGGGTTTCTGTGGACAATTGAAGGGCAGTATATGCCATGGGTCTCATTCATTGCTGTAGGAAAGCATGAAAGTATCTGGGCTCACATTGTAAAGGGATAAAGTCTTACATTTTAAACTCATGTCTTATAAGTGGAAAAAAATGAATTCTCATACATTTGATAATTTTGCTTAAATTTGTCTTCAAGACTTTTGTAGAAAAATAAGCTATTCACTAAGTGACAGACCAGTGATACTCAAAAGTAATTGTGCATTTAAATTATGTAATATTTAAAATTAGAATTGTTACACATATCTGTTAAAAGTGCTTAAATGGAAGAATAGCCAATTTTAAAATCACAGTCTCTTGGTTGTTTTTAATTATACACTCATGCAAGTGTGTGCACGTGTACACACACACACACACACACACACACACACACAGCACACACTCTGGAGTAACTGTTTTAAAAGTAACCATTGAATGGGTTTTAAGCTAAAAATCACCATGCCAGTAATTCCTCCCATGCCTCCACTAACACCACCCACATATGTCTGTATTTTGTAAAAATGACCAAGCTGATCAGATGAAGAGAAATGGATTTGATAAGTCTTAAATATTGGGCTGGCCAAAATGTTCGTTCAGGTGTTTCCATAAGATGTTATGGAAAAACCCAAATGAACTTTTTGTCCAACAAAATATATTAAGCTAAAGGGGACTTTCAGGAGAGAGACCATTAATACTTAAATAGAAAGTCATTTATTTTCTGGCTCACTTTTAACCCTTTTGACAATGAGATATATGATATAAATAGCAACCCCTATTTTAGTAAAAGCAGCACAAACTATATTATCATTACCTCCTGATAGTATGAAAGCATTTTTCTTTTAAATTTTCTGGAAAATACCAAAAAAATCAACCTACCTGCAAAGGAGCTGTGTATTTCCTGGAAAATATGTGTTATTTTAAACTCTTTGTGCCTGCCCTGACCCTATTCCATGCCTCTGGCTGTCAGAATTGTGCAGTGCCTGCTCAAAGCTCAATGTCAAATTAAAAAGTGACAAGAATGAGGCAGCATAATAATAGCTTAAAGCTATTCTCCACCTTTCCATATACAAATATATGAATTTCAAAACCCAGTAATTTTTTAACTGAATAAATATGTTCAGATTTTATATGTAACTGGTAGAACAGAAATAGTAACAACATCCAATTTACAAACATTTATTGAGTGCATACAATTTTCAAGACATTATTGGGGTGGGGAGTGAAAGGTGTGGAGTATGTACCTTGCTTTGAGGAGCTAATAATCCCTAGGGAAAATAGGAATAAGATAGAAATATACACAACTGTTAATTAAATGAGAACTGGGAGTGCTGGAGATATGTACTATTTGCCAAATTGGGTCTCACTACTCTATATTTTTATTGTTCCTTCTTTGTAATACACTTTCATACTCAAACACAGCAGTTGTTTGTGCTCTTTTGATAATATTGCATATCTTTGTTGAACCCCAGTAGATGCAATTGTTAGTTGACTTACGTGTATAGACTCTGAGTGTCATAGCAGTATTTGCAAATTCCTAAAACTAAATTCAGCTCTGATGAGCTTGAATTATTTTTGTAAGGAAAATTTTATACAGAGACAAAGTACAGAAGGAAAAGCACATTGCAAGCTTCTAAAACCCTCTTCCTGTCCCTCCTTTCCACACTTAAAAACCTGGGATAAATGGCAGGTAACATGAGTAACGCAAAATGCTTCCCTCCTCTTATTTTCACCTCTTCCACTATTAGAGGATTAGTCTATCCACAGTTCTGCAACTAGTAACTTGTGCTTGAGTTAAGGAGTGAAAGTCTCACCAGCAGGTGCTGAGAATCATACTCCAAAATGAGATTCTGTGTATTTGTTCTGCTCCCACTATGGATTTCATTGTATAAGATTAATGACATGGTAAAAACAATAGGCAAAGAAGAACATGGAAAATACATTTCCAGACCGGAAATTTCTGTTGGTAAGCTTAAGGGTATGGCGATTTAAACGGGGAAGGAAAAAAACCCCACGAGTGTGGCAAGCACTTTTTGTAATCAAATTGTTCCCAGCTAAAAGCCAGCCTCATTGAGATTTCCTGCAGTGCCTTTTTGTTGACAAGCAATGGATGAAATAACTTCTATGAATTCAGAAACCTGTGGGAAAATGGCAGTGATGTTTAAATTGTGACTGTTTAGTTAACTTGTTAGGATAATTTTCAGAGTTGAAGGAATCTGAATCTCTAACAAAACCTCATTAAGTGTGGAATGTACACTGTCTTCTTTTTTTCTTTAATGCAGTTTTCCCTCTTCCAAATGCATTCAACAAAGTGAGGTTTGTAGCACTACTTCAAAATTTCCAATTATCTGGGGGGAAATATGGTCGGTGTAAAATACATTCCCTAGCACTGATAAAATAACCAGAGGACTAAAAAAATTTTTCCCAGTGGTCCTGCATTTGCATTCATAAGCACAGAGTAATGGGAGGCAGGAGCATGATTATCTTAAGGGAAAGGGCTAGAAACACAGTGGACAATCATATGACCATGTTCTTTTCCTACCTAAGTCTTCTAGGACACACTGCCACTGCTGTCACTCATGCTCTTCAGGGAACAGAGATAAACCTTAGTTAGAGTCATATAAGTGCAATAACAAGCAATGCTCCAAAGGGACCTTAATTGACTGATCAAATGCATTTTGAGTTTGTCAAAAGTCAACCCAGATGTATTTATGTCATATTGTTGGATTAAACCGGGTTAAGGGTACACCAGTCTTTCTATATTATTCCTTACGACTTCATATACATCTACAATTATCTCCATAAAAATTTTAATTTCAAAAACCAAGGCACAATTTTAATAATTAAAACAGCTGGTACAAATTCTATTCCTGTCATTCAGTAATTTTCATGAATCTAAAGTTTGATTTTCTGGTTTTTCTCTTTTTTTTTTTTCAGCATTGTGGGCAGCAGTGTCTGAATAAAACCAGTCTGTTCTGAGCTTTTCTTTAACTAGAATTAATCTCCTGTCTCTGGTGCTTATAGCACCTCTAAACCCACACTGTGACTATGGAAACTCTGGTTATCTACCTGGGTTGCTTTCTGGTTTGATTTATAGTCTTCTCCTGTAAGATGCTTGTTCACAAAGCCAGCCCCAGATCCACCCAGGGAAAGACAATGCAATTAAGTGGGTACCCAAGGGATAATCCCCTAAAAACTAGGTATGGGCTTCCTGGGGAGATATGGTTTTAATGATTCAAGAGCTATTCACTAGTTGAACAAACATTTATTGAGTACCTGCCACATTCAAGAATTTTAAAATCACTACAGCTTTTAGAGGTTTTTTTTTTTGTACTCTGGATTTTGACCCTGTTTTGAATTCCAGGTCTTCAGCTTAACTACCTGTGGGACATTGAACAAGTCCTTTAAATTCTGTGTTTAATTTTCTCATTTGTAAAATGGGAATGATAATAATTGCACATATCTAATAAGGCTGTAAAAATTAAAAGTACAACCCATGCTAAATGCTTACCTTAGTGCCTGACACATAGGAAGTACTCATTTGATATTAGCTCTTATTGTTTTGTTCATTCCTCCTCCTTTTACATATTCTATACTACAAGGAACATGTTAATATGGTTGAAATTTATCTGAACAGAGTGGAAAGAAAATTCCCTTTTTAGTATCTACTATTGCAGTGCTTCACAGCACCTTTTCCGTCCACTGCAATGTACATGACAGTTGACACTTAAATGAGCAACAAACTCAATGTTTTTTGCCAGGACTATGTAAAATTCCCTGGGCATTAACTATAATGCAAGAACTTGAGAGTGATATCATCAAGACAACCTGGAATCTATTCTGACTTATTTTTTATTTATTTTTTAAAGAGGCAAATAATGTTACCATTAGTAACATTCTTTGTGACACCCCTCACAATACATAAAAACACAATAACATGTTGTCACAACGACTTTGAAAATTGCTGGCACACAAAGATGTGCCAGGATTTCCTAACCTAAAGCGTAGGCAAATAGTAATACCATTCTCTTGGCTTAAGCATTTTAACCATTAATATGTCTTATCTTCATTAAGAGAAATCCAAAAGTAACTCCACTATAATAATGCAGGAATTCATAGAAAAGCCAGTTAAATATCTCCTTTGTGCTCACCACCACTTAAAAAACATATTATCCTATGTCTATACCCATCACCAATTAAATCCAAGAAAGCTTCCTTGAAATTATGAAACCTTATATATTCCAGGTGAAAGAATAAGTTTGACCTTTTCAGGGTTTGTGCAGTATGATTCAACATCCATTCCTATTCTTCCTGTTTACAGTCTCAGTGACCTGTAAGGATAAAGTAGTATGACCAGCCAATCAAAATGCAGAATATTGAAAAGGTTAAAGTCTGTATTTATGAGTCTATTAAATGTTTATAGCCTTTCACAGACTGAACTGGGCATTAAAACTAGTGTATCTCATTCTGGCAATTAATATTGCAACAAGAAAGAAGTGGGCAAAATGATTCCATTCTTAAGGCAAAATTTGTAATAAGATAATAAAATGGCATAATATGTATTAATTTGTTCCCATGACAACTATAAGAAAAATAGAAAATAGTACAAACCTAAACACTGATTATGGTGGAGATAGAAATTGTTAAGGAATTGTAAAAAACTCATAGAGTCTAGTTTAGTCACTAGTGACAACTTACCTTTGATGCTTTGGAGAAAAGTTAGATACTTCTGAACTTCCATAAATGCATAACCATGAACCAACTGGCCCCTTTATAGCCAGACTGATAACAGATCTGATTTTCTTTTGTCATGTAACTGATATAGTTACATGTGCTATTATTTACATGTCTCTTTTATATTTGAAAACTATTATTATTTGCTTGGATAATATCTTGAAGTATCTAGAGTTTCATAACATAATTATATGTTATGTAAAAGCATGTTGTTTTTGTCTGATCATTAGGTCAGATATTAGTCCTTATTATATATTATCCTTATCCAAATTAACTATATTTAGAATTTCTCCTTCAATAAAAGTTAAAACATCTTATAAATCAAGCAGACTGCTAGATGTCAGCTGTCATCATACTGGCCTTGGTTAAAAGATATTAATCCATCTCTTTTGTTTTGAAAGTGAATTTAGTAAGATTTTTCAGTATTACTACAAACCCCAGCAAAAACAGCAATAAAACACTACTGTTACAAATGAGGTTTCTTCTGCCAGAGAGAAAGAGAAATGAAGGGACGTTTTAGGTGCTCTGGAACTATGATTTCTATTATATAAAGCTAGTGAAAAATATCTGTTAGCAGTTTGACCAACACCCACATTTAAAATTATATCATTTTGAGAATCATCTTTGCTATCCTCTTTCATTTTGGAAAAAAAATGAGTACTGAGTATTTAACACAATTTAATCTAGTGATTAATAAATAATTTCAAAGATAGTATTCTAAGCTGCTTTTAAATTATGTCAATTTTTTTTCTGTTTCCAGCAGTTTTTGAGAAAGCAACCACTCAAGTCAGAATAGAAGTTGGAAAGAAAATGAAAATTAATCTATGACTATCATAATGACTTAATTTTAACTCATAGCTGTTTTCTAGAACACCTCCAAGTTTAGAAACTTAACTCTAATAGAAAAATATTTAGTATATTGAATGAATGAATAACAAAATTTTCATACTAAAAGCCAATAGATTCCCCTGATAGTGGTTACCAGTGGGGAGAGGGAAGGGGGAGGGGCAATATAGGGGTATGGGATTAAGAGATACACAATACTATGTATAAAATAGATAAACAACAAAGATATATTGTACAGCATAGGGAATTATAGCCATTATCTTATAATAGCTTTTAATGGAGCATAATCTGTAAAAATATGGAACCACTATGCTGTACACCTGGAACTAACATATTGTAACTCAACTATACTTCAATTTTAAAAAAATGAAAAACATTTTTAAGAGGGTAAAATTCATCTTAGGCACTTATCTCTGGGCTTGTTGCAGTTACTCTTGCCTGCCCAAGCCCTAGAGCAACCTACCAAGGCTTATCACCTAAATGTTTCTTCCCCTCTCCTCACCACTCCATTGGAAGACCATTCCCTCACTGGATCTACTCACCATCTATGAATCAGATATTCTCTTAGTATTGTGCCCATTTACAAGAAAGATTTCCTATATCTTTCTGCTCCTGCCTCACAAGCCCACCTGCTCTCCAATTAGAAATAGTCAGAAAAGATTCCAATTTTTCCACTTTAATATCAGATATTTATCAGAGGGTTGTGGATTTAATTAAGTCATACTTACCTTATGTTTCTTATATAACCAACAATAATAACTGGTGATTATGTAACACATTATGTACCATTATTTTAAGTACTTTACATATATTAACTCATTTAATCATCATCATAATCCTAAAATGTAGGCATTATTAGTTTCATTCTCATTTCACAGATACAGAAAATTATGTCAGAGAGGCTGTTGAAAATGCCTAAGGTCATATAGCTAATAAATGCTAGAGTGAGCTTCAGACTTGGACATCTGGCTCTAGAGTGTGTGCTCTTAAACACTGTACTATTCTGCCTCCCTACAGTAAGTGTACCCCCACCAACTAGATGAGTGTGGTTTGAGTCTTCACCTCTCCTTGTTGATGTTTTATTTGAGTGATAGTATTTCCCTCATATATGCACATTATGTGAGTATGTGTGTTTCTTATAATAGGGTATCCTAAGTTTCCAGGATCAAGAAATGATGTAATGAATTAAAACTTAGAAAGTTCCAGTGCTTGATATCCATGATGACAGCCAAAGCCTAGAAGTTTGGGGTTTCGCAAAGTCTATATTGTAAGGAATGGCACCAAGAAACGGGGGAGAGCTTAAACAAGCTTTATTTGGGAATGCTCCCAGGTGAGGTTCACTGGTCCGAGAGAAAGGGGCCAGAGAAGTCGCGCCCGGGCGAGGGTTTGGGTAGAATTTATAGGGAAAGAAGGGAAAGGGGTATGGTGAATCCGGGAGGGCACAGGTTATTCCTTATTTGGTGGTCTCTTCGGGTATCGTGGAAATATCCGGTGCTGGTTGCATCAGTCTTGGGACCGTTAGTCCCGCCCCTCGAAAGGTGGGAAGGCTGGGCCGGGTGGAAAGTTCCCAGGTCAGTTCCTGGAACCGGGTGGTCCAGAAAGTCTCCAGGTCAGTTTCTGGAACTGGGTGGTCCGGAAAGTTTTGGTCTGATGCAACCTGTGAGTCTGATTGCATTCCCCTGCCTCGGGCCAGTTGGTCTTACATCCCGACATCTTTGGTGTAATGAGGCAGCGTTCCGATCTCTGGCTACTTACTGCTGAATGGGGGCATCAAAAGGGGAGTCTGGCGACCAGAGATCCGAGGCTTAGGGGAGACCAGTGGGGGGTTCTGTAGGAAGCAAGGTGTAAGGGCCGAGGAGCATTTGGTTTGTGGCCACCCGAGAGACTTCCTCCATGCGCCTGTGAAGGAACCTAAGAAAACAGGGAGCAAACATGAGCAAGATACAGATGAGAATTAAGGGGCCTAAGATTGTTGTTAGCCAGGTATAGAGGGTGGATTGCCACCAATCGGGAATTGGGGAGCCGGACTGTTGGTGTTTGCATTGGAGTTCTTCTCTTAAGCAATGGAGGGTGTTTACGTTGTCTTCAACGAGTCCTGTTTCATTGATGTAATAGCAGCATTCCTCTTGTAGGAAGAGGCAGGTACCTCCTTTGTCGGCCGTCAGGGGATCCAGGGCTCATCGATTCTGGAGAGCGACTCGGGCTATGGAGGTGATTTGGCGCTGGAGAGAGGAGATGGAGGTGGTGGAGGCTTCAATGGCTACCTGGAGTTTATGTTCTAAGTCGTGGGATGTTGAAACACTATGTGTTAGAGCCCCCCCCCCCCAGAGGCCTGCAGTGACCAGGGAGGAGGCGAGAGAGATGCCTGCGACCAGAGGAAGAAAGATAGCTCTTTTCCGTCGGGTAAAGGGCGGTGTGATTAGCGAGGAAATTTCGGCTTGGCTATACAGTGTGAGTTGTGGGACGAGAGTAACGGGGATACACGGGAAGGGGGAGGAAGAATTGATCTTTTTTGTGAGGGACCATTGCACCACAAAAACATGCCTGGTGGTGCTTCAATTGATGTGTTTACTGTGAGGGATGAAATGCAAAGAAGCCCAGTATCAGCTAGATTTGGGCAGCTGCCATAACAGATGGTGAGATTTTTTGAAACAAGGAATATGGGGACTTTTAACGGAGAAAAAGGTGGATTTTGGGAGGTGTAGGAAGTAGAATTGAAGGGCTGGTCGAGTGGGACAGCAGCAAAGGGTGGCCAGCCAAGCGAGGCACATAGAAATCAGTCGGAGATGTTACCTATTCCTGTGTGGTTGAGTATCTGTACTGCTTGACGGACGAGGGTCAACCAAGAAAAAGGATCCTCTTTGTGTTCAGGGTGGGGTAGTTGATGTCCTAGGGCTTGTTCTGTTTCCTGGATGGCAGTGGCTTGTTTGCTCAACTGTTGGATAACTTTGGGAATCAAACTGATATATGAGCGAAAGACCCTGATAGCCCCCACAGGGTAGGAAGCTTTTTTGGTTCGATAGTTTTCCTTCTATTCCTTGTGCTCATCTAAGATCCCAGGGACCCTTGATGTTGAGAAATAGGTGGCCCTTCTTATCCTTTGTGAATAGATAGGATTGTCAGAGTGAGTTTGTGGTGTCTAATTTAGCTTCATGAATGTTGCATGAGTGGTATGGACATCCCCCATAGGTATCAGCCCACCATTGACAGTAGTCTTTGGTCTGATCATAAGTAAAACAGACAGAGGGCTTTTCTGGGTACTCTACCCAGAAATTTTGAAAGAAGGGGAAAGAGAAGGTAATGGTTACCATGGCCTGACATCCGCCTGGTTGGCAGTCTCCTGTCCCCAGGACCTGGGCATGAACTCGACCGTCAGCTTGCCATGTCCCGTGGATGTAGAAGCGCCATAGGGATGTCTGATGAGTCCTGGGTGGCAGGAGAAGTAGCAGGAGGAGAGGCAGGGCGGCAGATAAGCCATAATCTTGTGGGACCCAGAAGTTGGGTTGACCAGTTTTCTGAGGTTGGGGCCACTTTAAGACGGGAGACACGGTACCAGGAGGAGTGTCCTAGAAGTTTGGCAACTGGGAGGGTGGTGAGGACCACTGTGTGAGGGCCTGTCCACCGTGGCTTAAGGAATTGGGGGTGTAAGTCCTTGAGGAGGACACTATCTCCAGGTTGTAGAGGGAGAGAGGAAGTTTCAGAGACAGTCACTTTCGGTAGATGACGGTCAGCATGTTCGCGGAGAAGACGGCGAAGCAGGGAGAGGTAGGGAAGGTAGGAGGCTAGAGGTGGACTCTGGGTTGGTAGGTCGTGAAGGAGGAAAGGACGGCCGTAAAGTAGTTCAAATGGACTGAGGCCAGTAGGAGTCCGAGGTGAGGCTCGGGTTCGGATAAGGGCTAGAGGAAGCAGGTCGTGCCATGAGACACGGACCTCAAGGGACAGTTTGGTGAGGCGGGTCTGTTATCCGACTGGATGGAGACCGGCAGACCAAATCAGGGGATGATGTGTTGAAGCAGGATGGTGGCAACAGTGTCTGCTGTTTCTCGAGTTGTTGGATAGGCCTCTATCCAACCTGAAAATGTGTCAATGAGAGTGAGCAGATATCGGAAGTGTTTGCAGTCGGGCATATGGGTAAAGTCGATCTGCCAGTCTTCACCAGGCTGATGTCCACGCATCTGGTGTGTAGGAATTCAGGGCCGTAGGCATCCTTGTGGGGAGACGGATGCACAGGTTTGGCAGGCCATATGAATCTTTGAGATGGCCTCTCTAAGTCCTGGCAGATGAAAGAGGGGGTCCAAAAAACGGAACATTGCTTTTGGACCAATGTGTAAGGATTTATGGATGTCTGATAGGAGGCTGGATGCTTGGGCCAGAGGTAGGGCAATTTTGTTGTCTATAAAAATCCATCCTTTGTTGTCTTTGTGTCCCCCTTTAGATAGTAAGGCAGCTTCCTCGTGCCGGGTATATGTGGGTTGGGTAGGACTGGTGAAAAATAGGAGTGGAGCTGGAGGATCCCCTTTTGTAAGCTCTCGGGCCACGGAATCGGCCTTCGAGTTACCTTGTGCTATTGGGTTGGATGGAAGTTGATGACCCCTGCAATGGATAATTGCTACTTCTTTAGGAAGCTGGAGGGCCTCCAGGAGTTTTGCAATGAGGGAAGCGTTGACCACTGGGGATCCCTTAGTGGTCAGAAATCCGTGTTCCCTCCATAGTGCTGAATGGCTGTGTGCAATGAGAAAGGCATACTTAGAGTCTGTGTAGATGTTAACCCTTTGGTCTTTGGAAAGGTTAAGGGCTCGTGTAAGTGCGATCAGTTCAGCCTTTTGGGAGGTCGTTCCTTCTGGGAGGCTGTTAGCCTCGATAATAGTTGAGATAGTTACCACCGCGTAGGCTGCCCGTCAGCGTCCATCAGGACCGAGTATTGAGCTGCCATCTATGAAGAGGGTGCGGTCCGTGTTTAACAATGGAGTATCAAAGAGTCCCTCCCTCGGCGGGCTGAAGGCCTCTACGACTTGGGGGCAGGAGTGGGAAGGGGAGGTCCCGGTATTGGAGATAGGCAAGAGGGAGGCCAGGTTTAGGCGGGGGGAGAGGTCGAGGGAGATAGCAGGGTTTTCAATGAACAGTAGGTGGAATTCCTGGATGTGGGAGGGGCCCAGGAGGGAGAGAGACTTGTGGCCTAGGAGGTCGACCAGCCGGTGGGAGGAAAACACGGTCAGTGGGTGGGCCAAAGTCAGTTTGAGTGTTTGTTTGGTCAGTTCGGCTGCCACTGCTAGGGCCCGAAGGCATGGTTGCCATCCCCGAATGGTTGGGTCTAGCTGTTTGGAGGTAAGCCACGGGGTGGTAGGAAGGCCCTACAGGCTGGGCAAGGAGTCCAGTGGCTATTCCGGCCCGTTCATCCACAAAAAGGTGAAAAGGTCGGTTTGGGTTGGGCAGAGAAAGGGGAGGAGAAGTTATCAGAGCATTATGGAGTGTGAGAAAGGCCTGTCGAACAGCGGAAGGAGAGGTGAGGGGTCCTTGAGGGGTTTCTTTAGTGGCTAGATATAAGGGTTTAGCGAGGAGAGCAAAGTTAGGGATCCAGTGTCGGAAAAATCCTATAAGGCCCAAAAAGGAGAGAATTTATTCTGCTGTTTCCAGAGGCTGGAGTTCACGGATAATCCGGGTGCGGTCGGCTGTTAGACCTTTTGTGGTAGGGGTAAGGTGGAGCCCCAGGTAGGTTACAGAAGATACAGATAACTGAGGGTTGGCTGGGGAGACCCGATAACCGCGAGAGCCAAGGTAATTGAGGAGATCTGCAGTGTGTTGTCTTGAGAGGCTGAAAGATGGGCTACAAAGGAGGAGGTCATCTACATATTGAAGGAGTGTGCTGGGGGTAAGGGAGCAGGAAGTGAGGTCCCGTGCCAGCGCCTGACCGAAGAGGTGAGGACTGTCGTGGAAGCCCTGGGGAAGAACTGTCCAGGTGAGCTGACTGGAAGTATAAGTATCCGGATCCGTCCAGGTAAAGGCGAAGAGGAAATAGGAGTCGGGATGTAGGGCGATAGTGAAAGAGGCATCTTTGAGATCCAGAACCATAAAGTGAGTTGTGGATGGGGGGATATGGGAGAGCAAGGTGTATGAGTTTGGCACTACTGGGTGGAGAGGAATTATGGCCTCATTGATTAGTCGGAGGTCCTGGACCAGGTGATAATCCTCAGAGGCCTTGCAGACAGGCAGGATGGGGGTGTTGCAGGGAGAGTCAGTGGGGATAAGGAGTCCCTGGTTTAGGAGTCTGGTGATAATAGGTTGTAGGCCCCTAAGGTGAGTCTCAGAGATGGGAAATTGGGGCCTTGATGGAAATTTGGAGGGGTCCTTTAGGTGGATGAGGATGGGGGAATGGTGTGTTGCTATTATGGGCTTAGAAGTATCCCAGACTCGGGGATTGATTGGGTTCGGTGTGACTGGAAGAGGGGAATAGGAGGGGGAGGGCTCTAGAGACAGGCCAAGAAGAGGAAGCAGGAGTTGGGAGGAGGGGACCTTAGGGTCAAGTCTAACCAGCTGGAGGGAGGCCCCTAAGTGGAAAAGGCATCTTGGCCTAGCAAGGGAACTGGGCAGGATGGTATGACTACGAAGGAATGAGTAAAAGGGAGTCCTTTGATATGACATGGGGGTGGACCGGTCTGGAGTGGGAAGGATGGTTTGCCATCAATACCCATGACCGAGATCTGGGAAGGAGAAACTGGCCCAGAATAGGTAGGCAGGACCGAATAGGTAGCCCCCGTGTCCACCAGAAATGAGATGGACTTACCCGCTACCTGTAGCATTACCCTGGGCTCGGCGAGGGTGATGGGGGTCTTCGAGTCCGGGTGCCGTCAGTCGTCAGCCAATCCCAGCAGTTCGAGTGGTAATGCCGTTGGGTCAGCCTGCCCCCCGCGTGGAGACGCTGAGGGAGGGCCAGTCGTAGGGCAGTCACTCTTCCAGTGGTCCGTTAGCCCGCAGCTGGGACAGGGCTTAGAAGGAGGTCGGGGATTGGGACATTGGCAAGCCCAGTGGTCTTCTTTTCTGCATTTGAATCAGGACCCCGGCGGGGTTGCCTTTTGCGGACCCCGTGGATGCTGTGATCCATGGGAGATGGCCAGCCTTAGGGCAGCTACAAGAGCTTGGGTTTGGAGGACCACCTTCTGGTGCATCCGAGCCTGTCGGCTGGATTCTGCCAAATTCTCACGGCCATTGTAGACTTTGAAGACCATCTTTACCAGATCTCGAATAGGGGTTTGAGGGCCGTCTTCTGCCCGTTTTAATTTCTTTCGGATGTCCAGGACTGATTGGGTAATAAAATGGGTGGCTAGGACCGCTGCCCCTGCCGGGGTGTCAGGATCCAGCCGGGTGTAGAGTTAAGGCCTCTGTAAGGCGATTGAGAAAGATAGCTGGATTTTCGTTAGGTTTTTGGGTTATCTCTTTTAGTTTTTCAAAATTGACCACCTTATGAGTGGCAGCCTGCATGCCAGCCAGGAGGCATTGGATCATGAGGTTGCGTTTACGATGGCCATCTTGGCCATCCTGATAAGTCCAGCCTGGATCGGTGCCGGGTACGGCAGTCGCTTCGACAGGCATGGAGTTGTCGGTAAGGTGAACCTGATCTGCATGGTTTCGGGCAGCAGTTTGAATTCTTTCCCTTTCGTCAGGCGTTAGAGTAGAAGATAGGATCACAAAGATGTCGTGCCAGGTTAGATCGTAAGCTTGAGAGAGGTAGCGAAAATCTTTGATGTAGCGGCCAAAAAGGAGGCTAATTGCTTTTCTATTTGAGAGAGATCTTGGAGGGAAAAGGGAACATGAACTCTAACTAATCCTTCCGCTCCTGCTACCTCCCTCAGAGGGCAGAGGAGATTTGGATCTTGGGAGTCGTGAGAGCGTGTATGTGCACTAATTGGTGAAGCAAGGGGTGTGGGAGGAGAAACTGTTGAGGGAGGTGGCGGAGCGGTTGGAGAGGCCGGAGCGGGTTCGGGAGGAGGAGGGACTGCTTCAGGGTAGGGTGGAGGTTGGAGAGGAGCTCTGGGGGTGGGAGAGGCAAGAGATTCGGGTGGGTCGGCTAGTGGAGAGGGGTCATCATCAAAGGAAATTAGGGGCTTGGATGTAGGAGATGTTTGTTTGGCAAGAAGGATCTGGGAAGTGGAACAATCGACGCAGAGGGAAGGGTGAGAGTGTAAATACCAGAAGGCCTGGACATAGGGGACCTCAGACCATTTGCCCGTCCTGTGGCAGTAATTATCTAGATCATGGAGGATGTTAAAATCTAAAGTCCCTTCAGGAGGCTATTTGGATTGATTGTGTAGAGGATATTGTGGCCAGGCCACAGCAGAATAGAAAATAAGCCGTCGGCAACGGAGATCTTGGGAGAAGCCGAGGGCTGTAAAATTGGCTAGGAGACACCCCAGGGGCGTCTTAGGATCTGGTTTCGATTGTGAGGTTCCCATGACCCCCAGTCTGTCCCTGAGTGAATGGAGAGGGAGAGAGGCATCCCTGGTCTCAGTCTCCAGTTCACGGCAGGTCAGAGGGCGGTCAGGTGACTGGGACGTCTCCACAATCACCCGAGGCCTGGCGGGTCGGAGAGCAGTCAAGCAATTGGGACGTCTCCACAGTTGCCCAAGGCTCGGAGAGAGGACGGAGGAATCCCTGACGCGGCCGCGATTAAGGACAGGGAGTCCAGTGGGCAGGGACTCTGAGGGTCGGAGGGAACAAGGGAGGGACACTTACCCCGTGTTCTGCCAGATCGGGTGGATGAGTAGTGGTTCCCTAGTTGTCTCCTGGGGGAGGGGAGGAGCGGCCCGCGCGGTAACCCGCGGGGCTTCGTACCCCTCCCGGGTTTTGGCACCAAATGTAAGGAACGGCACCAAGAAACGGGGGAGAGCTTAAACAAGCTTTATTTGGGAATGCTCCCGGGCGAGGTTCACTGGTCCGAGAGAAAGGGGCCAGAGAAGTCGCGCCCAGGCGAGGGTTTGGGCAGAATTTATAGGGGAAGAAGGGAAAGGGGTGTGGTGAATCCGGGAGGGCACAGGTTATTCCTTATTTGGTGGTCTCTTCGGGTATCGTGGAAATATCCGGTGCTGGTTGCATCAGTCTTGGGACCGTTAGTCCCGCCCCTCGAAAGGCGGGAAGGCTGGGCTGGGTGGAAAGTCCCCAGGTCAGTTCCTGGAACCGGGTGGTCCGGAAAGTTTCGGTCTGATGCAACCTGTGAGTCTGATTGCGTTCCCCTGCCTCGGGCCAGTTGGCCTTACATATATGTGTTATATCTTTAATTTAACAAATGTAAAGCTTTCATTTGAATTTTTAGATTTGGAAGATACAAACATTACAATTAATAAAACATTTTTGATCCTTATAATAACTAAGTAAATACAATCTAATTTTATTTTGTTACAGAATTATTTTTATCTTGTGATGCAATGTTAAAACAATAGTTTCAGTTATCTGTCTTAGATTAAATAGTCAATACTAGACCCTGAAGTACCTTATTTCCCCAGAATCTAGAGGCATGGCTGAGTCACAAAAGATATACATAATGGATGCTCAATAAGTACACTGAATGAGTGAATAACAAAAACTACCAGTAATGATTACCTAGCAAGTATTAGGCAGTGTGCAACATGCCTTAGGTATATTATATCGAATCCTTTGATAACCCAAATATAAGATAGGTATCATTATCCTCATTTTACAAATTGAAAAATTGAGGTTCAGAGAGTTTAATTTATATATACAATTTATAAATTGACAGAATCATCATTCAAACTTACATTATATTCCAAAGTCTATGTGCTTTTCATGACATTATTTTGCAAAAATGGGTGAATGCCTAGATGATCAATTTTCCTCCAATCTGGATGAGCAGAAAATTTGACCAAGCTTCTTGTCTTAGTTCTGAGTTTAAAATACTTCTTAGCTCTAAATAGATATGAAAGATAAAAAGAGAAAGGGATAAAGAGGAAAATAAGACAGATGAAGGGAATGAGTAGCTATATAATCCTATATCATGCTATCCATAATTCTATCCATGCTGTATTATAATAGGTTATTTACTTGTCCTTCTCTCCAACTATACTGTGAGCTGTCCCAGTTCAGGAATGTGTCTTTTATTCATCATAGTATTGCCTAATACAGGGTCTGGTACATAGAAAATGGTCAAAAAATGTTTGTGGAATAAATGACTGAGTAAATTGGGAGAGACAAGAGAAGGCAAGATAAATTACAATTCTGGAGCAAATACTTAACAGTTCACAAACTCAAAGGCCTTCAGGCCAATGCAAGTTATTTAAGAGAACTATGAATGCTGGGCATTATACAGTAGTAATGACTGAGGTGAACTTGTGAATGTATGGTCCTTCTTAGGGCATTTAATAAAAGAAAAAAATTAAAACTACATATTGACTAAACAAATTGTGTTTATGGGCTGGACTTGCCTAAGGAAGTACAGGGCAGTATAAGACTCTGGCCCCCAATGACTTAAATATGAATAGAAATTGATGCAAAAATAACAGGTATCCATCATTTGAAGAGACTCTGAAATCATTTCCAATTTAAAACGTGTTTCTGAGTGTCTATCCTGTGCAGATATTGGGCTAGGCCAAGGAAATAAAATGGTAATCTGCCCTCACAATCTATTAAAGGAGATACATAAACGGAACAAACAGATCTTTCCCCACAGTTTATAGTCTAGGAAACATGGAAGCCTTGCTAAAATAGTATTCAAAAGTCTATCTTTAGCATTTTCCTTTCTCTCTTTCTCCAGCTCCCCACTTTAGACTATCATTCTTCCATCATCCTCCAGCCTCATGCTCACCTCTTGCTGTCCCAAATCACTTTCTAGGCTTTCATTCTTCAGACGTGCTTCAACTTATCTTTTACTCAAGCCCCCCCTTAATCAAACTATTGTGTATTCTCTAACCTGAAAAAAAAATGTTTGGCCATGTGAATAAAGTAATTCAGGCTAAATATATGAATGACAGCACTGTGTTAAATTTTCGGAAAACCTGAACTTTACATTTCATTACCTCTTTTCCACAGCAATGACTTGTAAGGAGCAGCAGCTCAATAAATACTTGTATACACTCTAAGGTCTTTAAAAACATTTCTCTCCCCTGTCCTATTTACACTTTTAAAGAAGAGCAAATGACTTGGGAGAATGGTTGAAGATATTCCATTTCCAGGAGACTCTCCTTGTGCTATTAGCATTATAATACAGTCTCTCTGAATGCTGGGGGCTATGGACAGAACAGAGTGATTCAGAATTACATGATAATCTACCCTCTGCTGATTAAAAAAAGTGCACAATGTGAGAGTTGTGAGTTAAGTTTTATTTGGGGAAAAATGAGGACTATAGCCAGGGAGACATCATTTCAGATAGCTCTGAGGAAACTGCTCCAAAGAGGTATGGGGGAAGGTCAGTATATATGTGATTTTGGTGAAGGGGGAGTACATGCAATTAAGTACATATATTTTGCAGACGGTTTCTGCTAGTTGTGAAGGTTACTGCTAGTCATGAGGAGCAGTCATCAGATTTTAGTGATTTTCTAGGTATGATGAGATGCAAGAATTGGACTCATAAAATTGTCTCCTGAAAATATATAAAGATCTGACGACCTGTTCTGCCAGTTTTTTCCAGAGCACAGAATACCTCATTTCTGATCTCCACCCTGAACTCCTTTCAGGGGGTGTTGAAGACCAACAGCTGCAGCAGCTCATAATTTAATCCTTGTAGAGGTAGATGGCAAGTGCCAATTTGTAGGTGACACCTCTAATAACCCAGAAGATTTAGAAACACTGTTTGTAATTACAGGTTGGTTGTCACATTAATCAAGACTTTAGATTAAATCAATGAAAGGACAAGTAGCAAAGTAACTTTTGTTTCTGACACTTAAAAATTAAATTTTAAAGAAACCCATGGTTTCTCAAGTGCTTTTTCTGTTTTGTGCTGTAGATGACATTTTAAATATTTTCAAACCTTCTAAATGGCATGGAAAATAGGTTTTACTCAATATCAAATGGGGCAGGAATAGGAGGCAAGAATATACAATGGAGGAAAGACAGCCTCTTCAACAAATGGTGTTGGGAAAACTGGACAGCTACAGGCAAAGGAATGAAACTGGACCATTTTCTTACATCATATAGGAAAATGAACTCAAAATGGATTAAAGATTTATATGTAAGACCTGAAACCACAAAACTTCTAGAAGAAAATATAGGCACTATGCTCCTTGACATCAGTCTCAGAAACACATTTTCTGGATCTGTCACTTCAGACAAGGACAACTAAAGCAGAAATAAACAAGTCAACATCAAATTAAAAAGCTTTTGTACAGCAAAGGAAACCATGAACAAAATGAAAAGGCAACATACTGAATGGGAGGAAATATTTGCAAATGACACATCTGATAAATGGTTAATATCCAAATTATGTAAAAAATCATACAACTCAATATTAAAAAATCTGAGTTAAAAATGGACAAAGGACCCGAAGAGATATTTCTCCAGAGAAGACGTAAAAATGGCCACAGACACATGAGAAGATGCTCAACATCACTAATTATCAGGGAAATGCAAATCAAAACCACAATGACATATCACCTCACACTTTTCAGAATGGCTATCATCAAAAAGACAAAATAACAAGTGTTGGTGAGGATGTGAAGGAAAGGGAAGCTTTGTGCACTATTAGTGGGAACGTAAATTGGTGAAACCACTATGGAAAACAGTATGGAGGTTCCTCAAAACACTAAAAGTAAAACTACCATATGATCCAGCAATTTCACTTCTGGGTATTTGCCTGAAGAACACATAAAGACTAATTTGAAAAGATATATGCACCCCTATGTTCAATGCAGCATTGTTCACAATAGCCAAGATATGGAAACAAGCTGTGTCCACTGATAGATGAATGGATAAAGAAGATGTTATATATAAACATAAACATAAATATAAATAAATAAACTCAACCATGAAAAAGAATGAGATCTTACCATTTGTAACAACATGGATCTGCCTAGAATATATAATGTTAAGTGAAATAAGTCAGACAAAGACAAGTACCATATGATCTCACTGATATGTGGAATCTAAAAACAAAACAAATGAATAAACAAAACAAAACAGAAAGAGACTTCAGATCCAGTGTGCAAACTGATGGTTATCAGAGTGGAGGGAGGTGGGAGATTGGGTGAAATAAGTGAAGGGTATTAAGAAGTACAAATTTCCACTTATTAAAAAGATAAGCCCATGGGATGTAATATATAGCATAAGAAATATAATCAATAACATGATAATTTTGTATGGTGACAGATGGTTATTAAACTTATCATGGTGATCATTTCATAATGCCTGATCATTTCATAATCATTTCATTTCAAGTAATCATTTCATGTTAAGTGGTCGAACCACTATGTTGTACATTCAAAACTAACATAATATTGTACATCAACTATACTTCGATAAACAAAAATGAACAAAAAAAATAAAAAGTAGTTAAATAAGTAAAATAAGACTTTTGTTTTCTCCTTCATACTCCTTAATATCTCTCTATTGTTTTATAAAGCCATAAATCCTGGAGCAATAAGCAAATATAGGGAAAGTTCCAACAAAATTAAGTATTAAATAGAGACCACCCAATCTCCTTCTTTCTCTTGCAAACTCTCATGAATTTTTCAATCTCATTTTGTATAAATAAATAAAAAAATATTACTTTCAGTGTACTCATGGAACCTATGCATGATTTGGGGCAGTATATTATCCTTAAACTAATAATGGACATTGAAAGGTGCTGATTTAAGACACTGCAGTTTGTCTTACTGCATTTTAAGCATACTTTGTAGAGACAACCTCTACTATAATATGTTTAATTATTGGCTTTGTTTCATATGTAGAAGTCTCATCTCAACAAATCCCTATGTTTCTTAAAAGCAGAAACAAAGGACTTCCCTGGTGGCTCAGTGATTAAGAATCCGCCTGCCAATGCAGGGGACATGGGTTCGAGTCCTGGTCCAGGAAGATCCCACATGCTGTGGAGCAACTAAACCCATGTGCCACAACTGCTGAGCCTGTGTGCCACAACTTCTGAAGCCCACGTGCTGCAACAAGAGAAGCCACTGCAATCAGACGGCCATGCATCACAACAAAGAGTAGCCCCCACTCACCGCAACTACAGAAAGCCCACGCACAGCACTGAAGACCCAATGCAGCCATAAATAAGTTAATTAATTAATTTTTAAAGAAAGCAGAACCAGAGTCTATTTCATCTCAGTATCTTCCAGAACACATAACAAAGTGATTAATTCAAAAATATATAAATAAATACATATATATAAATGTTTGTTGTTATCTGATCATGATTCCTGCCTCCTTTATTAAGTGATAAACACATAATACATGTAAGCTACTAAGACTTAAGGTGCTAAAGAGCTCTTCTTGTTTTGGGGTGTACATCTTTACTTTTGCAATTGGCTCTTTGTGTGCATAATTAGGCACATGCTAACATTATTGGCCACTTGCCTTTTTTTTTAGGATATTCAGTGGCAAAATGCAGGTACAATTTTGGGACCCATAACTAGTTACAGCTGAAAAATAAATGTAAAAAAAGAAAATAGAAGCCTAATTGTGATCCCACAATAATTTGGCTTGTGGTATTGTAACTTTCACAGCCATCAAATCTTCTTTAAAATTTCCCCTTTGTTCCATTCTCAGGAATTTTATGGAAGTTTGAAAAAGGTAATTTGTTCTAAAACACACCTGTATCACTTTAGTAAAAAAGAAAACAAGGAGAAAAATACCTTGAAATCAATTTCTACAGAAACTCTATCAAGGAAGATTGCAAAATTCAAAGTAGACAATGAAGATCTCCCTTTTATAAAACACTTTTCTACAGAAACTTTCTATGTGTATTAGGACAGTATTAGGACAAATTGTGCAAGATGAAGTCAGGAGGCCAGTGGAGCATCCTTTTAGCTCACCTAAAGTTTCATATGATGGAAGCTTATCAAAAGGAAAGATATAATTTTGTCATTTGTGGGTTTTTTGTTTGTTTGTTTTCGAGTCACAGAAGTTCCTTATATATCTTGGATATTAACCCTTTATCAGACATCTAGTTTGCAAATATTTTCTCTCATCTTGTAGGTTGCCTTATCACTTTTCTGATTATTTCCTTTGCTGTGCAGAAGCTTTTTAGTTTGTGCAGTACGACTTGTCTATTTTTGCTTTTGGGGTCATATCCAAGAAACCATTGCCAAGACCAATATCAAGAACATTTATCCTTATTGTCTTCTAGAAGATTTAAAGTTTCATGTCCTACATTTATGCTTTTAATTCACTTTAGTTAATTTTAGTGTACAGTGTAAAATAAGAGTGCAATTTTATTCTTTTGCATTTGGATATCCAGTATGCCCAACACCATTTATTGAAATGACTATCCTTTAAATATCAGTTTACCATAAATGTGTGGATTTATTTCTGAACGCTCTATTTTGTTCCACTGGTTGATATGTCTTTTTTTTAACAGTACCATAACCTTTTAATTACTAGAGCTTTGTAATATTTTTTGAAATCAAGAAATGTGATGCCTTCTGCTTCATTCAAGATTGTTTTGGCAATCATGAGAACGAAAAATGGAGCTGGAGGAATCAGGCTCCCCGACTTCAGACTATACTACAAAGCTACAGTAATCAAGAGAGTATGGTACTGGCACAAAAACAGAAAGATAGATCAATGGAACAGGATAGAAAGCCAGAGATAAACCCACGCACATATGGTCACCTTATCTTTGATAAAGGAGGCAGGAATGTACAGTGGAGAAAGGACAGCCTCTTCAATAAGTGATGCTGGGAAAATTGGACAGGTACATGTAAAAGTATGAGATTAGATCACTCCCTAACACCATACACAAAAATATGCTCAAAATGGATTAAAGACCTAAATGTAAGGCCAGAAACTATCAAACTCTTAGAGGAAAACATATGCACAACACTCTATGACATAAATCACAGCATAATCCTTTTTGGCCCACCTCCGAGAGAAATGGAAATAAAAACAAGAATAAACAAATGGGAACTAATGAAACTGCAAACCTTTTGTACAGCAAAGGAAACTATAAACAAGACCAAAAGACAACCCTCAGAATGGGAGAAAATTTTGCAAATGAAGCAACTGACAAAGGATTAATTTCCAAAATTTACAAACAGCTCATGCAGCTCAATAACAAAAAAACAAACAACCCAATCCAAAAATGGGCAGAAGACCTAAATAGACATTTCTCCAAAGAAGATATATAGACTGCCAACAAGCACATGGAAGAATGCTCAACATCATTAATCATTAGAGAAATGCAAATCAAAACTACAATGAGATATCATCTCACACCAGTCAGAATGGCCATCATTAAAAAATCTAGAAACAATAAATGCTGGAAAGGGTGTGGAGAAAAGGGAACACTCTTGCACTGCTGGTGGGAATGTGAATTGGTTCAGCCACTGTGGAGAACAGTATGGAGGTTCCTTAAAAAACTACAAATAGAACTACCATATGACACAGCAATCCCACTACTGGGCATATACCTTGAGAAAACCAAAATTCAAAAAGAGTCATGTACCAAAATGTTCATTGCAGCTCTATTTACAATAGCCCGGAGATGGAAACAACCTAAGTGCCCATCATCGGATGAATGGATAAAGAAGATGTGGTACATATATACAATGGAATATTACTCAGCCATAAAAAGAAACGAAATTGAGCTATTTGTAATGAGGTGGATAGACCTAGAGTCTGTCATACAGAGTGAAGTAAGTCAGAAAGAGAAAGACAAATACCGTATGCTAACACATATATATGGAATTTAAGGGAAAAAATGTCATGAAGAACCTAGGGGTAAGACAGGAATAAAGACACAGACCTACTGGAGAATGGACTTGAGGATATGGGGAGGGGGAAGGGTGAGCTGTGACAAAGCGAGAGAGAGGCATGGACATATACACATTAACAAACGTAAGGTAGATAGCTAGTGGGAAGCAGCCGCATAGCACAGGGAGATCAGCTCGGTGCTTTGTGACCGCCTGGAGGGGTGGGATAGGGAGGGTGGGAGGGAGGGAGACGCAGGAGGGAAGAGGTATGGGAACATATGTATATGTATAACTGATTCAGTTTGTTATAAAGCAGAAAGTAACACACTATTGTAAAGCAATTATACCCCAATAAAGATGTTAAAAAAAAAAAAAGATTGCTTTGGCTAGTCGGGGTCACTTGTGGTTCCATATGAATTTTAGGATAGTATTTTTCTATTTCTTTAAAAAATGCTATTGAGATTTTTTGTAGGGATTGCATTAAATCTCTAGATCACTTTGGGTAGTATTGACATTTTGACAATATTAATTCTTCCAATGCATTAAGAGAGGTTTCTTTCCATTTATTGTTACTCTTAAAATGTCTTCTTTCTTCAAATGTTTTATAGTTTTCAGTGTACAAGTCTTTTGTCTCCTTGGTTAAGTTTATTCTGAGTTATTTTTTAATGGGAAAAAGACCTGAATAGATAGTTCTCCAAAGAAGAAATACCAATGGCCAATAGGTATATGAAAATGTGCTCAAGATTACTAATCATCAGGGAAATACAAGTCAAAACCGCAATATCTCCTCACACCTACTAGGATGGCTATTATATTAAAAAAAATAGGTTAAAAAGTGTTGGTGATGATGTGGTAGAAATGAAAATTGGTACAGCTTTTATGGAAATCAGTTTGGAGTTTTATCAAAAATTAAAAATAGAACTATCATATGATCCAGCACTTCTGGGCTTACACCTAAAAAACTGAACTCTGTATTGCAAAGAAATATCTACACACCTATGTTCATTTCAACTTTATTTACAATGGCAAAGACATGGAAACAACCTAAATATCCATCAGCAGGTAATTGGATAAGGAAAATGTGGTATATACATACAGTGGAATATTATACAGCCTTAAGAATAAGGAAATCCTGCCGTTTGCTGCAAAATGTATATTTATCTTTAAACTCATCATGAAGTATACATTAAATATGTACAACATTTTCTGTATGTCAATCATACCTCAATTTAACAAATGAAAGATAAAAAACTAAAGGATGTCACACATTAAGAGTGACTTCTGTAAAAGAATAAGCTTTCAGTAAAATAATAAAGAAATCTATTGGCCTATACCATACCTAGGTTCTTTACAACTGTGGCTATGCTCAGCAGCCAATCATGGGAAGTCTTGGCTGGCTATTGTTTCAAACAATATTATGTAATAAACTGCCCCCAAAACTCAGTGAATTACAATGCAAGCATTTATATTTCTCATTCATGACTTTGTGACTCATTTGCCAATCTCTGACTAAGACTTCGGGTTGATTGGGTTCAGATACATCATGAATTGGATTTAAGTCTGTTCCTCATTTTCCCTGTTTTTCTTCTTGGACTAGCAGCTACTCAGGAAGTATACTTCTCAAGACGTATCACTGGAGGGCAAGAGGACAAGCCAATACATGCCATTACATTTTAAACATTCACTGACATCATTTCCAGTAATCTTTCATTGGCCAAGTCAAGTCACAAAGCCAAGTATACTTCACCCGTATTGGGAGGATACTAAAAATGTACCTGGCAAAGTATGTGGACGCATAACTCTGTTAACAAGGGAGGAAAAAATGGAACCAATAATCAAATCTATTATAGTTGGGTACATCAATATTGACTCTGCTTAATTACAGTGTCTCTGGAAGTTTCAGAAAATAACCATACAAGGGATTGTTGAAAGAACTGGATTTTTTTTTAGTCTTCACAAGATAAAACCTTTTAGAGATGGTAGAAAAGGAATTCCTGTTTTGGTGAAAAGGTTGGATAAAGTCTCACCTAGCTTTAGGAGAGTGTATGATTATTTTAGACATTTTCTTGCAGGGAATATTGTTTAGCAGACTGGGGAGAAGGGGGTGTGGAGTTGCTGGGACAGAGATAGCTGAGTCTTTGTTCATAGGGTAGAGTTTCTATGAGTTATAATTACTGCTTTGGGTTGCTTTGCTTTTAAGAGAAAGGGAGCTCTCACTACTCATGTTGTTATGTATACCAAGCTCTCCTCTCAGGGTTCACTGGTTTGTTTCAAAATGGAGAAGAACATCATCTGAGTCTTCTGAGACATTTTACAGACATTCTACTTCCTATTCAATCAAAAATTTACTTGTATAATCTTGCCAGGTTATTCCCTCTCATTTCCTCATTTGCAAAACTGAGGTGGGGGGGGTGCATTGAACTATACAATCTCAAAGGAAGAAGACAAGGATACTTGCATTTATTGAGTGCCTTCTATATGCCTGACACTGTGTTATATGTTTCCACAGGTACTCGAAGCTCTGGGAGTTGATGCTTCTGTGATTTTACACTGTCAGTCAGCACCTGTAGGTAACAATACTAAATAGAAGAACATCTTTGTGAACTACTGTTGCTGTCTAATGGCTTTTTCATAAAACTATCCATAAAATTTACATTTGTGACATTTCTCATAACATTCCTTTCTTCATTTTCTTCTCCAAAAGGTAATAGCCACTGATTTATTCAACGATAAAATGCAGCATTATAATAGACGATCTGAAATTCTTTAAAAGAGCTCAGTTTCAATCACTCCAGAAAGATGACCCAGTGGTCAGAGAGCCAAATTACATTCTAGTCACTGAAGTTTCAAAAGACTTCAATATTAATGATAATAGTTATCATTTATTGAACATCTACTTTATGCCTGGAACTATGCTAGATGATTTATATATGTAATTTCATTTAAGCAATGGTCTCTTCTGTGTGTATTTATAGTCATGGCCTCTTGGGCTGCAAGACTAAAGGCATACAATTACAAAAACATTGTATGCTGAACTTGCAATTAAGTTCAACTTAATTTAGAATATTTTTGCTTGAAATCCAAATACTTTTCAAAATTGCACATGTCCTACACAGTGCTCTCATTATATTTTCCTCATGGAATGAACTTTTATTACATTGAACTGTGTATTCCATGACTTATTAAGCACTGGAAACATTTTCTGGGAAACTAACAGTGTTAGTAAGCTTGTATATTTGAGGTAATTAAAGTTCAAGTTGAAGTTAGTAATGTTTTTTTGGACACAAGCTCTGTGCTAACATTTATTAATTATGCTATAGAATTGTCCTCATATGTTGGGTCCATAGCTTTTCAGAATAGTGAAATTTACTGAGTACTTATTAAGTACCAGGCAATGTTCAAAGCACATTTTATATATATTACATATATTTACATATGTCAACTCACTTTATCCTCATAACAATTCTATAAATAGGTATTAGTATTATTATCATCATCCTTACACATAAGGAAGTGAAAACACAGAGATGTTAACTTACTTGGGGACACACATCAAGGAAGATAGGATATGAACTGAGGCAATTGATTCTAGAATCTGCCCTCAAAATCACGATGCCATGATGCTTCTGGATAGTTAGTTATGGGGGCCTAATGCACCTGCTTTAATCATATCTGATGATATTAGTTACTTTTTTTCTTGGATGGTGATCTGAGATAGCTAGACTACAGATAATGTTTTTATCTCTTTGTTATGCAATTGGTTTTGGCCCGCAGAAACTCTATTTGGCCATAGACAGCATTCTTAACAACTGTTCAGGGCTGGCTACATAATTTTCAGTGATCAATGAAAAATGAAGATGAAAGACTCCTTTTCAAACAGTAAGGGGAAAACTTTTCTTTCTTAAGGACTTTAACATATACATTTTTCTTTCTTTTACAGTCTCTCCCACAACATGACATGATATTTTTTATTTGTTATTGAATGTCACACTCCCTTAAGCACAGGGACATTTTTAAGGAAGCGGGGAAGTGGGGGAGGCTGGGTTGCACATCAGGAGAGATTCCAAGCCCCTAGTACAAGCTCCATTGTCCCATTGGACATCACTTTCAAAACATAAATTCAAAGATAAAGGTATTAAGAATTTCAAGACAGTATCACAGAACACTAAACCCCAAGCATGAGACCCTTCTGAGCATGTGGCCTTGTATGACTGTGTTTATCATTTACCCATGAAGCTGGCTTTGCAACTATTTCACAAAAATGTTTGAGGCAGTATTGTGTAGTCATTGAGTCAGAGTATCTGTGTTTGAATCTTGGCTCCCTAACTTATCAGATTTATATATTACCTTGATCAAGTTATTTTTACCCATTAAAGACTGGGTTTACTCATCTGTAAATATTGTGGTTATAAAATAACATTCCTCATAAGACTCTGTTGAAGTTTAGGTGAGACAATTCATGTCTGTACACATTGGTTTGCATTTATCATTCTATAAATGTAAGGTATGTCATTTAATTTCAAAGGGCCTTAGAACTATCTGTGTCTGGTAGACACCTTTTACCCAAGATACTTCTCCCTTATTCCTGTTGAATGCTTTCCTTCTGGAAATTGCTACCCCACTCCAATTCTTTTCATAGCAACTGAGAGTGCTGACTTGTGAGTATAATATGTATCTCCATTTCTAACCATACTTGATTAATGTAGGGTGGGCACCAAAACCAAGGCCCTTGTCAGTTCCGGGGATTCAGAGGAGATGCAGCTGGGTTTCATGAATCACTGGAACTGGAGTCTGAAACTCAATCAGGATGCTCCTCCTCTACAATCTGCTTCTTTCTGCACACATGCTTCATTTTTCTTCTTTAATTTCTGTCCCCAGTTTCTCTCAGATACCGCAGGATTCCTAATACAAACTGCTTTTTTGTCTTAATTTAGTTTGACTTGGGCTTCTGATACTTGCAATCAAAAAAGCTCTGTCTATACACAATCTCATTACAGAAACCTGATCATAAGAATGCATTTGTATTTTTTACCTTCCTCACTTGGGTATTCACTATATGACAGGTAATGCAGCTATTCAAATTCTATTATGTGAAAAAAATACAGTTCAATAATCACCAGTTACACAAAGACTTCCTGACCACACCAGTTAAAAACAACCTCTCTCTTCCCTGAACTCCTAAAGAACTCTCTCTCTTTTGTTTTACAACCTATGGCACTTACTCTACACTTTCTTTGTAGCTATCACTATATATTACAAATTTGGTTTAGTTATTTGAGTATGCCTCACAACAACTACTGGGATGCAAACAAGGACCTATCTAGAGTTAGTAGTAGTAGTAGTATTAATCACTATATTCTATGAAATCATGGCAAACTGTAAAATTTTAATTAAAAATATTGAATAAATGAATGTATTAATGAATTAATGAATACATAAATCTTGGAGTTAGCCAGTAACATCCTCCTTGTAATTCCTTGTGTTATTAGTGATAGCGATGACTAGCTTTGTTAGAAAGCTCTCTGCTTATTTCTTGTGTGAAAATATGGAGGCTGCAAAGAAATCATCTTCAACATTCTACCAACACAATAAAGTTCACGAGTGGAAAAATTGCTCAATTATTAGCCTAATAAAGCAGTCTTAACTTTTTATTCTTCTACAGACTTTATGTGTGAGAGAGTTTTATAACTACAGTTAATTAATTATTCTCTTCCTATCTTGGAAAACAAAAGATTACAGCAGACAGATGTTCCTGTTTCCAGAGACCAGAATCCAATAGCAACATTAGTCAACATCTTTTGTGTTTGATTTGGTTATTAAGCCTTGATTCTAACATTATCATGCCTTAACCCATTGTTAAAGAAAAGAATGGGACATTTATACAAATCCTAAAGCAAAAGTATGTCTTTCATATAGGCCAGGAGCTCTTAACCTTGGCACTACTGACATTGTGGGCTGGAAAATTCTTTGTTTTCTTTGTGTGGGCTGCCCTGTGCATTGTAGGATATTTAGCAGCATTCCTGGCCTTTATCCACTAGATGCCAGTAGCACCCTCATCTCAGCTGTGACAATCAAAAATGTCTCCAGATATTTCCAAACATTCCCTGGTGGGCAAAATTGCCCCTGTTGAGATCCACTGATACAAAGAGGATATAATTACTATACTGTCCTTTAGCTCTTGAAGAAAAATTATTTCTGACAAAATGTTCACAGAAAGCACAGAATGTTAACATTGGAAGGACTTGAAAAGCACAGAAAATAACCCTCTCATTTTACTAATGAAGAAATTAAAGGTCAGAGAATAATCTTTTTCACATTCACAGAATGGGGTCATTGACAGGGTTGTCTTATATACAGATTTCATGACCCCTACATAGGGTTTGAACCACCATAGCATGCTCACATTAGGAAATCTTTTTAACATGGTCAAACCTTGCCAGTTGACCACTTAGATTGCCACCTAAAATTTGCTGGTTTGACTACCCCTTCTTCAGGACAGGCTGCATAATTTGTGGGTCCCAGTACAAAATTAAAATGTGGGAACTCTTATTTTAAAAGCAGAAAAATATGTTGTTAAATCTTATTTCTTTCTCTTTCTTGACCTGTCAGTGTTTTTTATTTGACTTCTAATGTTGCAATCCCTCAGAGATAGGGATACTTGTGGGGTAAGTGCACTACTTGGTGCATGCCCATCAGCCACAGGGTTCTTCCCTCTCCCAACTGCTAGATCAAAGTGCCATACCCTTTTGGAGAGAGGGGGGAGTCTAGCAAGGCATTTTTATTTCCTAAAATCCTATCTGCAGTGAATGAAGGGCCTCCAAAAGTGACTGAACTTTAGGACTTACTCCTGAGTTGGGAGGGGTGGATGGGCTAAAGGCTCACTCTCACCGAGGCCATGATACCATCAGCCCAAGGAAGGTATGGCTACTGCCATGCCCTAGTCTAAGACTTACAGGGACCTCAATTCTTTCCACAGGGTCAGAGGGCAACAATGGATGTTCTGCAGCCATGGGCACTGAGAACTCATCCTGGGGAGGAAGAGAAGCAGTGAAAGGAAGGATTACAACATGAAGCCAAGCTCCAAACTCCTGTCACATATTCCATTGTCTCTTTGGACTTTATGTACAAACACAATTCAAAGATAAAATTACTAAGAAGTTTAAGACGGTTACTTCAGAGCATTAAACCCTAAGCACTGGACACCCTTCTGAGTGTGGTGTCCTGTACCACTGCACTAGTAACATGCCCATAAAGCTTTCCCTCTTCTCAGAATCAGAATGCAAAATTTACCAACACATAGCTGCCTAAAGTAACAATTATAAAAAGAAAAGTCATCAACATTATCCTTCATTAAAGGAAAACGATTATTGCTACTTTCTCATGATTATCCACTCTGTAGTCATGTTGATCTTTAAAGGCATTGAGGAGATTTTTTGAAAAACAGTTTTACTGTGTCATTAATGATTCCTTGCAAGATTTTGAACTCTGAGAAAATACACCAAATATCACTATATATCACACACAATTATGGATGTCTTTATTTTTTCTAGCAGTAAAGGAATACATTATATCTTATGAATTTGTAATAAGAAAAATATTTCAAACTCTGGGTCTCATGGTGAGAGAATAAGGCAGGAAATAGGAAAAGCTGTATTTTTGCCTTTTCTAATCTTGCATTTACCTCTGAACTTCAATTTACCATGGAGAAAATATAAAAAGAACAAGAAGTTTGGAAAATGTGATCATATATTCAACAATCAACAATTCAGACAGCATCATGAATCATTTGAATGTGGTCTGGGGATGTCTCATCAGCTTCCCTTCCACATTCAAATGATTCTAAGATGGTTAAGACTGCCTACAGATATGGCTGTCAACTCAGCTCAGGAAATTCTATCAATATGATTATAGCTCATCAACAAGTTAATTAACATATTATTTAAACAAGTTGAACCTAAGGAGACAGAATTGGTTTGATGACTATCTTTCCAGAGTAAGGGTGAACTATCTACCAATACAGTCTTCTACTTGCAAGTAAAACTTAGCTCAGCTGTTGAGTCTGCTTGGTTCCGTAAGAGATGCATAAGCAGTTGATAGTGTTTACATAAGAGGCTAATAGCAGGCTACTGTAGAAACTCGGACTCCAAGTAATTGGCATGGAAAATGAATTCAACTCATTTACAGATCTCTGAAACAGAGCCTTCTGAAAATCAGCTTGAAAGTTTCATTTAATAAGTAGATGCCTCCAGGCAACTCCACTAGACTCACCTTTCACTTTCCTCTTGGTGTTCCTTGCAGCCAGTCTCTGCTTCCTGTTAACAGTCACTGCTCTGGTGAGGAAATGCTTTGCAGGAGCAGGAGCAGCAGCAGACACTCTAATGCATGTATGCACAAACACACAAGATATTTTTATCTTGAAAACGATAGAGCTTTGCTAGCCAAATTTTCAAAGCAGGACTGCAACCAGCAAAGTTCTGTAGCAAAAAGAAGATTTTTCCTGGAACAACAGCTTTGGAGATGAGGATCCAGCCACAGGCTGTCAGTGTTCATCATCATCAACATGAATGTCAGCTGTATGGATAGAAGTGGCCTGACACTAAGCTTTACTGTTTTTCCAGACGTCTGTAAGACTGGTTTGATTAAACAAAATCATTCATAGAATTTCAGACCTGGAAGAGTCCTATAAGATTATTAAATTTTCCATAGGGTCTTGAGAGGTACCATTAACTACCCAAGGTCATATTGGAATTCAATTCCCTAAGTCTGAAACAACCTAGAATTCCTCCTGAAGACTATTTTTTAAAAAGGCAGACTAGTGTAAAAATAGTTTAATTAAATGGGGAAAACAGTAGACTTTCATCAGCTTAGCACCCTAACAACTTGGTGACACCCACACAAAGTGAAGTGGAAAATTGAAGAAATTAGGTAGGTAATTCAGTTCAAAACACACTCATCTGAAATAGTCAGATAATTGAAGCAATAATTCTTTTTTGCCTCGAATTATCTTGATAGTTGTCTCAATTATCCATTTCACTGTGTGTGTGTAGACTCAGTCAACCAAAGAGATCATAATAATCACTACTTGACCTTAATGTGATCTCTTCCTTTGTAAAATAGTTACCAGTAAATGTGTACCTAAAGGCAACGTGGGAGACGTGCAGTAAAGAGATCTGAGTGCCCTTTAAGTATCTCCAGAAAGAAATAGAAAATGGTGAAATGGAGTGTGTGAATTGTGTGTGTATGAAATCAATTTGAATCAAACAGTTACACCTGTCATCAAAATCTTCCATCAGGGACTGGGCATTACCTAAGTACAAGAGAGCAAGATGGCTTTGTATGTTCTTTGATTGAGAGGATTTAATTTAGTTGCAAATATATATATTTTTTCTGTTATGAACAGCCAAGGACAATAGCTTTTTATAAGTGGTTAAAAGTATGTGACTTTTACACATCACCCATGATACATTGTGGCCCATTTTCAGACAAGAACTCAGCTGCAAATAGGCAGATTAGTCATATCTAAAGAGTAAACCTCTTATCCATACAAGGATGTGGCTATTTATAAATGGATGGATGGAATCTGCTTTGCATAATCCAGTCCCTTATGAGTTTTACTGTGTTCCCATTAAAGTAGATTTGAAAATGTAAAACAAGTATATGAAAAGTTCAATAATGTTGATCACTTTTTAACTTTAGGGAAGGGAAAGCAATGCATAAATAGGTGGATATTTGTGTATCCTTTGGAATTCTGTGAAGAGTAGAGGGTTTGTAAATATTTGCTATTTGATGTCTCATTTTGCATTTTTAAAATCAATATTTATTATTTTTCCAAATACTATTGTGTTGTCAATGTAGTATAGTAGTTGAGTGCATGGTCTCTGGAGCCAAGTCGGCTGAGTTCAAATTATAATTCTTCCACTTATTAGTTATGTGAATTTGGCCAAGTGTTTTAGCCTCTCTTATGGGGGTGGGTTTCCTTTTCTATAAAATGAAGACAATGATGGTGCCTATTTCCTAGGGTGGTTGTGAAGACCAGATACATGGGAATTGATTAAAATGATGCCTGCTACATAGTAAAGAGCACTCTAATTATTAGCTATTATTATGATATCATTTTCTTTGGTGATATGTGTGTATAAGGGCATAGATATACATTAGAAGGTGGAAGTCGATACAAGTCAGAGATATTCATGGATAATTCCCTGCTGGAGCTTACCTTAGCATTAAAGAGCCACCACATCGATGCATTTGAGAAGCTCTGATTGGCTGATATAACAATCTCATTCATCAATGAGGGAAAGAGCCTAAAGAAGAGGAGTGAATTTGCTCAAAGTCACACAGTTATGAAGCAGCAGAGCTGAACCAGATGGCTGAGACCTAGAAAAGCTCAAGTCAAGTGACCAGCTTGAATTTTATAAAAGAAATATGCTTTTCATTTCTGTTACTCAGCATATATAAGCATTAACCTGTATATGGTCATTTCCTCTTCCTTCCTTTTATTTAAAACTTCACAATTTTTTAAATCTTTGATTTTCTCCTGTAAGAGGTTGGGAAAAGTAAAGAGGTGACAGTTGAGGGATATTCCCTGGGGCAATAATTTAAAAACCTGAAGGCATTTTATAAACATTGTGGTATCCTGAGAAGTGAGGTAGGAGAGTGGGGAGATTAGATTGACACACAAATATCCATGAATTGGAAACTATCAATACAACAACAGTGCTAATGAGGACCAAGCCCACTAACCAAGCTACAGTAGGATACAGGATTGGATTTCTCTATGGTCCAATACTGTTTTCAGCTAGGCTTATATAGTTAATTCACTCTCTTCTGCCCTTGAGGTTTCCAAGATAACGCTGACCAGGAACACTTTTCCAATTCCTATCTGCAGCCTTCTCCCTAATCTCTCCACCTCCAGCACATGTCAAGAAAATTTAAGAGTCAGTTCAAAGAATAAGCATTTCAGGACTTCTTAGATGCTCTCCTCTTCCTTTAAATCAACACATTTTACAGCCATTAACAGTATAGCATACTTTGATTAAAAGAAAATTATGTGATGAAAGCAAACCAACATGTACAACATCCTCTACTTTTTTTCTTCCAGAGCTGTACATTTACCTAATCAATGTTTTTTTCTCATATCATAGGGTCTGTCAAGGAAGGTGGTATAGAATGTTGACTAAAAGTACAGGCAGTCTCTGAAGCCATACTGCCTGAGTTAAAATCCTAGTTTGTCACTTATTTTTTTGTAACCTTGGGCAAGTTATGTTATCCTAAAATTGCTTTCCATAAACATCTGACAGCACAGGAACTTGGAGGAAGCAGAGATTAGTGAAGGCTGGGGTGGTTAGGGAAGTCTTCTTGGAAAAGGTGAGACTAAAGGATTATCAGTATTTGGACATGTACCTCTTTTGGACAAAATTTATCAAGCTACATGTTTTATTTTGTTTTTTCTTTTTACTTTCAGTTCCACTAATGGAGACACTGCCAAAATCATCTTGACAGGTCATTTCTGCTCATTTGTAAAGAGACAAATCTTCTGAAACTAAGAGGTCATATTTCCATATAAAATGGATGAAAAACATACATATGGAAAGACTTTAATATACCTTTTAATATTTAAGTAAAATATTTCTTTTCCTCAGAGCAAAAGATCTGGTGGGAGATTGGCTATTGCAACCATGGTACTAAAAACTGCATCAAGGAAAAGGGTACATTACACATGCCTCTAAAAACCAAGCCACCTGATAGCCAAGGGAGGAATAAATAATGGAGAGGACAGCCCTGTTTCCCTCCCTTTTATTTTTTAAATCATTACAATGAAAATAAAATCAACACAGAAGGGGGTAAAAAGGAATTGGGGAAATAGGTATCAAGAACACAAACTAGAACGTCTGTTTAAAATGGAAAACTACAGTCACAGAAGTCTCTGAATTCCTCTTCCTGCCAAGTAAAAGGGTCTTTTGCAAGGTGTCTTCCCCTCACACTGGAAATCTGAACATTATCAGCATCACGTTTCTTCTTCTGCCATTCCCTAATGATGTTATAGATGAAAATGTGATATCAAGGAAAATACCAAAATAAAGAAAAAAAGAAGAAATGTTTAGGAGTGGCAGTCTCATAGAAAATCAGGACATCTGTTAGAGAGGGAAAACTCTTAATGTGAAGCCACTTTCCACTTCATACCTATTCTCCTTTGTGATGGTCATGTGTTGATGGCATGTAGAACTGGCTCCAGGAAAATAAAAAAGAAAGAAGTAAAGACAGAGAGAAAGGAAGGAAGGAAGGAGTAAAAGAAAAAGAAAGAAACAAAGATAGAAAGAAAGAAAGAAACAAACAAACAAGAAAGAAAAGAAAAAGGAAGGAAGGAAAGAAAGAAAGAAAAGCGAAAAGAAAAAAAAGGAAAGAGGGCAAATGAGAAAGAAAGAAGGTAAGTGAGAGTAAGAAAGAAAAAGAAGATGAAAAAAGAGTTGCTCCTATGCAGTACACTTTATAATGAAACCAATTTCTCCTGACTTTCTAGAAAGTAACACAAGAGAAAAAATTATCTTTCAACACTTCGCTTAAGAAATAGTTTTAAACTTCCAAGGCTATGCAACACAGATGGACTGGAAATGAATCTGACAGGAAGGATAAAGCAGCTAAATGATCAAACATTAGTAAAGAGCCTAAAGTAATGTTCAGCCACCTGTAAATTATGTTCCACCTTCTTTTCTTTCCTTGTATCCAGGAAAGTGGTATAGAAGAAAGAAGAGTTAGTGGGGCTAAGGATACAAATCTGAAACCAGTATTAATTAATATCACTCTTCTCCCCCACTTATGATATAAATATACTATGACTTTCCAGAGCTGTCAGGCTCTCATCTTCAGATCTTTAAAATTCATAATGAAGAATGCATGTTCATATTAGTATCTAACTCAGGTTTCTATGGCCCAAGTCTTTCAGAAAAATAAAAAATCAAGAAAAACAGACTCCCAAACATAGATGACAGACTTGTGTTTGCCAAGGGAGAGGGAGGAGGGAGAGGGATGGACTTGGAGTTTGAGGTTAGTAGATGCAAACTATTACATTTAGAATGGATAAACAACAAGGTTCTACTGCATAGCAGTAGCAGAGAACTGTATTCAATACCCTGGGATAAATCGTAGTGGAAAAGAATATAAAAATGAATGTATATATGTGTATAACTTTGCTGTACAGCAGAAATTAGCACAGCATTGTAACTCAACTATTAAAAATCAAAAAGAAAAGAAAAAAGTAATCAAGAACTCTTAATAGTTACATTGATACAAAATACTAAAAATGTCCATTTCACATATTTAGCTTTTAAGTTTGCCTTGAATGAAATGTTCCTTAATCTGAGACCCAGCTTACCAATTTATAAGATAGGGCATCTTTCTGAGTCTCTTTAAAATAAAACTTTTTGATTACAAACTTGGACAGAGATTAACATCTGTGGTTCTGAATTGTTTTCTTAAATGTATTGTCATAATGACTTACTCTCATGTAATATTTTAAATGAGAAGGTTTATAATTACATACTGAGAGAGAAAATACACAATTAAATAGTTTTGGTACCAAAAAAGACATGCAAAAGGGGCAATATCCAAATGGTAGCTCCATTTTATGTATATGACCAGCCCATCTGCTTTTTGAGACAGAAGTATATTTACTACATTCTTCACATTGCTTTTCCACACAGGGAATACACAGTCACAAAACAAAGCCACTGATGTCTATTTATTTGAGATGTTGATTTATTGATATTTGAGCTGCTCTGATTCCTCTACCATGGGAGTATAGCTTCAGGAAAGTTGAAATAACTGGGAAACCAACAGAGCAATAAGCACAGCAGGACAAATTGGAAAAATGATTTGATACTGAAACCCAACCTTACCAACCCCCTGACAATAGTTTCAATTAGAAAGTATTAAATAAATATTAATTATCAGTAATGAACTGTTTGGGACCATAATGGTAAAGGTGGAAATATTAGAGAACAGGAACAAGCACAATTAAGTACTCCATGTGTTCTTGTAATGCTCTTTAATTAATGCTGCAATCACGTCTGGTTAACAGTAAGTCATGGAAGGAACAGAAAGAGGAGCACTCACAGGCTTCCTATTGCAAGGGCCTTTGCTTAAATCGCAGTGGTACTACCCCACTTTATTTTTAGTGCCCATTTCTCACCTCAGAGCTCCTCAGATTGATCTCTGGCTGTCTGAATTCTCTCTACCAACACCAACACTTTCCTCATTCACAATTCAGCTCTATTTCAAAAGTCTTCACCATTCGTTCTCCCATCCAGACCCCCATAGCTTCATTTGCATCCTGTAAGGCTGGATTTTTCCAGAAGAATAGAAATTTCAATTTTTATTAAGATGTGTTTTTTTTTTCCATTTTTATTGAAGGATAGTTGATTTACCGTATTGCATTAGTTTCAGGTATATAGCAAAGTGATGCAGATGTATATATATATATATATATATATATATATATATATATATATATATATATAATCTGAAAAGCATATATTTTATATATAATTTAAAAGGCATATAATATATGCTTTTCAGATTATTTTCCACTATAGATAATTACAAGATATTAAATATAGCTCCCAGTTCTATACAGTACATCTCTGTTGCTTATCCATTTTATATAATAGTTTGTATCTTTTAATCCCATACACTTAATATATCCCCTCCCATTCCCCTTTGGTAACCATAAGTTTGTTTTCTATGTCTGTGAATCTGTTTCTGCATTATATATAGATTTATTTGTATTATTTTAGATTCCACATATAAGTGATATCATATAATATTTGTCTTTCTCTTTCTGACTTACTTCACTTAGTATAAAATTCTGTAGGTCCATCCATGTTGCTGCAAATGGCAACATTTCATTCTTTTTATGGCTAATATTCCATATAGATCTCCATAGTGGCTATATCAATTTACATTCTCACCAATAGTATAGGAGATTCCCCTTTTTCCATATTCTATCCAGGATTGATTATTTATAGACATTTTGATGATAGCCATTCTGACAAGTGTGAGGTGATACCTCATTGTGAGTTTGGTTTGCATTTCTTTAATAATTAGTGATGTTGAGCATATTTTCATGTGTCTGTTGGCCACCTGTATGTCTTCTCTGGAGAAATATCTATTTATGTCTTCTGCCTATTTTCTGATTGGATTGTTTTCTTTTTGTTTTTGATATTGAGTTATATGAACTGTTTTATATTTTGGATATAAACCCCTTGTTGATCACATCATTTGCAAATATTTTCTCCCATTCTGTAGGTTGTCTTTTAGTTTTGGTAATGATTTTATTTTATTTTTTTTGTGGAAAAGCTTTTAAGATTGATTAGGTCCCATTTGTTTATTTTTGCTTTTATTTAGTTTGCCTTGGGAGAGTGATCTAAAAATATATTGCTATGATTTATGTCCAAGAAAGTTTGCTTATGTTCTCTTCTAAAAGTTTTATAGTTTCAGGCCTTATATTTAGGTCTTTAAACCATCTTGATTTTATTTTTGTATACGATGTGAGTGTTCTAATTTCAATGATTTACATGTATCTGTCCAACATTCCCAGCATCACTTGTTGAAGAGACTATCTTTTCTCCATTGTATATTCTTGCCTCCTTTGTCATAGATTAATTGATCACAGGTGTGTGGGTTTATTTCTGGGCTCTCTGTTCTGTTCCATTGATCTATATGGCTAGTTTTGTTCCAATACCACACTGTTTCAATTAATGTAGCTTTGTAGTATTGTCTGAAGCCTGGAAGGTTTATGCCTCCAGCTTTATTCTTTTTTCTCAGGATTGGTTTGGCAATTCTGCACCTTTTGTGGTTGAATATAAATTTTAGGACAATTTGTTCTGGTTCTGTGAAAAATGCCATGGGTATTTTGACAGGGGTCACATTAAATCTATAGATCACTTTGGGTAATATGGCCATTTTAATTATTCTTCCAATCAAAGAGCATGGAATATATTTATATTTCTTTGAATAATCTTCAAATTCCTTTATCAATGTCTTATTCTTTTCATGTATAGGTTTTTCACCCTTTAAGTTTATGCCTAGGTTTTTTAAATTTTTTGACACAATGTTAACAAGGATTTTTTAAAATTTCTCTTTCTGATATTTTGTTAGTGTAAAGAAATACAACAGATTTCTCTATATTAACCTTGTATACTGTTACATTACTGAAATCATTTATTAGTTCTAATAATAGCTGTGTGGAGTCTTTTGGGTTCTCTATGTAGAGTATCATGTCACCTGCAAACAGTAAAAGTTTTATCCCTTCCCTTCCAATTTGGATACCATTTTTTTTTCATTTTCTTGTATGATTGCTGTGGATAGGACTTCCATTCCATTTTGAATAGAAGTGGTGAGAGTGGGCATCCTTGTCTTCTTCCTGAACTTAGCAAGAAGGCTTTCATCAACTTTGAGTATTATGTCTGCTGTGTGTTTTTATTAAGTTGAGATATGTTCCCTCTGTACCCATGTTGCTAAGACTTTTTATCATGAATGGATGTTGAATTTTGTCAAATGCTTTTTCTATGTCTATTGAGATGATCATGTGGTTTTTGTCTTTCCTTTTGTTAATGTGGTGTATCACAATGATTGATTTGCATGTGTAGAACCATCCCTGTGACGTGAGAATGAATCCACCTTGATCATGGTATATAATCCTTTTACTGTACTGATGGATTCTGTTTCCTAGTATTTTGTTGAGGATTTTTGCATCTATCTTCATCAAAAATATTGGCTTATAATTTTTTTGTAGTAGATGTATTTTTTTAATGTGTTTGTGGGGGAAGGGGAGCTCCACATCCTGCTACTCCACCATCTTCATCCTCCTCGTGGTTTATTTTTATTTTTATTTTAAAGGACAACTGACAGATCCAAATTAATTATGTATCACTAATCTCCAATTGTCTACACACTCACACTTGCAAATTTACCTTTTGTATTTTATGACTGTTTCATCATCTTCATATACCAGAAGAATAGGCTCAATATATTGGTAACTATTCTTGGAAAAGTGCTTTCCTTAGGTTATATATTTATCGTTTTTTATAGCACTGGGTACGAGAACTATGTAATGTTTCTTGCTACCACAGGGAAATTCTATAACCCTATAATAAGATCAATTATTTTTTGCTTATTATTCCTGCATACCATTCTTCCTGCATACCATTATTCTTATTATTCTTATTCTTCCTGCATACCATTCTACTGAGGACTGTGTCATAATGAAGAATTTGTCTCCTGTCAAGGAGACTAAAAGGACATCATTCTAAGTCACATGTGCAGCAAGGAACTGAGGAGCCTGTATACTTCATAAAAATTATCCAGTTCTAGGCTTCCCAAATAACAGTATGTGGAATAGCTACATCAGAGTCATATGGGTAATTAGTTACAAAGTCAGATTCTTATTCCTCCATACAAGATCTATTAAATAAGAATCTCTGAGGATGGGCCTTAGCAAACATTTAAAGAGGATAGGTAATTTTCTCAAAATGTCCCAGAAAATGAGTGGAGACAAGATTCAAATTCAGATCCAGTTGACTGCAAAGCTTACACTACTAACCTAATTATAGTGTAAGCAGAAATGATTGCCACAAGCTAAATTAAGTGGGGCAGGCCTGAGTTGAAATTGAAACTGTGCACCTAAGATTGAGACTTAAACCCATGTGCCAGGCCTCGAACCCAGCCAAAACCCAGATTGGGACTCGAACCCAGCCAAAACCCAGATTGAGACTTGAACCCACGTGGCTGGGACTCGAACCTGGCCAAAACCCAGATTGGGACTTGAACTCACGTGGCCATGACTCGAACCTAGCCAGAACCCACAATCTTCCAACTGAGATCACACATCTGGTTTCAAGACTTAATGAATCTCAGGTTCTTGATGGCTCATCACAGAAAGAATTCAGTGAGAGACAAAGTGAAAGGTAAGAAGTGGATTTATTTAGAGAGAAACACACTCCACAGACAGAGTGTGGGCCATCTCAGAAGGTGAGACAGGCACCAGGGTATGAGGTTGTCAGTTTTTATAAGAGTGGGTAATTTCATAGGCTCATGAATGGGAGTATTCCAGCTATTTTAGGAAGAGGCAGGGATTTCCAGGAAGAGGGCCACTGCCCCCATTTTATCCTTATGATCAGTCTTGGAACTTTCATGGCAACTGTGGGTGTGTCATTTAGCTTGCTGTTGTGAGCTTGGTGATACTGAGTCTCAAGGTCTAGTGGAAAAAGTCAATTTGTCTGCCATCTTGGATCCATTTGGTTCTAATCAGTTTATGTCATGTCCTTGGGCTATGTCATTCTTTCAAAAGTTGTGCCCTGCCTCCTTCCCTCCTGTTTCAAAATGACAGGGAAAAAAATCAGTCCTAGTCTGAAACATTACTTCACTATTAGAGGAAGTGAGAAGATGTACTGGCAGGTATTTTTAATTGGATGATTGTACTTTTTGAGAAAAATAATTTTTTGAGTTGCTTGTAAAATTAAGGGTCAGATTAACTGAATAGTAGGTTTAGCCATGTAACCACAAAACAAAGGTCATTTTATACTACTACATAATGTTCAAGGCTCAGTAAAAGATAAAAATTAGGGGTTCCTAGTTCAAATTTCAGGGGAAAATAAACCATTAAATTTACTAAAATATATATATTTTTTTTCTTCTGTGGTCTCTCTCTGGACTTGTTTAGGTGTTTTTTATCTGCTATTTGTTGTTGTTATGAGTAAAGAAAACTTTATGTTTAAATTATTAGCATAAATTATACCATTCATTTTTGTATTGTGCAAGGCAGTTTAAATAGAGATATAAATTTTATGTGGAATCATATATATTACTCAGTTATTATTTTATATCTTGTACAGACATATGTATTTTTTTCTTACCAGAGCAGTGGAAATACTGCACAAAACTAACTTAAATGCTTTGATTTGACTTTCTGATAGGCATACATTCTACTGACATTCTCTATTTCGGGCTTCCTGATGCATAAGAAAGGACTGAAAAGATAAGGATCTATGGATTGCCCTATCTTTCCATTTTAACCTATGTCATAATTTTCAGTAAGTGTGGTTGGCTAATACAAGGAAATAACATGAGTAAGAAAGAATATAAGGTTCTATGGTTGTTCTTGTTTCTTAGAACATCATTTCCTTCTTTCTGTGTTTGAAGTAAGTTTTAGTGTGAAAGGAAAGTGTGGTCCTTAGGGTCTGTTTGTGGCCAAGTTTACTCATTCATAGTAATGTAGCTCACTTACCTTATAATTTCCTTGAGAATTACTGACCTCCCACACATTATGGGTCCACCAGAATTCTGTACTCATGAGGTACCACAATAGCTTTATGCAAAAGGTTTGGCAAGAAACAGTAAATATGCATATTGTGCATATTTTTTCTGCTCACAAATATGCTCTATTGTCTTGTTAAATTTCACTTAGGAAACACAATTCTGAGATTAAATTATTTAAGTCACTGAGAGTAGAGCTGTAAATCAACTATAGGATCCTTCTGTGCATGGAGCCCTGTGCAACTGTATAGGTTGCACACCCATGATGCAAACTGTATGTATGTATGCAACCATGAGAAATAACTTTCTCTTAGAAGAATTTGGGGTTAGAGTTCTTTATGGCTTTATCATTAGTTTCACAAATTCTATGCTGGACAAAAGACAGAAGAATAAATTAAACATAGATTAATCTCCAAATTCAGGAAATAAAGGATCTAGTCATTCTAAAAATATTTGTACCTACTTTTTGTAAATATGCTTTATGCTACAAATTATAGGGAGACACAGAAATATAACATTCTTCCCTCAAGATGCTTATAGTTAAATGGGTCTGCCAGACCTCTTTAAAGCATCTTGGATACAAAACAGAACAAACTGAATGTTATTCTAGAGATGTGAAACCACCGAATAATATTTATTACAAGAATAAATAAATAAATTCTGAATTTGTGGACTGGAATAGCTTCATAGAAGAGATGCAATATTTGAGGTAACTTTAAAGGATTTGGATAAACTGAGTGAATGGAAGACATTCTGAGTCAACAGAAGAGGACGAAAAAAGGGACATCATTTGTTGGAAAATGGAACTTCAATCCCTGTGACAAGAGGTATGTAGTGTAGTGGAGCATGCTAGTCAGCTCAGACTGCCATAATAAAATATTGTAGACAGGCAACTTAATTGAAGGTTTGTTTTCTCACAGTTCTGGAGGCTGTGAAGTCCAGATGAAGATGCTATGTAATTCAGTTCCCGGTGAGAGCTGTCTTCTTGACTAGAGAGGGAGAAAGAGAGCAACATTTCTGGTGTCTCTTCTCATAAGTGCACTAATCCCATCATGAGAGTCCCACACTTATGACTTCTTTTAACCCTAATTACCTCCAAAAGATCCTCATCTCCATATCGTCACTTGGGGCATAGGGTTTCAACATATGAATTTTGCAGAAACACAAATATTCAATCCATAATACTTCATTCTTTAGCCTCCTAAATTCCAGGTCCTTATCATATGCAAAACACATGAATTCAATTTCAACAGCCCAGAAAGTCTTAACTGATTCCAGCATCATATCTAAAGTCTAAGGCTCAAAGTCTCATTCAAGCCTCATACAAACCATGGGTGAGAGTAGAGGGGAGATTCATCCTTACTTAAAATTTCTCTTCACCAGGATGGCTTCAAGATGGTAGAAGAGTAAAATGTAGAGATCTCCTTCCTCCCCACAAATACATCAGAAATACCTCTACATGTGGAACGACTCCTACAGAACACCTACTGAATGCTGGCAGAACTCAGACCTCCCAAAAGTCAAGAAACTCCCCACGTACCCCAGTAGGGAAAAATAAAAAGAAAAAACAGAGACAAAAGAATAGTGATGAGACCTGCACCAGTGGGAGGAAGCTGTGAAGGAGGAAAAGTTTCCACACACTAGGAAGCCTCTTCACAGGTGGAGACTGTGGATGGTGGATGGGGGAAGCTTTGGAGCCACGGAGGAGAGCACAGCAGCAGGGGTTTGGAGGGCAAAGCAGAGAGATTCCCACACAGAGGATTGGAGCCCACCAGCACTTACCAGCCAGAGAGGCTTGTCTGCTCAACCACCAGGGCGGGCGGTGGCTGCGAGTTGAGGCTCGGGCTTCAGAGTTCGGATCCCAGGGAGAGGACTGGGGTTGGCTATGTGAACACAGCCTGAAGGGGCTAGTGTGCCACAGCTAGCCAGAAGGGAGTCTGGGAAAAAGTCTGGAGTTGCCGAAGTGGCAAGAGACCTTTTTCTTGCCTCTTTGTTTCCTGCTGTGCGAGGAGAGGGAATCATGAGTGCCACTTAAAGAGCTCCAGAGACAGGCATGAGCCATGGCTATCAAAGCACACCCCAGAGACGAGAACGAGATGCTAAGGCTGCTGCTACAGCCACCAAGAAGCCTGTGTGCAAGAACAGGTCACTCTCCACACCTCCCCTCCCGGGAACCTCTGCAGCCCGGCATTGCCAGGGTCCCGTGATCCAGGGGCAACTTCCCCGGGAGAACACATGGTGCACCTCAGGCTGGTGCAACGTCATGCCTGCCTCTGCTGCTGCAGGCTCACACCACACTCCATACCCATCCCACCACCCGGCCTGAGTGAGCCAGAGCCCCCGAATCAGCTGTTCCTTTAACCCCATCCTGTCTGAGGGAAGAGCAGAGGCCCTCAGGTGATCTACATGCAGAGGTGGGTCCAAATCGAAAACTGAACACCAGGAGCTGTGTGAACAAAGAAGAGAAAGGGAAATTTCTCCCAGCAGCCTCAGGAGCAGTGGATAAAATCACCCCAATCTACTTGATGTATGCTGCATCTGTGGAATACCTGAATAGACAACGAATCATCCCAAATTGAGGAGGTTGGCTTTGGAGAAAAGATATATTTTTTCCCCTTTTTGTGAGTGTGCATGTGTATGCTTCTGTGTGTGATTTTGTCTGTATAGCTTGGTTTTACAATTTGCCTAGCGTCCTGTCTGTTTCTTTGTTTTTACTATAGTTTTTAGCACTTGTTACCATTGGTGGATTTGTTTTTTGGTTCAGTTGCTCTCTTCTTTCTTTCTTTCTTTTTTTATTACTTAGAAAAATTATTTTAATAATTATTTTTTCTGTTAATAACTTTATTTTATTTATTTTATTTTATTTTACTTTCTTCTTTTTTTCTTTTTCTCTCTTTTATTCTGAGCTGTGTGGATGACAGGATTTTGGTGCTCCAGCCAGGCATCAGGACTGTGCCTCTGAGGTGGGAGAGCCAAGTGCAGGACACTGGACGACAACAGACCTTCCAGCTCCACGTAATATCAAATGGCAAAAATCTCCCACAGATCTCCATCTCAACAACAAAACCGAGCTTCACTCAATGACCAGCAAGCTACAGTGCTGGACACTATATAACAATCAACTAGCAAGACAAGAACACAACACCAACCATTTTCAGAGAGGCTACCTAAAATCATAACAAGACCACAGACAAGACAAAACACATCACCAGACGGGGACCTGCTCACCAGAAAGACAAGATCCAGGCTCATACACCAGAACACAGGCACTAGTCCCCTCCAACAGGAAGTCTACACAACACACTGAACCAACCTTAGCCACTAGGGACAGACACCAAAACAATGGGAACTACGAACCTGCAGCCTGCAAAAAGGAGACCCCAAACACAGTAAGTTAACCAAAATGAGAAGACAGAGAAACACACAGCAGATGAAGGAGCAAGACAAAACCCCACAAGGCCTAATAAATGAAGAGGAAATAGGCAGTTTACCTGAAAAAGAATTCAGAATAATGTTAGTAAAGATGATCCAAAATCTTGGAAATACAATGGAGAAAATACAAGAAACTTTTAACAAGGACCTAGAATAACTAACGAGCAAACAAACAGTGATGAACAACAAAATAAATGAAATTAAAAATTCTCTAGAAGGGATCAAGAGCAGAATAACTGATGTAGAAGAACGAATAAGTGACCTGGAAGATAAAACAGTGGAAATAACTACTGCAGAGCAGAAAAAAGAAAAAAGAAAGAAAATAATTGAGGAAAGTCTCAGAGACTTCTGGGACAACATTAAATGCACCAACATTCGAATTATGGGGTCCCAGAAGAAGAAGAGAAAAAGAAAGGGACTGAGAAAATATTTGAAGAGATTATAGTTGAAAACTTCCCTAATATGGGAAAGAATATAGTTAATCCAGCCCAGTTAGCACAGAGATTCCTATACAGGATAAATCCAAGAGAGACACACCAAGACACATATTAATCAAACTATCAAAAATTAAATATAAAGGAAAAAAATTAAATGCAGCAAGGGAAAAACAACAAATAACACACAAGGGAATCCCCATAAGGTGAACAGATGAACTTTCAGCAGAATCTCTGCAAACCAGAAGGGAGTGGCAGGACATATTTAAAGTGATGAAGGAGAAAGACCTACAACTAGGATTACTCTATGCAGCAAGGATCTCATTCAGATTTGACAGAGAAATTAAAAGCTTTACAGACGAGCAAAAGCCAAGAGAATTCAGCACAAACAAAGCAGCTTTACAACAAATGCTAAAGGAAGTTATCTCAGCATGAAACAGAAGAGATGGAAAAGAGCTACAATAACAAACCCAAAACAATTAAGAAAATGGGAATAGGAACATACATATCAATAATTACCTTAAATGTAAATAGATTAAATGTTTCAACCAAAGACATAGACTGTCTGAAAGGATACAAAAACTAGACACATATATATGCTGTCTACAAGAGACCCACTTCAGACAAAGGGACATATACAGATTGAAAGTGAGTGTATGTTGGCAGTCTGTATGTCTTCTTTGGAGAAATGTCTATTTAGGTCTTCTGTCCATTTTTGGATTGGGTTGTTTTTTTCTTGTTAATGAGTTGCATGAGCTGCTTGTAAATTTTGGAGATTAATCCTTTGTCGGTTGCTTCATTTGCAAATATTTTCTCCCATTCTGAGGGTTGTCTTTTGGTCTTGTTTATGGTTTCCTTTGCTGTGCAAAAGCTTTGAAGTTTCATTAGGTCCCATGCTCAACATCATTAATCATTAGAGAAATGCAAATCAAAACTACAATGAGATATCATCTCACACCAGTCAGAATGGCCATCATCAAGAAATCTAGAAACAATAAATGCTGGAGAGGGTGTGGAGAAAAGGGAACACTCTTGCACTGCTGGTGGGAATGTGAATTGGTTCAGCCACTATGGAGAACAGTATGGAGGTTCCTTAAAAAACTACAAATAGAACTACCATATGACCCAGCAATCCCACTACTGGGCATATACCCTGAGAAAACCAAAATTCAAAAAGAGTCATGTACCAAAATGTTCATTGCAGCTCTATTTACAATAGCCCGGAGATGGAAACAACCTAAGTGCCCATCATCGGATGAATGGATAAAGAAGATGTGGCACATATATACAATGGAATATTACTCAGCCATAAAAAGAAATGAAATTGAGCTATTTGTAATGAGGTGGATAGACCTAGAGTCTGTCATACAGAGTGAAGTAAGTCAGAAAGAAAAAGACAAATACCGTATGCTAACACATATATATGGAATTTAAGAAAAAAAAATGTCATGAAGAACCTAGGGGTAAAGCAGGAATAAAGATGCAGACCTCCTAGAGAACGGACTTGAGGTTATGGGGAGGGGGAAGGGTGAGCTGTGACAGGGCGAGAGAGAGTCATGGGCATATACACACTAACAAACGTAGTAAGGTAGATAGCTAGTGGGAAGCAGCCGCATGGCACAGGGATATTGGCTCGGTGCTTTGTGACAGCCTGGAGGGGTGGGATAGGGAGGGTGGGAGGGAGGGAGATGCAAGAGGGAAGACATATGGGATCATATGTTTATGTATGACCGATTCACTTTGTTATAAAGCAGAAACTAACACACCATTGTAAAGCAATTATACCCTAATAAAGATGTTAAAAAAAAAAAAAAGAAAGTGAGTGTATGGAAACAGTTATTCCATGCAAATGGAATTCAAAAGACAGTTGGAGTAGCAATTCTCATATCAAACAAAAGAGTCTTTAAAACAAAGACTATTACAAGAGACAAAGAAAGACACTACATGATGATGAAGCGATCAATTCAAGAGAAAGATACAACAATAGTAAATATTTATGCACCCAACATAAGAGCACCTCAATACATAAGGCAAGTGCTAACAGCCATAAAAGGGGAAATCGACAGTAACACAATCATAGTAGGGGATGTTAACACCCCACTTTCACCAATGGACACATCATCCAAAATGATCAAAATAAATAAGGAAATATAAGCTTTAAATGATACATTAAACAAGATGGACTTAATTGATATTTATAGGACATTCCATTGAGAAACAACATAATACTCATTTTTCTCAAGTGCTCACGGAACATTCTCCAGGATAGATCATATCATGGGTCACAAAACAAGCCTTGGTAAAATTAAGAAAACTGAAATTGTATCAAGTATCTTTTCTGACCACAATACTATGAGACTAGATATCAATTACAGGAAAAAATCTGTAAAAAATACAAACACATTGAGGCTAAACAATACACTACTCTAATAAAAAAGAACTCACTGATAAAATCAAAGAGGAAATCAAAAAATACCTAGAAACAAATGACAATGAAAACACGATGACCCAAAACCTATGGGATGCAGCAAAAACAATTTTAAGAGGGAAGTTTATAGCAACACTGTCCTACCTTAAGAAACAAGAAACCTCCTAAATAAACAACCTTGCCTTACTCCTAAAGCAATTAGAGAAAGAAGAAGAAAAAACCCAAAAGTTAGCTGAAGTAAAGAAATCATAAGGATCAGATCAGAAATAAATGAAAAAGAAATGAAGGAAGTGATAGCAAAGATCAATAAAACTGCAAGCTGGTTATTTGAGAAGATAAACAAAATTGATAAAACATTAGCCAGTCTCATCAAGCAAAAAAGGGAGAAGACTCAAATCAATACAATTAGAAATGGAAAAGGCAAAGTAACAACTGACAGTGCAGAAATACAGAGGATCAGGAGAGATTACTACAAACAACTACATGCCAATAAAATATACAACATGGAAGAAGTGGATAAATTGTTAGAAGTGCAAAACGTTCTTAGAATGGAACAGGAAGAAATAGAAAAATATGAGCAGATCAATCACAAGCACAGAAATTGAAACTGTGATTAAAAATCTTCCAACAACAACAAAAAAAGCCCAGCAGCAGATGGCTTCACAGGTGAATGCTATCAGCATTTAGAGAACAGCTAACACCTATCCTTCTCAAACTCTTCCAAAATATATCAGAGGGAGGGACACTCACCAACTCATTCTATGAGGTCACCATCACCTTGATACCAAAACCAAAGATGTCACAAAGAAAGAACAGTATAGGACAATATCACTGATGAATCTTGATGCAAAAATCCTAGACAAAATAATAGCAAACAGAATCCAACAGCACATTCAAAGGATCATACAACATGATCAAATGGGGTTTATCCCACGAATGCAAGGATTCTTAAATATATACAAGTTGATCAACGTGATAAAACATATTAAGAAATTGAAGGAGAAAAACCATATGATCATCTCAAAAGATGCAGAAAAAGCTTTTGACAAAATTCAACACGCATTTATGATAAAAACACTCCAGAAAATAGGCATAGAGGGAACTTTCTTCAACATAATAAAGGCCATATATTTCAAAGCCACAGTCAAAATCGTCCTCAATGGTTAAAAACTGAAACCATTTCCACTAAGATCAGGAACAAGACAAGTTTGCCCACTCTCATCACTATTATTCAAAATAGTTTTGGAAGTTTCAGCTACAGCAATCAGAGAAAAAAAAAGAAATAAAAAGAATCCAAATTGGAAAAGAAGAAATAAAGCTGTGACTGTTTGCAGATGACATGATACTATAAATAGAGAATCCTAAAGATGCTATCAGAAAACTACTGGAGTTAATCAATGCATCTGGTAATGTAGCAGGATACAAAATTAATACACAGAAACCTCTTGCATTCCTATACACTAATGATGAAAAACCTGAAAGTGAAATTAAGAAAACACTCCCATTTACCATTGCAACAAAAAGAATAAAATATCTTGGAATAAACCTACCTAAGGGGACAAAAGACCTGTATGCATAAAATTATAAGACACTGATGAAATAAATTAAACATGATTCAAATAGATAGAGAGATATACCATGTTCATGGATTGGCAGAATCACACTGTGAAAATGACCCTACTACCCAAAGCAATCTACAGATTCAATACAATCCCTATCAAATTAACTCTGGCTTTTTTCACAGAACTAGAAAAAAAAATTCACAATTTGTATGGAAACACAAAAGACCCCAAATAGCCAAAGCAATCTTGAGAAAGAAAGATGGAGCTGAAGGAATCAGGCTCTGTGACTTCAGACTATACTACAAAGCTACAGTAATCAAGACAGTATGGTACTGGCACAAAAACAGAAATATAGATCAATGGAACAGTATAGAAAGCCCAGAGATAAATGCAGGCACATATGATCACCTTATCTTTGATAAAGGAAACAAGAAAATACAGTGAAGAAAAGACATCCTCTTCAATAAGTGGTGCTGGGAAAACTGGGCAGCTACATGTAAAAGAATGAAATTAGAACACTCCCTAACTCCATATTGAAAAATAAACTCAAAATGGATTAAAGACGTAAATGTAAGGCCAGACACTATCAAACTCTTAGAAGAAAACATAGGCATAACAGTCTGACACAAATCACAGCAAGATCATATTTGACCCATCTCCTAGAGAAATGGAAATAAAAAAGTAAACAAATGGAACATAATGAAACTTAAAGTATTTTGCAGAGTAAAGGAAACCATAAATAAGACTAAAAGAAAACCCTCAGAATGGGAGAAAATATTTGCGAATAAAGCAACTGACAAAGGATTAATCTCCAAAATTTACAGTCAGCTCACGCAGCTCAATATAAAAAAATCAAACAACACAGTCCTTAAATGGGCAGAAGACCTAAATAGACATTTGTCCAAAGAAGATATACAGATTGCCAATAAACACATGAAAGAATACTCAACCTCATTAATCATTAGAGAAATGCAAATAAAAACTACAGGGAGATATCATCTCACATCCATCAGAATGGCCACCATCAAAAAATCTTCAAACAATACATGCTGGAGAGGGTTTGGAGAAAAGGGAACCCTCTTGCACTGTTGGTGGGAATGTAAATTGATACAGCCACTATGCGGAGCAGTATGGAGGTTCCTTAAAAAACTAAAAGTAGAACTAAAATATGATGTAGCATTTCCACTCCTGGGCATATACCCTGGGAAAACCATAATTCAAAAATAGTCATGTACCAAAATGTTCATTGCAGGTCTATTTACAATAGCCAGGACATTGAAGCAACCTAATTGTCCATCAACAGACGAATGGATTAGGAAGCTGTGGTGCATACATACAATGGAATATTACTCAGCCATAAAAGGAAATGAAATTGACTTATTTGTAGTGAGGTGGATGGACCTAGAGTCTGTCATACAGAGTGAAGTAAGTCACAAAGAGAAAACCAAATACCGTATGCTAACACATATATATGGAATCTAAAAAACAAAACAAAACAAAACAAAAAAATCAAACATTTTCACGAAGAACATATGGGCGTGATGGGAATAATGACACAGACCTACTAGAGAATGCACTTGAGGATACGGAGAGGGGGAAGGGTAAGATGGGACAAAGTGAGAGAGTGGCATGGACATTCATACACTACCAAACGTAAGATATATAGCTAGTGGGAAGCAGCTGCATAGCACAGGGAGATCAGCTCCGTGATTTGTGACCACTTAGAGAGGTGGGATAGGGTGGGTGAGAGGGAGGGAGACTCAAGAGGGAAGAGATATGTGTACATATGTATATGATTAGCTGATTCACTTTGTTATAAAGCAGAATCTAAGACACCATATAAAGCAATTTTTCTCCAATAAAGTTGTTTAAAAAATTGAATAACAATTAATAAATCAAATGCAATATGGCTTTCCCTATTTAATTTTTTTTTCTCTTCGGCTATGAACCTGTGATATGAAACAAGCCATGTGCTTCCATAGTATAATGGTGGATAGACATAGGATTGAAATTTCCATTCCAAGAGAGAGAAATTGGAAAGAAGAAAGGGAATGTGGTTCCCAAGCAAGTCTCAAAACTAACAAGGCAAATTCCATTGGATCATTTATTTTCTTCAAGTTTTTTTGAGATATAATTGACATACAGCACTGTGTCCATTTAAGTTATACAGCATAATGTTTTGCCTTATATGTATCATGAAATGATTACCACAATAATTTTAGTGAACATCTATCATTTCACATAGATACAAAATTTTAAAAAAAGAGAAATTTTTCCCTCTGAAGATAACACTTAGTATTTACTCTCATAACAGCTTTCCTATATAATATACAGCAGTGTTAACTATAATGATCACGTTGTAAATTACATCCCAGAAATTATCTTATAATTGGAAGTTTGTACCTTTTGAATACCTTCATCCAATTCCTCCTCCCCACAAACCCCACCTCTGGTAACCACAAATCTGATCTGCTTTTCTATGAGCTTATTTATTTTTTTTAAATTATAACTGACTTACCACACTCTGTTATAAAACACAGCACAGCAATTCAATATTTCAATACATTTCAAAATGATCAGCATAATTCTAGCTACCATCTATCAACTTATAAAAATATTACATATTATAGAATATATTCCCCACACTGTACGTTTCATGCCAATGACGCACTTATTTTCTATCTAAAATTATGTCCCTCAATCTCCCTCACCTATTTCTCTCCTCCCCCCACCATTTCCCCCTCTGCAATCAGCTGTTTGTTCTCTGAATCTATAACTCTGTTTTATTCTTTGCATGTAGCTGTCCACTTTTCCCAACATCATTTATTAAAGAGGCTTTCTTTTCCCCACTATATAGTCTTCCCTCCTTTGTTATAGATTAATGGCCCATTTAAGTGTTGGTTCAGTTGTGGGCTCTGTATTTGGATCTATTGACCTATGTGCCTGTTTTTGTGCTGGTATCATATTTTTTTTTTATTACTGCAGCTTTGTAGTACAGTTTGAAATTGATACCTGCAACTTTGTTCTTCTTCCTCAAGATTGATTTGAATATTCAGGGTCTTTTGTGTTTCCATATTATAAATTTTAGAACTATTTGTTCTAGTTCTCTAAAGAATTCCATTGGAATTTTGATATTAATTTCACTGAATCTCTAGATTTCGTTGGGCAATATGGTCATTTTAACAATAACAATTCTGCCAATCCATTTGCACGGTATATATTTCCATTTGTTAGGGTTGTTCAATTTCGTTCATCAGTGTCTTACATTTTTCCAAGTACAGGTTATTCTTTCTGATGAAATTGTAAATTGGATCGTTTCTTAATTTATCTTTCTGATACTTTGTTTTTTGATGTATAGAAACACAACACATTTCTGTATATTAATTTTGTATTCTGTAACTTTACTGAATTCATTGATGAGTTCTAGGGTTTTTTTGGTGGCCTCTTTAGGATTTTATTATGCATAGTATCATGTCACCTGCAAACAGTGACAGTTTCACTTCTTTTACAATTTTGAATTCCTCTTATTTCTTTTACTTCTATGATTCCTGTGAGTAGGATTTCCATTATTGTGTTGAATAAAATTGGTGACCGTGGACATCCTTGCTGTTTCTGATCTTAGAGGAAATGCTTCCAAATTTTCACAATTGAGTATGGTGTTAGCTGTGACCTTGTCACAGATGATCTTTATTATGTTGATCTTTATATACCCAATTTGTTGAGTTTTATCATAAATGGATGTTGAAATTTTTCAAAAATTTTTATGTGTCTATTGAGATGATCATGATTTTTACTTTTCAAATTGTCAATGTGGTGTATCACATTGATTGATGTGTGGATATTGAACCACATTACCTCTCTGGGATTAATCCAGCTTAATGAGAGTGTATGAACTTTGAAACATATTGTTGATTTTGTTTTGCTAATTTTTTTTGTGCATTTGTTTTTTTTTTACATCTTTATTGGAGTATAATTGCTTTACAATGGTGTGTTAGTTTCTGCTTTATAACAAAGTGAATCAGTTATACGTATACATATGTTCCTATATCTCTTCCCTCTTGCATCTCCCTCCCTCCAACCCTCCCTATCTGACCCCTCTAGGTGGTCACAAAGCACTGAGCTGATCTCCCTGTGCTCTGCGGCTGCTTCCCACTAGCTATCTATTTTATGTTTGGTAGTATATATATGTCCAGGCCACTCTCTCACTTTGTCACAGCTTACCTATCCCCCTCCCCATTCCTCAAGTCTATTCTCTAGTAGGTCTGTGTCTTTATTCCTGTCTTACCTCAAGGCTCCTCATGACATTTTTTTCTTAGGTTCCATATATATGTGTTAGCATACGGTATTTGACTTTCTCTTTCTGACTTATTTCACTCTGTATGACAGACTCTAGGTCCATCCACGTCACTACAAATAACTCAATTTCGTTTATTTTTATGGCTGAAAAATATTCCATTGTATATATGGGCCAGATCTTCTTTATCCATTCATCTGATGATGGATATTCAGGTGGTTCCCAACTCCTGGCTATTGTACATAGAGCTGCAATGAACATTTTGGTACATGAATCTTTTAGAATTATGGTTTTCTCAGGTTATATGCCCAGTAGTGGAATTGCTGGGTCATATGGTAGTTCTATATGTAGTTTCTTAAGGAACCTCCATACTGTTCTCCATAGTGGCTGTACCAATTCACATTCCGACCAACAGTGCAAGGCTGTTCCCTTTTCTCCACACTCTCTCCAGCATTTATTGTTTCTAGATTTTTTGAAGATGGTCATTCTGACTGGTGTGAGATGATATCTCATTGTAGGTTTGATTTGCATTTCTCTAATGATTAATGATGTTGAGCATTCTTTCATATGTTTGTTGGCACTCTGTATATATTCTTTGGAGAAATGTCTGTTTAGGTCTTCTGTCCATTTTTGGATTGGGTTGTTCATTTTTTTTGTTATTGAGCTGCATGAGCTGCTTGTAAGTTTTGGAGATTGATCCTTTGTCAGTTGCTTCACTTGACAATATTTTCTCCCATTCTGAGGGTTGTCTTTTGGTCTTGTTTATGGTTTCCTTTGTTGTGCAAAAGGTTTGCAGTTTCATTAGGTCCCATTTGTTTATTCTTGTTTTTATTTCCATTTCTCTAGGAGGTGAATCAAAAAGGATCTTGCTGTGATTTATGTAACAGAGTGTTCTGCATATGTTTTCCTCTAAGAGTTTGATAGTTTCTGGCCTTACACTTAGGTATTTAACCCATTTTGAGCTTATTTCTGTGTATGGTGTTAGGGAGCGATGTAATCTCATACTTTTACATGTACCTCTCCAGTTGTCCCAGCACCAGTTATTGAAGAGACTGTCCTTTCTCCACTGTACATTCCTGCCTCCTTTCTGACAGATAAGGTGACCATATGTGCATAGGTTTATCTCTGGAATTTCTCTCCTGTTCCATTGATCTATATTTCTGTTTTTGTGACAGTACCATACTGTCTTGATTAGTGTAGCTTTGTAGTATAGTCTGAAGTCAGGGAGCCTGATTTCTCAGGCTGTTTTTCATTCTCAAGATTGCTTTGGCTATTCAGGGCCTTATGTGTTTCCATACAAACTGTTAAATTTTTAACCCTAGTTCTGTTAAATACACCAGTGGTAGTTTGATAGGGATTGCATTGAATGTGTAGATTGCTTTGGGGAGTAGAGTCATTTTCACAATGTTGATTTTTCCAATCCAAAAACATGGTATATCTCTCCATCTATTTGTATAATCTTTAATTTCTTTCATCAGTGTCATAATTTTCTGCATACAGGTCTTGTGTCTCCTTAGGTATGTTTATTCTTAGATATTTTATTTTTTTGTTACAGTGGTAAATGGGAGTGTTTTCTTGATTTCACTTTCAAATTTTTCATCATTAGTGTATAGGAATGCCAGAGATTTCTGTGCATTAATTTTGTATCCTGATACTTTACCAAATTCATTGAATAACACTAGTAGTTTTCTGGTAGCATCTTTAGGATTCTCTATTTATAGTATTATGTCATCTGCAAACAGTGACAGCTTTACTTCTTCTTTTCTGATTTGGATTCCTTTTATTTCCTTTCTTCTCTGATTGCTCTGGCTAAAACTTCCAAAACTATGTTGAATAAGACTGGTGAGAGTGGGCAACATTGTGTTGTTCCTGATCTTAATGGAAATGCTTTCAGTTTTTCACCATTGAGGATGATGTTGGCTGTCGGTTTGTCATATATGATATTTCTAATGTTGAGGACAGTTTGCTCTATTCCTTCTTTCTGCAAGTTTTTTTTTTTATCATAAATGGGTGTTGAATTTTGTCGGAAGCTTTCTCTGCATCTATTGAGATGATCATATGGTTTTTCTCCTTCAATTTGTTAATATGGTGTATCACATTGATTGTTTTGCATATATTGAAGAATCCTTGCATTCCTGGAATAAATCCACTTCATCATGGTGTTTGATCCTTTTAATGTGCTGTTGGACTCTTTCTGCTAGTATTTTGTTGAGGATTTTTGCATCTATGTTCATCAGTGATATTGGCCTCTATATTTCTCTCTTTGTGACATCCTGTCTGGTTTTGGTATCAGGGTGATGGTGGCCTCGTAGAATGAGTTTGGGAGTGTTTCCCCCACTGCTATATTTTGGAAGAGTTTGAGAAGGATAGGTGTTAGCTCTTCTCTAAATGTTTGATAGAATTCGCCTGTGAAGCCATCTGGTCCTGGGCTTTTGTTTGTTGGAAGATTTTTAATCACAGTTTCAATTTCAGTGCTTGTGATTGGTCCACTCATATTTTCTATTTCTTCTGATTTTGTCTTGGCAGGTTGTGCATTCCTAAGAATTTGTCCATTTCTTCCAGGTTGTCCAATTTATTGGCATAGAGTTTCCTTAAGTAATCTCTCGTGATCTTTGGTATTTCTGCAGTGTCAGTTTTTACTTCTCCTTTTTCATTTCTAATTCTATTGATTTGAGTCTTCTCCCTTTTCTTCTTGATGAGTCTGGCTAATGGTCTATCAATTTCATTTATCTTCACAAAGAACCAGCTTTTAGTTTTATTGATCTTTGCTGTCATTTCCTTCATTTCTTTTTTAGTTATTTCTTATCTGATCTTTATGATATCTTTCCTTCTGCTAACTTTGTGGTTCTTTTGTTCTTCTTTCACTAACTGCCTTAGGTGCAAGGTTAGGTTGTTTATTCGAGATGTTTCCTGTTTCTTAAGGTAGGATTGTATTGCTATAAACTTCCCTCTTAGAAGTGCTTTTGCTGCACCCCATAGGTTTTGGGTCATCGTGTCTCCATTGTCATTTGTTTCTAGGTATTTTTTGATTTCCTCTTTGATTTACTCAGTGATCACTTCGTTATTAAGTAGTGTATTGTTTAGCCTCCATGTGTTTATATTTTTTACAAAACTTTTTTTGTAATTGATATCTAGTCTCATAGCATTATGGTCAGAAAAGATACTTGATACAATTTCAATTTTCTTAAATTTACCAAGGCTTGATTTGTGACCCAAGATATGATGTATCCTGGAGAATGTTCCATGAGCACTTGAGAAAAAATGTGTATTTTGTTGTTTCTGGATGGAATTTCCTATTAATATCAATTAAGTCCATCTTGTTTATTGTATCATTTAAAGCTTGTGTTTCCTTATTTATGTTCAATTTGGATGGTCTGTCCATTGGTGAAAGTAGGGTGTTAAAGTCCCCTACTATGAATGTTTTATTGTCTATTTCCCCTTTTATGGCTGTTAGTATTTGCCTTATGTATTGAGGTGCTCCTATGTTGGATGCATAAATATTTACAATTGTTTTATCTGCTTCTTGGATTGATCCCTTAATCATTATGTAGTGTCCTTCTTTGTCTCTTCTAAAAGTGTTTATTTTAAAGTCTATTTTGTCTGATATGAGAATTGTTATTCCAGCTTTCTTTTTGTTTCCATTTGCATGGAATATCTTTTTCCATACCTTCACTTTCAGTCTGTATCTCTAGCTCTGAAGTGGGTCTCTTTTAGACAGTGTACATATGGGTCTTGTTTTATCATCCATTCAGCCAGTCTGTGTCTTTTAGTGAGAGAATTTAATCCACTTACATTTAAGACAATTATTGATATGTATGTTCCTATTCCCATTTTCTTAATTGTTTTTGGTTCGTTATTGTAGGTATTTTCCTTCTCTTGTGTTTCTTGCCTGGAGAAGATCCTTATCACTTGTTGTGAAGCTGGTTTGGTTGTGCTGAACTCTCTCAGCTTTTGCTTGTCTGTAAAGGGTTTAATTTCTCCATCAAATCTGAATTAGACCCTTGCTGGGTAGAGTAATCTTGGTTGTTGGTTTTTCTCCTTCCTCACTTTAAATATATCCTGCCAGTCCCTTCTGTCTTGCATTGTTTCTGCTGAAAGGTGAGCTGTTAACCTTATGGGGATGCCATTGTGTTTTATTTGTTGTTTTTCCCTTGCTGCTTTTAATATATTTTCTTTGTATTTAATTTTTGACAGTTTGATTAATATGTGTCTTGTCATGTTTCTCCTTGGATTTATCCTGTCTGGGACTCTCTGTGCTTCCTGGACTTGATTTACTATTTCCTTTCCCATATTAGGGAACTTTTCAACTATAATCTCTTCAAATATTTTCTCAGTCCCTTCTTTTTCTCTTGCTTTTCTGAAAACCCCTATAATTCGAATATTGTTTTGTTTAATATTGTCCCAGAGGTCTCTGAGACTGTCCTCAGTTCTTTTCATACTTTTTTCTTTATTCTGCTCTGCAGTAGTTATTTCCACTATTTTATCTTCCAGATCACTTATCCATTCTTCTGCCTCAGTTATTCTGCTATTGATCCCTTATAGAGTATTTTTAAATTCATTTATTGTGTTGTTCATCATTGCTTGTTTCATCTTTAGTTCTTCTAGGTCCTTGTTAAATGTTTCTTGCATTTTCTCTACTCTATTTCCAAGATTTCGGATCATCTTTACTTCATCATTCTGAATTCTTTTTCAGGTAGACTGCCTATTTCCTCTTCATTTGTTAGGTCTGGTGGGTTTTTGTCTTGCTCCTTCATCTGCTGTGTGTTTTTCTGTCTTCTCATTTTGCTTATCTTTTGTGTTTGTTGTCTCCTTTTTGCAGGCTGCAGGTTTGCAGTTCCCGTTGTGTTTGGTGTCTGTCCCCATTGGCTAAGGTTTGTTCAGTGGGTTGTGTAGGCTTCCTGGTGTAGGGGATTAGTGCCTGTGTTCTGGTGGATGAGGCTGGATCTTGTCTTTCTGGTGTGCAGATCCATGTCTTGTGGTGTGTTTTGGGGTGTCTGTGGACTTATTATGATTTTAGGCAGCCTCTCTGCTAATGGGTGGGGTTGTGTTCCTGTCTTGCTAGTTGTTTGGCATAGGGTGACCAGAACTGTAGCTTGCTGGTCACTGAGTGAAGCTGGGTGCTGGTGTTGAGATGGAGCTCTCTGGTAGATTTTCGCCATTTGATATTATTATGTTGAGCTGGGAGGTCTCTTGTGGACCAGTGTCCTGAAGATGGCTCTCCCACCTCAGATGCACAGCACTGACTCCTGGCTGTAGCACCAAGAGCATTTCATCCACACGGCTCAGAATAAACGGGAGAAAAGTAGAAAGAAAGAAAGAAAGAAAGAAAGAAAGAAAGAAAGAAAGAAAGAAAGGGCATAAAAGAAAATAAAATAAGATAAAGTAAAATAAAATTATTAAAATAAAACGTAATTTTAAGAAAAAAAGTTTTTAAAGAAAAACAACAACAACAAAAATAACCAGACAGATAGATCCTTAAGACAAATGGTGAAAGCAAAGCTAATCAGACAAAATCTCACACAGAAGCATGCACATACACACTCACAAAAAGAGGAAAAGGGGAAAAAATAATAAATCTTGCTCTCAAAATCCACCACCTCAATTTGGGATGCTTTGTTGTCTATTCAGGTATTCCACAGTTGCAGGGTACATCAAGTACCCTCCACAATCTTGTGGAGGTTTAATACACTGCTCCTGAGGCTTCTGGAGAGCTTTCCCTTTATCTTCTTTTTTCGCACAGCTCCCGGGTTTCAGCTTTGGATTTGGCCCCGTCTCTGCGGGTAGGTCGCCGTAGGGTGTCTTTTCTGCACTCTGACAGGACAGGGTTAAAGGAGCAGCTGATTCGGTGTCTCTGGCTCACTCAGGCCAGTGGGAGGGAGGGGTACGGAGTGAGGGACGAGCCTGCGGCGGCAGAGGCCAGCGTGACGTTGCACCAGCCTGAGGCGCGCCATGTGTTCTGCCGGGGAAGTTGTCCCTGGATCCCGGGACCCTGGCAGGTGTCAGCAGCAGCAGCCTTAGCATCTCATACCTGTCTCTGGGGTCCACGCTGCTAGCCGCGGCTCACGCCCGTCTCTGGAGCTCCTTTAAGCGGCACTCTTAATCCCTTCTCCTCACACACCAGGATACAAAGAGGGAAGAAAAAGTCTCTTGCTTCTTTGCAGCTCCAGATTTTTTTCCCTGGACCCCTCCCAGCTAGCCATTGTGCACTAACCCCTTCAGGCTGTGTTCACGCTCCCAGTGCTCTCCCTGCACTCCGACCGAAGCCCAATCCTCAGCTCCCATCCCCGCCCGCCCCGGCGGGTGAGCAGACAAGCCTCTCGGGCTGGTGTATACTCGTCGGCAGTGATATCTGTGAGGGAATCTCTCTGCTTTCCTCTCCGCACCCCTTTTGTTGTGCTCTCCTCCGTGGCTCTGAAGATTCCCCCTTCCTCCTCCTGCAGTCTCTGCCTGGGAAGGGGCTTCTAGTGTGTGGACACACTTCCTCCTTCACAGCTCCCTCCCCGAGGTGCAGGTCCTGTCCCTATTCTTTTGTCTCTGTTTTTTCTTTTGCCCTACCCTCGTACGTGGGGGAGTTTCTTGCCTTTTGCGAGGTCTGAGGCCTTCTGCCAACATTCAGTAGGTGTTCTGTAGGAGTTGTTCCACGTGTAGATGTATTTCTGATGTATCTGTGGGGAGGAAGGTGATCTCCGCATCTTACTCTTCCACCATCTCTTTTGAAGATTTTTGCATCTATATTTATCAGTGATATTTGCCTGAAATTTTCTTTTTTAATAGTGTCTTTGGTTTTGGTACCAGGGTGATAGTGACCTCATAGAATGAGCTCAGAATTGTTCCTTCCTCTTTCATATTTTGAAATAGTTTGAGAAGAATAAATGTTAACTCTTTTCTAAATATTTGGTAGAATTCAGCCTTGAAACCATCTGGTCCTGGACTTTTATTTGTTTGAAAGCTTTTTAAATTACTGATTCAGTTCCATTACTGGTAATTGGCCTGCTAATATTTTCTACTTCTTCCTAATTTCGTCTTGGGAGATTGTACATTTCTAAGAAATTTTTCATATCTTTTATGTTGTCCATTTTATTGTCATATAACTTCATGATAATCTCATGATTATTTCTGTGGTGTTGGTTGTAACTTCTTTTTCATTTCCTGTTTTATTCATTTGGGTCCTCACTGTTTTTTCTTATTGAGACTGGCTAAAGTTTTATCCATTTTGTTTATCTTTGAAAATAACCAGGTCTAATTTCATTGATCTTTTCTATTGTTTTTCATCTCTATTTCATTTACTTCTGCTCTGATCTTTATGATTTCTTTTTTTTTTTAGTAATTTTTGTTTTGTTTGTTCTTCTGTTTCTAGTTACTTTAGGTGTAAGTTTAGGTCATTTATTTGAGATTTTACTTGCTTCCTGAAGTAGGCTTGTATTGCTATAAATTTCTCTCTTAGAACTGATTTTGATGGGTCTCATAGGTCTTAGATCATTTTGTTTTTGTTTTTATTTGCCTCCAGGTATTCTTTATTTTCTTTTTTATTTCATCAGTGACCCATTGGTTGTTTGGTGTCATATTGTTTCGACTCCATATTTTGTGTTTCTTTGCAGTTTTCTTCTTGTAGTTGATTTCTAGCCTCAAGGCATTATGGTTGGAAAAGATGCTTAGTATAATTTAAAACTTCTTAAATTTATTGAGACTTGTTTTGTGTCCTAGCATATTATCTGTCCTCAAGAATGTTCTAGGTACTCTTGAAAAGAATGTTTTTACTCTGATGCTTTTGGATGGAACGTTCTATGTATGTCTGTTAATTCCATCTGGCCTAATGTGTAATTTAAGGCCAGTGTTGCCTTATTGATTTCCTATCTGTAGGATCTGTCCTTTGATGTAAGTGGGTTGTTAATGTCCCCTACTATTATTGTGTTACTTTCACTTTCTCCATTTATGTCTGTTAATATTTGCTTTATGTATTTAGGTAAAGCTATGTTGGGTGCACATATATTTATAATTGTTATATCTTCTTGTTGGATTAATCTCCCTCTCATTGGGTAATATCCTTGTTACAGTCCTTATTTTAAAGTATATTTTGTCTAATATAAGTATTTCTAATCCAGATTTATTTTTGTTTCCATTTGCATAGAGTACCTTTTTCTGTCCCCTCACTTTCAGTCTGTGTGTCTTTAGACCTGAAACAAATCTCTTGTAGGCAGTATAGATAGATAGATAGATAGATAGATAGATAGATAGATAGGTCTTATTTTTTTGTATGCATTCAGCTACTCTATGTCTTTTGAATGGAGCATTTAATCCATTTACACTTATGTAATTACTTATTTATTTATTTTTTTTTTTGCGGTATGCGGGCCTCTCACTGTTGTGGCCTCTCCTGTTGCGGAGCACAGGCTCGGGACGTGCAGGCTCAGCGGCCATGGCTTACGGGCCCAGCCGCTCCACAGCATGTGGGATCTTCCCAGATCCCCTGTATTGGCAGGAAGACTCAACCACTGCACCACCAAGGAACCCCCATTTATGTAATTATTGATAGGTATGTACTTATTGACATTTTGTTAATTCTTTTTGGTTGTTTTTGTCCTTTCTTCTTCAATTTCTCTCTTCTTCTGTGATTTAATTAGTGTCTTTAAAGTCATTCTTTAAAGGATTCCTGTCTCATTTTTGTGTGTGTATCTATTATATATTTTTAGTTTTTGGCTACCATGTTGTTTGTATATAGCAGTCTATATGTGTGATGATTTTAAGTTGCTAACCTCTTAAGTTAGTATGCATTTCAACAGTCCTGCATTTTTGTCCCCCACCAACCTGTTTACTGTTTTGACATCATATTTTACATCTTTTTGTTTTGTGTATCCTTAACTACTTATTGTGTATATAGATGATTTTACAACTTTTGTCTTTTATACTTCCTACTAACTTTGTACATGATTGATTTACTACACATACCTTGTATTTACTTTTACCAATTAGCTTTTTCCTTTCATATTTTTGTACTTCTTTTCTTTTTAGCTTAGAGTAGTCCCTTTAACATTTCTTGTAAAGCTGATTTGGTGGTGCTGAACCCTTAGTTTCTGCTTTTCTGTAAAGCTTTTATATCTCCATCAAATCTGAATGAAAGTCTTACTGGTAAAGTATTCTTGGTTGTAGGTTTTCCCCTTTCATCACTTTTAATATGTTATCCTACTTCCTTCTGGCCTTCAGTTTCTGCTTAAAATTCAGCTGATAGCCTTATGGGAGTTCCCTTGTATGTAACTTGCTTTTTTTCACTCGCTGCTTTTAATATTCTCTCTTTACTTTGTGCCACTTTAATTACAATATGTCTTGGTGTGGTCCTTTTTGGGTTGATCCTTCTTGGAACTTTCTGTGTTTCTTGGATCTGGATGTCTGTTTCCTTTTCCTTTTCCAGGTTGGGGAAATTTTCAGCTATTATGTCCACATATGTTCTATGCTTTCTCTCTCTTTTCTTCTTCTGGACCCCTATATTGCAAATATTAGAATGCTTGATGTTTTCCCAGAGGTCTCTTAAAATATCCTATTTTTTATCATTTTTTTTCCTGTTCAGCTTGAGTGATTTCAACTACTCTGTCTTCCAGTTTGCTGACCCATTCATCTCTGTCATCAAATCTATAGTTGATTCCTTCTAATGTATTTTTTATTTAAGTTATTGTAATTTTCAGCTCTATTTAATCCTTCTTAATATTTTCTAACTCTTTGTTTTAAACTTATATCTTCTCACTCTGTTCATTCATTCTTTTTAAATTATACTTTATTTCTTTTTACAGTAGGTCCTTGTTGGTTATCTATTTTAAATATAGCAGTGTGTACATTTCAATCCCAAACTCCCAGTCTACCCCTCCTCCCAGCCTTCCCCCAAGTAACCATAAGTTCCATTTCTAAGTCGGTTTCTGATTTGGAAATAAGTTCTTTTGTATCATTTTTTTTATGATTTTGCATATAAGCAATATCATATGATATTTGTCTTTCTCTATCTGACTTACTTCACTTAGTATGATAATTCTTCGGCTCTGTTTGGTCCTTCTTCATATTTTCTAACTCTCTGTTTTAAACTTATTACTTCTCACTCTGTTCATTCATTCTTCTCACAAGTTCTTTGAGCAACTTTGTGATCATTACCTTGAACTCTTTATCAGGTAGATTGTTTATTTTCACTTAGCTTAGTTCAACTTCTGGGATATTATCTTGCTCCTTTGCTTGAAACAAATTGTTCTGTTGTCAAATTTTGCCTGATTCTGTTTCTATGCATTTGGTAGGTTGGTTACATTTCCAGATCATTGAGGAGTGATTTTATGTAGAAAAATTCCTATGTGGCCCAACAGTGCACTCTACTCTGTTCACCAGATCTATAAGCTCTAGCTGTGATCTTTATGTGGGCTGCATGTGTCCTTCTGTTTCAGTAGACTAATTACCCTTGGCATGGTAATGGGCGTGGCTGGCCCACACTCCAGTCGGTTGCCAGGCCCTGCCTTGTGAGAAGCCTCTTGGTTTCTGGTGGATGGGGTTAGATCACAAGGCAGCTGTCTATGGAACCCTGTGGGGTCCTGGGGCTAATGACAGCCCACCAGTGTGTGGGTCCATGGCCTCAGGGGCAGAATCCCAGGGCTGGTGTCACCCTGCTGATTGGCAGGGCTATTTCATGAGACAGTTTGTTGCAGGGCCAGAGTGGTCTCCATGCCTGCTGGTAGGTGGGACTCGAGCTTAGGATGTTTAAGGGTTGGTGTCCTTCCACTAATGGGTGAGGCCAGGTCATGGGGCTAGTGCTGGCCCACTGGTGGGCAGAGCTATGTCTTAGGGTCTCTGTCTGCCAGGCCTGGCTGTCCAGGATCTTGTGTCAGCCTGCTGGTGAGTAGGGCCAGGGCTCAGGTGGTCCTGAGCTGATGCTAGTCCACTGGTGAGTTGGTCACATACTGACAATGTTTGTTGCAGTGCTGCACTAGCCCTGTGGCCAGTATCTACCTGCTGGTGGGCAGGGCCAGGGCCCAGGGTGTTCTGGGCCTGGTGCCTGCCCACTGACTGGGTGAGGTTCAGTTCCAGAGCTAGTGCTGGCCCACTGGTGTGAGGATTCAGGTCCTGGGTTCTCTGACTGCAGGGTCTTGAATATGCCAGAGTTGGTTTCAGTCCACATGTTGGTAGGGTCAGTGCCCAAGGTATACCAGTTCTGGTGCCAACACCCTGTTAAGGGGCTGGGCCTTGAGGTGGGTAGAGCCAGGTCACAGAGTGACTGGAGGCTCAACTGGTCCTATAGCAGCCAGCCTGCTGGTGGGTGGGGCTGTGTCCCTGCCCAGATAGCTGCTTGGCCTGTCACATCCCAGGACTGGTGCTTACTGTATGGCAGGTGGGGCTGGGTCCCGGCAGTAATAAGCTTGAGGGAGGGTTCCAAAACGGTGCTTGGAAGCAGCAGTGGTGGGATTAGCTCCAAATAATGTCTGCTTCTAGCATCTATGTCACCAGGGTGACTCTCAATTTCCTCCTAACTCTCCAGGAGGCTCTTTAAGATCAGCAAGTGCGTCTGACATAAGCTTCTTTCAAATTACTTCTGCCCTGTGTCTCAGAGCATGCAAAATTTTGTATTTGCCCTTTTAGAGCAGGATCTATTTTCCACAGCCCTCTGGCTGTCTCTCAAACCCTAATGTCCTTCAAAGTCAAACATTCTGGGGGCATGCCTACCCAATGTAGGACCCCCAAGCTGGGGAGTCTGATGTGGGGCTCAGACCCCTTACTCATTGGGAAGAATCTCTACAATTGTAATCACACTCCTGTTTGTGTGTCACCTACCTGATGGTATGGATCTTGCTTATACCATGTAACTGTCCCTCCTATGTATCTCTTTATGGTTCCTTCTTTACATCTTTATTTGTAGAAGACCTTTTCTGTTAGCCTTCAGGTCTTTCTTGTTGATAGCTCCTCTGTGAATTGTTGTGATTTTGTGTGCCTGTGAGAGGAGGTGAGCTCAGAGTATTCCTACTCCAACAACTTGGCTGCTCCTCCCACATTAGATCTTAAGACTCAAGACTAATCTTCTTTGGTGTGTTTCTCTGTACTGTAGGCCCATTGGAGCAGCAGTGTTACCCCCATGGCTCTATGGGAAGGCTCCAACCCTTCTCTTTTCTGCATAGGCCCCACCCAAATGGCTATATCCCAGGGAGGTCCCATCATTGGGGCACTTGGGTGATATCTTCTGATGCACTGAAACAGGAAAAGTGGCTCCACATTTTGAAACCAAGGAGGAAACAGCCTTCCCAAATGCCTCTGGAGGAAGTGGCAGTACTGATGATCTCAGAATCATCTTTTTATTCTGTCCTGCTTTCTCCATTTCCTTTAGTTCAAACTGATAGTGTCTTTGCTGGTATAATTCCATCTCTATTCCTGGCTCCTTCTAAGATGGCTGATTAAGTCTCTGAGTCACATGCATGATGTCCCTATCAAATTGTAGTTCAGCCACATTCTTAGTGTTCTCTTCAGAATAAGATTTTTTGAAATAATGATACACTGAGTTTTCCAAATATTCAATTTCTGGTTCCTCCTTGCTTAGCAATTCCTTCTTCATTTCTACATATTACTATAAGCAGTCAGAAGGAATAAACCCACCCTTCAACATTTTGCTTTGAAGTTTCAGTTAAATATCCAATTTTATTGCTCAAATTTCTGCTTTTCAAAAAATGCTAGGACAGAGTTCAGTCAAGTTATTTGCCACCTTATAACAAGGATCACCTTTCCTCTAGTTTCTAAAAACATGTTCTTCATTTACAAACCTCACCAAAATTGTCCTTAATATCCATATTTCTAAGATGCACCTCAAAACCATTCCAGCCTTTACCATTACCTAGTTCCAAAGACTCTTCCACATTTAGGTATTTGTTACAGCAGCAGCTCACTTTTGGTACTGAAATCTGTATTAGTCAGATCAGGCTGTTATAGCAAAATACCATAGATGAGGTGGTTTAAATGACAGAAATTTATTTTCTCAAAGTTCTGAAGGATGGAAAGTCCAAGATAAAGATGCTGGCCAATTCAATTCCTAATAAGGGCTCTCTTCGTGGCTTGTAGATGGCTACTTCTCACTGTGTCCTCACATGGTGGGGTGAGAAAGAGAGAGAGAGCAAGAAATTTCTCTGGGTCTCTTGTTATAAGAGTACTAATCCCATCATGAGAGCCTCACCTTAATGATATTATCTAAACTAAATTATCTTCCAAAGGCTTCATTTCCAAATATCATTACACTTCAATGTATAAATTTGGGGGTGCACAAAAATTCAGTCCATAACAAAGATACCACCAGAGATATAAAGTGAGTCCAAATTGACTCATACCATTTTGACTTTGCATACCATGCTAGGCAGTTGAGTTGCTGAATTTTAATCATCAGAGCAACATGTTCAGATGGTTGATTTATGAAGATAACTCTGATTCCAGTGGGAAAGATCAGTTATAAGGAGAGGAAATGGAAGCTATTGTGATAGTCTAGAGAAAAGATAATAAGGACCTGAACTATGGGCAATGGCAGTGGGAATGGAAAGCAAGAGATCAATAGAAGAAAATCTGAAGGGAGAATTGACAGGACTAATTGACCAATTCAGTGAGAGATTTGAGAGAAAGAAGAGGTGAAAGATGTCTTTGAAGTTAATTGAATTTTCAGGTAACAGATTTAAAAGAGATTCCATTTTATCTCAATACCTGTTGTTGAGAATCTTTCCAGAATGCATGAGTCCCCTTTCCAACATTATTGAGTAGAGTCTAATAAATTATAGTTAAATCTTTCTTTGTAATTGAAGATTTACAGACCCTCACAATACTATTTTGAAAAAATTAATTTTAATTGCAGAAGACAATAGATATAAATATATACAGAAAAAGTTTGAATATATACTTAGCCCCAGAAACCTTGGGGGTTTGGGTATCATTTTCTCTACTTATTATTATTAATGTGTTTATAGCTGTTCACTTGTCTCCAAAACTTAGTGCAGCAAAATTTTTTGGTTCCAGGTCATTAACTTTTTTCCATCTTATATTTTCAATTTTATTATTTTAATTTTGTAAAAGGTGATGTTACACCAATGGTATTTATTTTAAGTACAACTATATTGTTGATAGAAATTTATAATTTTCCTTAGAGATGAATATCATTGACACATGTACTGTATTTTAAGAGTGATTTTATATACTAGCCTAACTACAAGTATCTACAATGCAATATTTATCTGATTTGATATATAAAATCAAATTAAATTTTTCACTAAGCAGAATTCCAATGTGTAGAAACTTTGTTAGCACATATTTCAATCATGGGATTTATCCTATAACGAGTTTTGTTTAAAATTATTATAACTAAATAATAATTGGGTACAGTGCAAAGTTTTCAAATTTTGTGGGTACATTATATACTGTAAAACTTCCCATTTTCACCATTTTAAGTACACAATTCAGTGGAATTAATTACATTCACAATACTGTACAATCATCACCACTATCTATTTTCAGAACTTTTCCATTACTCCAAATAGATACTTTGTACCATTAAAAACTCTCTATTTCCCCTTCCCTGTTGTCTCTGGTAACCTCTAATCTATATTCTGTTATTATGAACTTGTGTATTTTAGATATTTCATGCAAGTGGAATCATACAATATTTATCTTTTTCTGCTTGGCTTATTTCACTTACCTTAATGTATTCAAGGTTCATCCGTATTTAAGATGACCAGAACATCATTATTTTTAATGGCTGAACAACATTCCTTTTACCATATATACCATATTTTGTTTATCCATTCATCTGATGACAGACACCTGGGTTGTTTTGTCTAATATGAGTAAGGCTACAATGCACATTGGCATACAAATATCTGTTTTAATGCCTGTTTTCAAATTCCTTGCATATATATCTACAACTGGAGTTGTTGGTTCATATAATTTCTGTTTAATTTTCCGAGGAAGCACAAAACCGTTTCTACAACAGCTGAACCATTTTACATTCCCAAGAGTAATGTATGATGGTTCCAATTTTACCGCCTCCTTGCCAACACTTGTTGATTTCAATTTTTAAAAAATTAATTACATCCTATTTGATGTGAAATGGTATCTAATTGTGTTTTTTATTTGAATTTCCTTAATGGCTAATGATGTTGAACATCTTTTCATGTGCTCATTGGCTATTTGTATATCTTTTCAAGTCCTTTGTCCACTTTAAATCTTTTTGTTGTTGCTTTGTTGAGCTGTAGGAGTTCTTTATATATTCTGTATTTAACTCCACATCAAATATATGATTTATTAAATTTTCTCCCATTCTGTAAATTGTCTTTTTAATTTCTTGATAATGTGTTTTGTTACACAAAATTTTTAAGTTTGATGAAGTACAATTTATCTTTTTGTTGTTGTTGCTTGTGCTTTAGATGTCATATGTAAGAATCTATTGCCAAATCCAAAGCCATTAATGTTTACCCCTGTTTTCTTATAAGAAATACTAGCTTTTGGTTCTTATATTTAGGTCAATAGTCAATTGAGTTTATGGGTCCAAATTCAGTCTTTTGCATGTGGAGATTTAGTTGTCCTAACACCATTTATTAAAGAAACTCTTTTGTCTCCATTGAATGATATTGGCACCTTTGTCAAGTCAGTTGGCCATTGATATATGGGTTGATTTCTGGATTCTCAGTTATATTCCATTTGTCTTCATATCTATCCACAGATTTCATTCCTGCATCTGAATAGTGAGTCCTCTGAATTTATTGTCTTTTAAAATATTGTTTTGGCTCTACAGAGCCCTATGTCTATCCAGTTATTTAGGTCTTCTTTAATTTCTCTCTGTAATATTTTATAGTTTTAAGTATACAAGGCTTTTACATTCTTGGTTAAATTTATCCTTAGGGATTTTTTTCTTTTAAATGCAATTGTAAGTGGAATTGACTTCTTAAATCCTTTTTGGGATTACTCATTGCTGTTGAATGAAAACACAACTGATTTTTTTAATGGGTTGAGCTTGTAACATTCAACTTTACTCAATTTGTTTACTAGCTCTAGTAGCTTTTTTGTACCTTCCTTGGGATTTTCTATATATAAGATTACATCATCTGTGGATATAGTTTTAAGTTTTCCTTTTTTATTTGAATAAATTTTACTTCTTTTTCTTGCCTAATTGCTCTGGTTAGAACTTTTAGTACAATGTTGAATAGCAGTAGTGAAAATGGACACACTTGAATTGTTCTTAATGTTAGGGGAAAAGCTTTCAGTCTTTCAACATTAAGTATAATGTTAGCTCTGGGATTTTCAAAAATGTCCTTTACCATGTTAAGGAAGTTTCCTTCTATTCCTAGGTTTCTGAATGTTTATATCATGAAAAGGTGTAATTATGCCAAGTGCCCTTCTACAGCAATTGAGATACTCATGTGGATTTTTTTCATTCTATGAATGTGGTGTATTATGTTGATTGATTTCTTATATTGAACCACCCTTGCACTCCTGTGACAAATACAAGTTAGTCATGATGTATAACCCTTTAAATATGATATTGGATTCAGTTTGCTAGTATTTTGTTGAGAATATTTGCTGTGTATTCATAAAGGATATTGGTCTGTAATTTCCTTCCCTTGCGATTGTTTTCTGATGTATCAGAGTAATGCATGCATTATACAATGATTTAAGAGGTGTTCCTCCTTCTTCCATTTTTTGAAAGAGTTGGGGAAGAATTAATGTTAATTCTTCTTTAAATATTTGGTTGAATTTAACAGTGCAGTGAAGCCACATGGCCTTGAGTTTTTCTTTGTTGGGATGTTTTTGACTACTAATTTAATCTTATTACTTTTTATAAGTCTGTTCAGATTTTCTATTTCTTCTTCAGTCAATTTTGATAATTTGAGTGTTTCTAGGAAATTGTCCATTTCATCTAGGTTATCTGACTTGTTGGTGTAAAACTGTTTATAGTGTTCTTTTATAGTTTTTTCTATTTCTTTAAGGTTGGTAGTAATGTCCACTTTTATATCTAATTTTAGATTTTTGTGTATTCCCTCCTTTTTCTTAATCAGTCTGCCTAAAGATTTGTCAATTTTTGTTGATCTTTCTAAAGAACCATCTTTGATTTTGTTGACATTCTCTATTCTCTAGTTTAAAAATCTCTGATCTAATTATTTTCTTCTTTTTGCTAGTTTTAGTTTTGGTTTGCTCTTCTTTTTCTAGTTCTTTCAAGTATAAATTTAGATTTTTGATGTGAGATTTTCTCTCTTTTATAATGTCATTTACTGCTATAAGTTTCCCTCTGAGCACTGCCTTTGTTGCATCCCATAAGTTTTGATATGTTGTGTTTTCAGTTTTATTCACCTCAAATTATTTTCTAATTTATCTAGTGATTTCTTTTTTAACCTATTTGTTATTTAATTGTTTGCTATTTAATTTCCACACATTTTAAAATGTTTTTCATTTTTCTGATATTTTTATAGCTTTACTCCATTGTGGTCCTGGAAGATGCTTGTGTGATATCAATCATTTAAAATTTATTGATACTTGTGGCCTAACATATGGTCTATCCTGGAGAAGGTCCAATGTACACATGAGAAAAATGTGTGCTCTGCTATTGTTCAGTAAATTGTTTTATACATATCTATTAGGTCTAATAGTTTAGAGTGTTGTCCAAGTCTTTTGGTTTTTATTGATCATCTAGCTAGATGTTCTACCCATTATTTAAATTAATGCTTTGACATCTCCAATTATTGTAGAACTATTTCTCACTTCAATCTGGTCAATGTTGCTTCATATATTTGGGGAATTTGTTGTTTGGTGCATGTTTATAATTGTTATATCTTCTTGAGGATTTGACCCTTTATCAACATATAATGTTTTTATTTGTCTTTTGTAACAGTTTTTGACTTAAAACTATTTTGTTTGATATTAATGCAGCTGCCTCAAACCTCTTTTTTATTACTATTTGTATGCAATACCTTGTCTTCTTCATTCACTTTCAACCTGTTCAACCTGTTGTGAGAATGCTTAAAATGTAATCTCTTAGCAGAATTCAAGTATATAATACAGTGTTTTTAACTATACTCACCATGCTGCACGTCAGATTCTCAGAACTGTTTCACCTTATAACTGAAAGTTTATACCATTTAGCAAACCATCCCCCAGCCCCTGGAAACCACCAACTCTGTTTCTCTGATATCAACTTTTTAAAAAAGACTCCACATATGAGTGATACCATACAGTCTTTGCCTTTGTCTGCCTTATTTCACATAGTATAATGTCCTCCAAATCATCCATTTAGTTACATAGGGTAGAATTTCCTTCTTTTTATGTAGATCTCACATTTTCTTTATTCATTCACCCACCAATGGACACTTACATTATTTTCATATCTTGGATATTAGGGAAAATGCTGCAATCAACATGCTATTGCAGATATCTCTTTGAGACCCTGATTTAATTTCCTTTGCCTATATACTCAGAAGGGGGACTTGCTGGATCATATGGTGATTCTATTTTTTTAGGAACTTCCGTACTGTTTTCCATAATGGCTGTACCAATTTACATGTCCATCAACAGTGTACAAGCATTCCTTTCCTTCCACATCTTCACCAACATTTGTTAATTTTATTTCTCTTTTCAAAGAAGTGGCTCTTAGTATTTTTGATCATTTTTACTGTTTTTCTATTCTTTATTTCATTTATTTCAGCTCTGACCTTTATTATTTCCTGCCTTCTGCTTTTTCTTAGTTTGTTCTTATTTTTCTCATTCCTTGAGGTGTAAAGTTAGGTTGTTCGAGACCTTGTTTTTTCTTAATGTAGGCATTTACCACTAAAACCTTTCTTCTTAGAAGTGCTTAGCCAGCATCTTATACATTTCAGTACGTTGTGTTTCCACTTTCGTTTGCTTTAAGATACTATTTGATTTCCCTTTCGATTTCTTCTTTGACCTATTGGTTGTTCAGGCATGTGTTGTCTAATTTCTGCATATTTGTGAATTCTTCAGTTTCCCTTGTTATTTATTTACAATTTCTTATCACTGTGGTCAGAAAAAGTGCTTGATATTATTTCAATTCTCTTAAATTTGTTAAGACCGGATTTATAAACTAACATATAATCTATCCTGAAGAACCTTCCCTTTGTGCACAAAAGGAACATGTATACTGCTGCTTTTGGATGGAATGTTCTCTATATGTCTATTAGATCCAGCTTGTATAAATTGTAATATAAGTCTGGTATTTCCTTCTTAATTTTATGTCTAGATAACCTATCCATGGCTGAATGTTGGGTATTGCAGTCACTTACTATTGTATACCTGGCTGATTCTTTCTAATGATATGTTAATATGTTCTTAATTAGCTACTCTGGTATTGGATATATATGCAATTACTATCCTCTCTTGATAAATTTTTCCTTATTATTATATAATGATCTTTGTATTTTATTAAAGTTGTTGATTCAAAATCATTTTTTTCTGATATAAGTATAGTTACCCTGTTCACTTTTCATTTTCATTTGCATGGCATATTGTTTTCCATCCCTTTATTTTAAGTGTATGTGTGTCCTTTTTTCTCATTCTTTATACACTATTTTTTTATTGGAGTATAGTTGCTTTAAAATGTTGTGTTAGTTTCTACTGTACAGCAAAGTGAATCAGCTGTATGTATACATATATCCCCACTTTTTTTGATTTCCTTCCCATTTTGGTCACCTCAGAGCACTGAGTAGAGTTCCCTGTGCTGTACAGTAGGTTCTCACTAGTTATCTATGTTATACATAGTATCAATCGTGTATATATGTCAATTCCTATCTCACAATTCATCCCAGCTCCGCTTCCCCATTGGTATCCATACGTTTCTTCTCTATGTCTGTGTCTCTATTCCAGCTTTGCAAATAAGATCATCTATACCATTTTAATATATTCCAGATACATACATTAGTATATGATATTTGTTTTCCTCTTTCTGACTAACTTCACTCTGTATGACAGTCTCTATTTCCTTCCACATCTCTACAGGTGAACATGCTTTGCTCCTTTTCATGGCTGAGTAATATTCCATTGTATATATGTACCACATCTTCTTTCTTTTTTTTTTTTTTGTTTTTTGAAGAGAAAAAATTAAGACATGTTCTCTCTCTCTCTCTCTCTATATATATATATATATATATATATATATATAAAATCAGTAATGCTGTACTATACTCCTTTTTTTTTGTTGTGGTATGCAGACCTCTCCCATTGCAGAGGACAGGCTCTGGATGCGTAGGCTCAGCAGCCATGACTCATGGGCCTAGCCACTCCGTAGCATGTGGGATCTTCCTGGACCAGGGCACAAACCCGGGTCCCCTGCATCAGCAGGAAGACTATCAACCACTGCGCCACCAGGGAAGCCCTAATCCTTTTCTTTCTTACATCTTCATTGGAGTATAATTGCTTTACAATGTTGTTTTAGTTTCTGCTGCATAACAAAGTGAATCAGCTATATGTATACAGATATCTTACACCTCCCTCCCACCTGCCATATCCCACCTCTCTAGGTGGGCACAAAGCACCAAGCTGATCTCCCTGTGCTATGCAGCTGCTTCCCACTAGCTACCTATTTTACATTTGGTTAATTCTGCTCTCTCACTTTGTCCCAGCTTCCCCTCCACACACCGTGTCCTCAAGTCCATTCTGTACTTCTGCATCTTTATTCCTGTCCTGCCCCTAGGTTCATCACAACCATTTTCTTTTTAGATTCTATATAAACGTGTTAGCATATGATATTTGTTTTTCTCTTTCTGACTTACTTCACTCTGTATGACAGACCCTAGGTCCATCCACCCCACTACAAATAGTTCAATTATGTTTCTTTTTATACTTGAGTAATATTCCATTGAATGTATGTGCCACATCTTCTTTATCCATTCATCTGTTGAAGGACATTTAGGTTGCTTCCAGGTCCTGACTATTGTAAATAGTGTTGCAATAAACTTTGGGGTGCATGTGTCTTTTGTGGTGCATGTGTCTCTAGATATATGCTCAGTAGTGGATTGCTGGGTCATATGGTAGTTTTATTTTTGGTTTTCTGAGGAATATTCATACTGTTCTCCACAGTGGTTGTATCAGCTGACATTCCTACCAACAGTGCAAGAGGGTTCCCATTTCTCCACACCCCCTCCAGCATGTATTGTTTGTAGATTTTTTCATGATGGCCATTCTGACCAGTATGAGATGATACCTCATTGTAGTTTTGATTTGCATTTCTCTAATAATTAGTGATGTTGAGCATCTTTTCATGTGTTTGTTGGCCATCTGTATGTCTTCTTTGGTGAAATGTTTATTTAGGTCTTCTGCCCATTTTTGGATTGGGTCTTTTTGTTTTTTTGATATTGAGCTCCATGAGTTGTTTGTAAATTTTTGACATTAATCCCTTGTCTGTTGCTTCGTTTGCAAATATTTTCTCCAATTTTGAGTGTGCCTTTTCATCTTGTTTATGGTTTCTTTTGCTATGTAAAAGTTTCTTTTTTTAACATCTTTATTGGGCTATAATTGCTTTACAATGCTGTGTTAGTTTCTGCTCTATAACAAAGTGAATCAGTTATACATATACATATGTTCCCATACCTATTCCCTTTTGTATCTTCCTTCCACCTACAAATCTTATCCCACCACTCTAGGGGGTCACAAAACACCAAGCTGATCTCCCTGTGCTATGCGGCTGCTTCCCACTAGCTATCTACCTTACGTTTGTTAGTGTATATATGTCCTTGCCTCTCTCTCGCTTTGTCACAGCTCACCCTTCCACCTCCCCATATCCTCAAGTCCGTTCTCCAGTAGGTCTGTGTCTTTATTTGTGTCTTACCCCTAGGTTCTTCATGACATTTTTTTTTCTTAAATTCCATGTATATGTGTTAGCATACGGTATTTGTCTTTCTCTTTCTGACTTACTTCACTCTGTATGACAGACTCTAGGTCTATCCACCTCATTACAAATAGCTCAATTTCGTTTCTTTTTATGGCTGAGTAATATTCCATTGTATATATGTGCCACATCTTCTTTATCCATTCATCCAATGATGGGCACTTAGGTTGTTTCCATCTCCGGGCTATTGTAAATAGAGCTGCAATGAAAATTTTGGTACATGACTCTTTTTGAATTTTGGTTTTCTCAGGGTATATGCCCAGTAGTGGGATTGCTGTGTCATATGGTAGTTCTATTTGTAGTTTTTTAAGGAACCTCCATACAGTTCTCCACAGTGGCTGAACCAATTCACATTCCCACCAGCAGTGCAAGAGTGTTCCCTTTTCTCCACACCCTCTACAACATTTATGGTTTCTAGATTTTTTAATGATGGCCATTCTGACTGGTGTAAGATGATATCTCATTGTAGTTTTGATTTGCATTTCTCTAATGATTAATGATGTTGAGCATTCTTCCATGTGCTTGTTGGCAGTCTATATATCTTCTTTGGAGAAATGTCTATTTAGGTCTTCTGCCCATTTTTGGATTGGGTTGTTTGTTTTTTTGTTATTGAGCTGCATGAGCTGCTTGTAAATTTTGGAAATTAATCCTTTGTCAGTTGCTTCATTTGCAAATATTTTCTCCCATTCTGAGGGTTGCCTTTTGCTCTTGTTTATGGTTTCCTTTGCTGTGCAAAAGGTTTGCAGTTTCATTAGGTCCCATTTGTTTATTCTTGGTTTTATTTCCATTTCTCTCGGAGGTGGGTCAAAAAGGATCTTGCTGTGATTTGTGTCATAGAGTGTTGTGCCTATGTTTTCCTCTAAGAGTTTGATAGTTTCTGGCCTTACATTTAGGTCTTTAATCCATTTTGAGCATATTTTTGTGTATGGTGTTAGGGAGTGATCTAATCTCATACTTTTATGTGTACCTGTCCAGTTTTCCCAGCACCACTTATTGAAGAGGCTTTCCTTTCTCCACTGTACATTCTGCCTCCTTTATCAAAGATAAGGTGACCATATGTGCATGGGTTTATTCCTGGGTTTTCTATCTCTTCCATTGATCTATCTTTCTGTTTTTGTGCCAGTACCATACTGTCTTGATTACTGTAGCTTTGTAGTATAGTCTGAAGTCAGGGAGCCTGATTACTCCAGCTCCTTTTTTCGTTCTCAAGATTGCTTTGGCTATTCGGGGTCTTTTGTGTTTCCACACAAATTGTGAAATTTTCTGTTCTAGTTCTGTGAAAAATGCCAGTGGTAGTTTGATAGGAATTGCTCTGAATCTATAGATTGCTTTGGGTAGTACAGGCATTTTCACAATGTTGATTCTTCCAATGCAAGAACATGGTATATCTCTCCATCTATTTGTATCATCTTTAATTTCTTTCATCAGTGTCTTATAATTCTCTGCATACAGGTCTTTTGTCTCCTTAGGTAGCTTTATTCCTAGGTATTATATTCTTTTTCTTGCAATGGTAAATCGGAGTATTTTCTTGATTTCACTTTCAGATTTTTCATCTTTAGTGTGTAGGAATGCAAGAGATTTCTGTGCATTCATTTTGTGTCCTGCAACTTTACCAAACTCATTGATTATCTCTTGTAGATTTCTGGTAGCATCTTTAGGATTCTGTATGTATACTATCATGTCATCTGCAAAGAGTGAGACCTTTACTTCTTCTTTTCTGATTTGGATTTCTTTTATTTACTTTTCTTCTCTGATTGCTGTGGCTAAAACTTCCAAAACTATGTTGAATAAGAGTGGTGAGAGTGGGCAACCTTGTCTTGTTCCTGATCTTAGTGGAAATGCTTTCAGTTTTTCACCATTGAGGATGATGTTGGCTGTGGGCTTGTCATATATGGCCTTTATTATGTAGAGGAAAATTCCCTCTATGCCTACTTTCTGCAGGGTTTTTATCATAAATGGGTGTTGAATTGTGTCGAAAGCTTTCTCTGCATCTATTGAGATGATCATATGTTTTTTCTCCTTCAATTTTTTAATATGGTTAATCACGTTGACAGATTTGCGTATATTGAAGAATCCTTGCATTCCTGGGATACACTCCACTTGATCATGGTGTATGATCCTTTTAATGTGCTGTTGATTCTGTTTGCTAGTATTTTGTTGAGGATTTTTGCATCTATGTTCATTAGCGATATTGGCCTGTAGTTTTCTTTCTTTGTAACATCCTAGTCTGGTTTTGGTATCAAGGTTATGGTGGCCTTGTAGAAGGATTTTGGGAGTGTTCTTCCCTCTGCTATATTTTGGAAGAGTTTGAGAAGGATAGGTGTTAGCTCTTCTCTAAATATTTCATAGAATTCTCCTGTGAAGCCATCTGGTCCTGGACTTTTGTTTGTTGGAAGATTTTTAATCACAGTTTCAATTTCAGTGCTTGTGATTGGTCTGTTCATATTTTGTATTTCTTCCTGATTCAGTCTTGGCAGGTTGTGCATTTCTAAGAATTTGTCCATTTCTTCCAGGTTGTCCATTTTATTGGCATAGAGTTGCATGTAGTAATCTCTCATGATCTTTTATATTTTTGCAGTGTCAGTTGTTACTTCTCCTTTTTCATTTCTAATTCTATTGATTTGAGTCTTCTCCCTTTTTTTCTTGATGATTCTGGCTAATGGTGGATCAATTTTTTTTATCTTGTGAAAGGACCAGCTTTTAGTTTTATTGATCTTTGCTATTGTTTCTTTCATTTCTTTTTCATTTATTTCTGATCTGATTTTTATGATTTCTTTCCTTCTGCTAACTTTAGGGTTTTTTGTTCTTCTTTCTCTAATTGCTTTAGGTGCAAGGTTAGGTTGTTTATTCGAGATGTTTCTTGCTTCTTAAGGTGGGCTTGTACTGCTGTAAACTTCCCTCTTAGAACTGCTTTTGCTGCATCCCATATGTTTTGGGTCTTTGTGTCTCCATTGTCATTTGTTTCTAGGTATTTTTTTATTTCCTCTTTAATTTCTTCAGTGATCACTTCGTTATTAAGTAATGTATTGTTTAGCCTCTATGTGTTTGTATTTTTACAGATATTTTCCTGTAATTGATATGTAATCTCATGGCATTCTGGTCGGAAAAGTTACTTGATACAATTTCAATTTTTTAAAAAATTTACCAAGGCTTGATTTGTGACCCAAGATATGATCTATCCTAGAGAATGTTCCATGAGCACTTGAGAAAAAAATTGTAATCTGTTGTTTTTGGACGGAGTGCCCTATAAATATCAATTAAGTCCATCTTGTTTAATGTATCATTTAAAGCTTGTGTTTCCTTATTTATTTTCATTTTGGATGATCTATCCATTGGTGAAAGTGGGGTGTTAAAGTCCCCTACTATGAATGTGTTACTGTCTATTTCCCTTTTTATGGCTGTTAGTATTTCCCTTATGTATTGAGATGCTCCTATGTTGGGTGCATAAATATTTACAATTTTTATATCTTCTTCTTGGATCGATCCCTTGATCATTACGTAGTGTCCTTCTTTGTCTCTTCTAATAGTCTTTATTTTAAAGTCTATTTTGTCTGATATGAGAATTGCTACTCCAGCTTTCTTTTGGTTTCCATTTGCATGGACTATCATTTTCCATCCCATTACTTTCAGTCTGTATGTGTCTCCAAGTCTGAAGTGGGTCTCTTGTAGACAGCATATATATGGGTCTTGTTTTTGTATCCATTCAGCCAATCTGTGTCTTTTTGTTGGAGCATTTAATCCATTTTCATTTAAGGTAATTATCAATATGTATGTTCCTATTCCCATTTTCTAAATTGTTTTGGGTTCATTATTATAGGTCTTTTCCTTCTCTTGTGTTTCTTGCCTAGAGAAGTTCCTTTAGCATTTCTTGTAAAGCTGGTTTGGTGGTGCTGAACTCTCTCAGCTTTTGCTTGTCTGTAAAGATTTTAATTTCTCCATCAAATCTGAATGAGATCCTTGCTGGATAGAGTAATCTTGGTTGCCGGTTTTTCTCCTTCATCACTTTCAGTATGACCTGCCACTCCCTTGTGGCTTGCAGAGTTTCTGCTGAGAGATCAGCTGTTAACCTTATGGGGATTCCCTTGTGTGTTATTTGTTGTTTTTCCCTTGCTGCTTTTAGTATGCTTTCTTTGTATTTAATTTTTGACAGTTTGATTAATATGTGTCTTGGCATATTTCTCCTTGGATTTATCCTGTATGGGATTTTCTGTGCTTCCTAAACTTGAGTAACTATTTCCTTTCCCATATTAGGGAAGTTTTCCACTCTAATCTCTTCAAATATTTTTCTCAGTCCCTTTCTTTTTCTTTTCTTCTTCTTGAATCCCTATAATTCGAATATTGTTTTGTTTAATGTTGTCCCAGATGTCTCTGAGACTGTCCTCAGTTCTTTTCATTCTTTTTTCTTTATTCTGCTCTACAGTAGTTATTTCCACTATTTTACGTTCCGGTCCACTATATTATGTTACGGTCACTTATCCATTCTTCTGCCTCAGTTATTCTGCTATTGATCCCATCTAGAGTCTTTTTCATTTCATTTTTTGTGTTGTTCATCATTGTTTGTTTCATCTTTAGTTCTTCTACGTCCTTGTTAAATGTTTCTTGCATTTTGTCCATTCTATTTCCAAGGTTTTGGATCATCTTTACTATCACTATTCTGAATTCATTTTCAGGTAGATTGCCTATTTCTTCTTCATTTGTTAGGTCTGGTGCATTTTTATCTTGCTCCTTCATCTGCTCTGTGTTTTTCTGCCTTCTCATTTTGCTTACCTTACTGTGTTTGGGGTCTCCTATTTGCAGGCTGCATGTTCGTAGTCCCTGTTGTTTTTGATTTCTGTCCCCAGTGGCTAAGGTTGGTTCAGTGGGTTGTGTAGGCTTCCTGGTGGAGGGGATTAGTGCCTGTGGTCTGGTGGATGAGGCTGGATCTTGTCTCTCTAGTGGGCAGGTCCACGTCTGGTGTTGTGTTTTGGGGTGTCTGTGGACTTATTATGATTTTAGGCAGCCTCTCTGCTAATGGGTGTGTTTGTGTTTCTGTTTTGCTAGTTGTTTGGCATAGGTTTTCCAGCACTGTAGCTTGCTGGTCGTTGAGTGAAGCTGGGTGCTGGTGTTGAGATGCAGGTCTCTGGGAGATTTTCACTATTTGATATTATGTGGAGCTGGGAGATCTCTTGTTGACCAGTGTCCTGAAGTTGGCTCTCCCACCTCAGAGGCACAGCACTGACTCCTGGCTGCAGCACCAAGAGCCTTTCATCCACACGGCTCGGAATAAAAGGCAGAAAAAGTAGAGAGAAAGAATTAGTAGAAGTAGTAAGAAAGAAAGAAAGAAAGAAGGAAAGGAGGGAAGGAAGGAAGGATGGGAGGAAGAAAGAAAGAAAGAAGAAAAGAAGGAAAGAAAGGAGGGAAGGAGGGAGGAGGGAAGGAAGGAAGAAAGAAAGAAAGAAGAAAAGCAGGAAAGAAGGAATGAAAGGAGGGAGGGAGGGAGGGAGGAAGGAAGGAAGCAGGGAAGGAAGGAAAAAATAAAGTAAGAAAGAAGATACAGTGGAATAAAATAAAGTAAAATATAATAAAGTTATTAAATTAAAAAATAATTATTTAGAAAAAAGAAAAGGATGGATAGAAACTTAGGACAAATGGTGGAAGCAAAGCTATACAGACAAAATCTTACACTGAAGCATACACATACTCCCTCACAAAAAGAGGTAAAGAGGAAAAAATCATAAATCTTGCTCTCAAAGTCCACCTCCTCATTTTGGGATGATTCATGGTCTAAGGAGGGAAGGAAGGAAAGATAGAGAGAATGAAAGAAAGAAGGAAAGTAAGAAAGAAAGAAAGAAAGAAAGAAAGTAAAGTAAAATAAAGTTATTAAAATTAAAATTAATTATTAAGAAAAAATAAATTTAAAAAACCCCAAAACGGATGGATAGAACCCTAGGACAAATGGTGGAAGCAAAGCTATACAGACAAAATCTCACACAGAAAAATACACATACACACTCACAAAAACAGGAAAAGGGGAAAAAATCATAAATCTTGGTCTCGAAGTCCACCTGTTCAATTTGGGATGATTCGTTGTCTAGTCATGTATTCCACAGATGAAGGGTACATCAAGTTGATTGTGGAGCTTTAATCCGCTGCTTCTGAGGCTGCTGGGAGAGATTTCCCTTTCTCTTCTTTGTTCTCACAGCTCACAGGGGCTCAGCTTTGGATTTGGCCCCGCCTCTGCGTGTAGGTCGCTGGAGGGCGTCTGTTTTTGGCTCAGACAGGACGGGGTTAAAGTAGCCACTGTTTCAGGGGCTCTGGCTCACTCAGGCTGGGTGGAGGGAGGGGCGCGGAGTGCGGGGCGAGCCTGCGGCGGCAGAGGCCAGCGTGACATTGCACCAGCCTGAGGCCTGCCGTGCGTTCTCCCGGGGAAGTTGTCCCTTGATCCCGGGAACCTGGCAGTGGCGGGCTGCACAGGCTACCCGAAAGGGAGTTGTGGATAGTGACCTGTGCTTGCACACAGTCCCCTTGGTGGTGGCAGCAGCAGTCTTAGCGTCTCCCGCCTGTCTCTGGTGTCCGTGCTTTTAGCCGCGGCTCGTGCCCGTCTCTGGAGTCTGCGCTTTTAGCCACGGCTCGCGCCCGTCTCTGGGGTCCGCGTTTTTAGCCGCGGCTCATGCCTGTCTCCGGGGTCCGCGTTTTTAGCCGCGGCTCGCTCCCGTCTCTGGAGTTCCTTTAAGCAGCGCTCTTAAACCCCTTTCCTTGCGCACCAGGAAACAAAAAGGGAAGAAAAAGTCTCTTCTCTCTTCGGCAGCTCCAGACTTTTTCCCAGACTCCCTCCCGGCTAGCCGTGGTGCACTAACCCCTTCAGGCTGTGTTCACACAGCCAACCCCAGACGTCTCCCTACACTCCGACCAAAGCCAGAGTCTCAGCTCGCAGCCCTGCCCACTCTGGCTGGTGAGCAGACAAGCCTCTCGGGCTGGTGAGTGCCGGTTGCCACCGATCCTCTGTGCGGGAATCTCCCTGCTTTGCCCTCTGCACCCCTGTTGCTGTGCTCTCCTCCGTGGCTCCGAAGTTCCTCCCTCTGCCTCCTGCAGTCTCCGCCCGCGAAAGGGCTTCCTAGTGTATGGAAACCTTTCCTCCTTCACAGCTCCCTCCCACTGGTACAGGTCCCATCCCTATTCTTTTGTCTCTGTTTTTTTTTTTTTCTTTTGCACTACCCGGGTAGCTGGGGAGTTTCTTGCCTTTTGGGAGGTCTGAGGTCTTCTGCCAGCATTCAGTAGGTGTTCTGTAGGAGTTGCTCCACGTGTAGATGTATTTCTGGTGTATCTATGGGGAGGAAGGTGATCTCCACGTCTTACTCTTCTGACATCTTCCCCTCCGCCCCCTGTGCAAAACCTTTTAAGTTTAATTAGGTCCCATTTGTTTATTTCTGTTTTTATTTTCATTACTCTAGAATATTGGTCAGAAAACTATAAGACAGTGATGAAAGAAATCAAGGACAACACAAACGGATGGAGAGATATACCATGTTCTTTGATTGGAAGAATCAACATTGTGAAAATGATAATACTACCAAAAGCAATCTACAGATTCAATATAATCCCTATCAAATTATCAATGACAATTTTCACAGAACTAGAACAAAAAAAAGTTGTGGTTTGTATGGAAACACAAAACAGACCACACATAGCTAAATCAGTCTTGGGGAAGAAAAATGGAGCTGGAAGAATCAGATGCCCCTCTCTATACTACAAAGCTACAGTCATCAAGACTGTATGTTACTGGCACAAAAACAGAAAATGTATATCAATGGAACACAATAGAAAGCCCAGAGATAAACCCATACACCTGTGGTCACCTAATCTATTACAAAGGAGGCAATAATATACAATGGAGAAAAGACAGTCTCTTCAATAAGTGGTGCTGGGAGAACTGGCAGCTACATGTAAAAGAATGAAATTAGAAGACTCCATAATAGCATACAAAAAAATGAACTCAAAATGGATTAAATACCTACATGTGAGGCCAGAGCCTATGTGTGTCCTTAAAGCTGAAGTGAGAATCTTCTGGGTAGCATATAGTTGGGTTTTGTGTTTTTATTCACTCAGCCTCTTTAAGCCTTTTGGTTGGAGAATTTAATACATTTACACTTAAAGTAATTATTAACAGGTAGAAACTCACTATTGTCAATGTGATCATTTTTTTCTGTCTCTTTTGTAATTATTTTGTTATTTTATTCCCCTTTTACTATCTTCCTCCGTGATTTGATTATTTTCTGTAGTGGTATGCTTTGATTGTTTCTCTTTATCTTTTTTGTGTCTACTATAAATTTTGCTTTCTCTTTACCATGAAAGTTATATAATACATATTATAAATCTATTTTAAGCTGATAACAACTTCAATCACATAAAAATCTGTGCACTTTTATCCCCTCCCACACACATTTTATGGTTTTGATATCAAAATGTCATCTTTTTAAAGATGCATCTTTAACAAATTATTGTAGCTAAATTTATTTTCAATATTTTTGTCTTTTAACATTTATACTAGAACTAGTGATTTACACACTACATTTACAATATTGGAATATTCTGTATTTGACTATATACTGAAATTTACTAGTGAGTTTTATACTTTTGTATATCTCCGTGGTACTAATTAGTGTCCTTCCATTACAGCATGAAGGACTCATTTCAGAATCTCTTGTAAAGAGATCACTTGTGATGAACTTCCTCAGCTTTTTATTTGTTTATTTTTTTTGGTCTGGGGTAGTCTTTATCTCTGAGGGACAACTTCACCGGATAAAGTGTTTTTTGTTTGTTTTCCGTCACCACTTAGAATGTATCTTCCTACTCTCTCCTGGCTTTTCAGGTTTCTACTGAGAAGTTTGCTGATATCCGTATAGCAGTTCCCTTGTATGAGATGAGCTGTTTTTCTGTTGCTACTTTCAAAATTCTTTGTATTTGATTGTCAATTGTTTTTTAATAATATATTCTGGTGAAGTCTTCTTTGGGTTAAATCTGGATGAGGACATATGTGTTCCATGTACCTAGCTGTCTATATCTCCTCTCAGATTTGGGAAGATCTCAGTCTTTATTTCTTTCAATAATCTTTCTGCCCCTTCTCTTTCTCTTGTTCTTCCATCACTTCTATAATACTGATTATATTTTTGCTTGATGGTGACACATAATTCAAGTAAGCATTCATTCTCTTTATTCTTTTTTTTTCTTTTTTTCTCCTTTGTATAATTTCAAAAGACCTGTCTTTGGGGCTTCCCTGGTGGCGCAGTTGTTGGGAGTCTGCCTGCCGATGCAGGGGACACGGGTTCGTGCCCCGGTCCGGGAGGATCCCACATGCTGCAGAGTGGCTGGGCCCATGAGCCATGGCCACCGAGCCTGTGCGTCCGGAGCCTGTGCTCCGCAATGGGAGAGGCCGCAACAGTGAGAGGCCCGCGTACTGCAAAAAACAACAAACAAACAAACAAACAAAAAAGACCTGTCTTTGAGTTCACAGATTATTTCTTCTGCTTGACCAAGTTTGATGCTAATGCTCTCTATTAAAATTTTCATTTCATTCATTTTATTCCTGAGCTCCAGAATCTGTTTGGTTCATTTTTCATTATTTCTATTTCCACATTAAACTTCTAGTTTTGTTTGTGTATTGTTTTCCTGATTTCACTGCTTTGTCTATCTGTGTTCTCTTATAACTTGCTGAACTTCTTTATAACAATTATATTGAATTTTTTTTCTATGGCAATTTGTAAAATCTCCACTATTTTGTGGTTGGTTACTGGAAAATTGTTTTCTTTTGGTTATATCATGTTTCCTTAATTTTCATGTTTCCTATACTCTGAGCATTTGATGGAACAGTCACTTCTTCCAGAATTTACAAACTGGTTTTGTTGGAGAAAGACCTTCACCTGTGGGTGAATACAAGAATGATAATTGAATGGGGTGTACCAGTTTTATCTCCAGGGTAGGTCCAGCAATGTTGTCTCCATAAAACTACACTAGCTGAGGTCAGTGTTGGCTAGATTTGAGAGATGCTCATTGGCCAAGGCTGCAGGTGTCTGCAGCAGCATTGAGGACTATTGAGGTGTTTAGTGGTAAAGGCTGTTGTGGACCTCCTGAACTATTTTTATCCCATGGTATATGTCATGGCTGAGGGGATCCTATTTGCACCAGGTCCAGCTTGCACATGACTTCACAGTGGTGGTTGCACTAATGTCTGGATTTATAAGTCCCTGTGGAGCAGCCTTGGAGCCAGGGACTTAGGCAAATATACCTGTGGAACAATAGCATCTC